>NC_092602.1:3411250-3720681 GCF_047663525.1 Anas platyrhynchos
AAAGTAGATATATGCATACTGTGCATAACAGTAAAAGGTGAATGGTAACAACTCAATATCCAAGCAGAGAATTACAGGTCTCAGGAGTATAAGTATATTTACTTATATAAAAAACCATGCATGCGTGTATTGGCTACATGCCTTCAGAACTACAGTTACCTATCAGCCACCTAAAGAAATACCAGTTATCTAGGCATATCATTAGAAGTGGACAAAGTCATTGGCTAAATCAAAGTCTAAAAGACTTTACAATTTGGATTTACATATTTGAAGACTGTAAGGATGCTTTAATGGAAGAATAAACCATTACTCTGTTACACGAATAGGAATAATGTACCTCTGTAAGATTATTCACATAAAACGTGGCTTCAAAATAGCTGATTTAAGTAATGCATTATTGGGTAGTTCATTTAATAAAAATATTTACAGTTTGATTTATTGGTTTTTGGTCTCTGATAGAGTGGAGAAAACCTATAAAAAGGTCACTTGAAGAGACTTAACAGGTTATTTACTTTTTAGTCTGCAATGCCTGCAAAGAATTATTTTACATATATATATATATATATATATATATATATATATATATATATATATATAAAAAAATATATGCATATATGAACTAATCTACTACACTGAATTGTTTAGTGGTGTACTAGTATACTGAAATAACTAATTTTTCTGTCAAGGCCTATGAAAAGACTTCATGCTAGTGCCCACAGCTGTGTCCTTTGACCAGGGAGCTGCACTTTCGCAGAGCAGTGCTGCAGTTACTGAACTCTCTGGGGGCGCACAGCTCTTAATACACATTACAAGACCAGAGTATATGGCAGTTTTCAAGAATACATTTCAAACCAATTTCTCCCTGGAAAAAAAACTCAACTTTCAATAATTTTAAGAACATGAAACTCTAGTACTGCTTTATTCACAGAACTACAGGACATTACTCAGATAAGAATAGCAGGTGCAAAGCACAAATTGATCAAAAATCATTTGTTCTTTTAAAGTAAGATTTTTTTAAAAAAAGGCTTAATTCTAAAGGAACTGACGTGCAATGCTAGTCAGAATCAAGCCTTGTATGTTCTACAAATTTGCAAAACAATTAACAACTGAGTTTCAGGTCAGTCTTCCTATTTAAAAAAAAAAAAAAAAAAAAAAACAGGGATGACATTTCTGCAATAACAAAGTTTTTCGGTGATTTGAATCATTTTGTTGAAGAAGGTAAGGAAGAGAGAATAAAAGTGAAGAAACAGAGTTGTGGGTGGAAAAAACTGATCAGATTCCCTGCTGGCATTTAATCTTTGTCAATAGTACTTTGCAGGAAAGGTGAAAGACTATTATTCTAATTAAACAGTACTTCTACTTCTCCTTGTATAGTCATAAATAGTTCCAAGAGAAGAAAAGACCTAGGAAAATGAAATTTCAGAAATTTGTATAGAGTTTGGGGATTATAGGTAGCTGTCTTATGTTTTTAAATCTTCTTCAATAAATCCTGATCTTAAGATGATATGCAGTTGGTGACAGGATGTCATTAGCACACTTGTATTTTACTGCATAATTCAAACCAGCTGAGGGCTGACCCCAGCGTAATTCCAAAATGAACTCAAGGTCTTTTGACCCATTTTTTGTTATGACAATATATTTTTGTAAGAATAGTTGGTCTTGAAGCACCGCATAGAGCAAGTTGTATCTCAGAGCCATGTCAATGCTAAAACAGAATCTTGCTCTTTGACCCCAAATAGTAGGTTATTACTTTGAAGTTTTATTTTTATTATTACTAGAACATGTTGAATCCCCTGGGTTTTAGAAAATTCACTAGCCTACCAGTTTAAGTTTGAAATAGTTCCATCTAGTTTACCTAATGCATTCATACAACTGAAAATATGTTACAGCCGTTGATTTTTACATTTAGTGTGGCAGTTCATGCAGTTAGTTAAGTCCCTGTGGATACCATGAACTAAACTCTTCCAGAGGTAGCCTTTCCTATTAATAAAGACAAAAAACAGCAAAGGCAACACAATGGATTAGTCAAGACTACCATTAGCAACAAGTGAATCAAACCACTACAGTAAGAGGAAAAGAAATATGAGGATAAGGAAACACTGGTGGGACAAAACCAACAAGATGGGAGAGAAAAGAAAGAAAGGTGGAGGGGGAGAAACAGGAGATAGGATAAAAGGACAGTACCTCTTGTTAATTCAGTTCAGGAACTGTTGATTACTACTAGTGTAGAGGGCATCAGGAAAGGGAAGGGAAAAACAGCAACCAAAATGATGAAGACATTAAGCATTATATAGTTAGAGAATACTGTCTTTTATACATACATATACATTTCTTCTGGTTTAAAGGATAAATACACTTCAGCAAAAACGTGAATCTTCATGTGAGCCATCTGTCTTATTAGAGAGGAGACTGTTTAACCAAAGGGTGAAAGAGGTGTTCAGCTATTCCAGTGAAAGTCTTCCTGTGCTATATACTGTCTAGACTAGGGAATCACGAGTTGCACAACAGTTTCTGATGAAAAGAAAACTGCATTGTTTCAATGTTAGAAATGACACAGTCTAACAGATAACATAAAACAGCTTGTACCTACAAAGTCCAATTATCGTGTGGGCGTTCTGAACCGTTTTTGACAATAAACGCCTGAAAACAAATAATCCAAGAATCTTCAATTCTGAAATGGTTCCTACCAGTTACTTGTTTAATTAGCCAAGGCTATCTCAAATATACACACTGTAAATTGCCAGTCCAGTCCCAGTAACTGGCTGCCTGAATTGCCAGGCCCAGTACACTTACAGGAATGGAGGGGAGGAAAAAGAAAAAGGAAAACAAAAAGAGAAAAAGAGTGCCTGACACTGTAGTGTGCTGTTTTGTATGGCAGTTGGGAAAGAAAGAAAGAAAAAGAAACATTTAACCTAACCCACCCACACAAACAAATCACTACTCACTTGGATTTGGTGGTGGAACTGTTCTTGCTGGGCAACTATTTGTTCCTGGCATTGCTTTTCTACCAGTCTCAATAACTGCAGCCACCTTGTCTATTAAATCACAAAGTAAAATAATTAAGGCATAGTCATACGGAATCTCTTACCTTCTACTCTAGTTACATAATGGTTTTGCAATCTTATACTTAAGCACTGACATAATACAAATTTTATCACTCTGGTTGTGCACCCCACAATATATACAGACCCCTGTCACATCAATCACAGCAAACAATTCACTATAGACATACTCACTGGAAAAAAAATCCTTCTACGCAAAAAGATAGTACATCTCTACAATTAATTTTGGCTTTAAAAAAAAGAACAAGGGAAGTGAGTTATTCTATTAAAAAAAATAATAATAATAACTTAAATGAAAACAAAGATGGCAGAAAAATACAATTGAAGTTTGGAAAGGCAGGTTCCAGTTCAATAAGATCCAGGCAATCTTAAAATTGGTAATTAAGTACCCTCACGTCCAGTGAACCACTTGCTCCAATACAGAAAATCTTCCTTTCAACAATTCAGCCAAAGAAAAAGATGTATAACTGTTTAGTGAAAACTAAAAGATAATAAATAAATACATAGTGTTCCTAACGTGTGGTAAACTCTGAATTTTTATAACTAGTTTTATGCTAATGTTTATGGAGCCTGGTATTTGATGCCTAGGACACAGGACATAAAACACGTGCCTAAATGCAGATATCTACAATCTTTTCTTGGAGCTGTTAAAGAGCACCAAATTAAGCATCTGTCAGAAGACATTTTATTGGAGCGCAGCCAGAAAGCTCAAAAATTCAGCAAGAACCAGCCCATGGTGTGGAAACTTGATGTTCCCTGCAGAGACTAAAAATAATGATAAAATATAAAATTTAAAAAAAAGGGGAAAAAAGGGATTGTGAGAATCAGCTCATTGCACCAAGATAATGGTTTTTGTGTTTTTTTAAATCTGAAAACGAACTAATAATCTACACCTCTTTACAAACAGAATAAATAAATGATGCAACTGAGACAGACATTTTTAGAAGAAAAAAAAAAACAACTACTTTCTAGGATCTCTTTAGACTTCATCTTGAAGTGCTGAATAGAGGTTTAAAATTTTCAGTTCAAAAATTTGCAATTGCTGTCTTAACACTGAAAAAAACATTCACGCCAGAATTGTAATTGTAGAACACTCATACATAAAAAGCGAAGATGAAATCACAACAAAACCCATCCACATGATTAGTTCACAGCACTGTAAAAGCATTTGTCCCATCACAAAGGACAAAGACGTATTTAATCTCTCACTGCTAAACTGTACTATCACTAGATCCATCTTCTAAAAGGCAAAGCTGATACATTAATATTTTTTTCTTCTTTGATATAAACATGAATATCAAATACCTCACAGTTCTTCACAATTTCTGAGTCAGCATTTCCAACGC
Organism: Anas platyrhynchos; assembly: GCF_047663525.1. NCBI lineage: Eukaryota > Metazoa > Chordata > Aves > Anseriformes > Anatidae > Anas > Anas platyrhynchos. The sequence continues at coordinate 3,415,659 of NC_092602.1, forward strand.
TCTGGATATCTCGCACGAAGGAGGAAAGCAGCTCAATGGAACCAGGTATTAATGAGGACCTGCTATTCCCTGAGTAACCAGAAACTCCATTGGGATTGGACGAGGGACTTCTGGCGAAACATGAGGAAAAACATTTCAATTATTTATTGTGCCACCTGTCCAACATAGTGGCCAAAATAATATGCTACAGACCCTATACAATCATAAAGGAATTATATGCTTAATTTACATTTGACCCTAATCATGCTGAAAAAAGCAACTTCCATAAGAATGAGGTTGTTTTTCAAGAAAGTGTCTCAGAATCTACAGTGTTATCTTACATACCATTTAAACCCAGGAGCTTTCCAAGACAGCATAATCAGCACAAATGTTATTGCTCACTAGTACAAATGTCAATTAAGACAGCTTTTCATCAAATCTGTATGCTTCTTCATAGATTCTAAGGTCCTCAGTTTACAGATATAACCTGAGAAACAACGAGTTACAAAATTCAAGACTACTACCTCATTTTAAGAAGCTGCACAAGCAGTAAGTGACTTGTCATTCTTATCTCGGCACGTCAGCCAAGGAGAACTACTCCTAATCTGACACTTGGGCCATTAGTCTATATTTGCCCTTCTTATTCATTGAATATATCTTAGACATCAAAAAGAAAAACAATTCCCTACCCATTCTAAGATGCACAAGGCAACAGAAGTTACAAAGTTTAAGGAAGATTTTAACACTTTTTTCATTAAGGCTTTTCTCATTAAACATTTTACCTGCAATTGTACAGAAAACTAAAATATATCAGAGTATTACATATTACTTCACCTTGGTAACAATGATATATCAAGCATGCTACATATGAATAACAAAAATAACAGAAGCATTTGTTAGTAATGCCTTCAATGTATCATTTACCTGTTACAATTCAAATTGCAAACAGAGCTGTGGGTATTTCTGACATCAGACTCCACAGAAGCTGAAGAGACTTCTTGCACAGCATTCACCAAGTCATGGTTTTCCATATCTTATGTCCCAATATGAAGTCACCCTGCAAACACAAAGAATTAAGTTATCACCCTCCTATTTTAAAAAGTCATTGGACTTTGTTGTTTGAAGAAACAGAATTTGATTAAAGCAGCATTTTCTTTTCAGCCAAAGCACCCCAGGAAATGCTGGCATTCCAAAACAGTCTCCTCCTGCCCTGTGCTATGCCTGCAAATAGCTGCTAGTTGGTCAGCAGTGTAACTGCTGTGGCTCTTCTAACTCAAAAAGAAATCCCCATCACACATCGAAGCTGGGACATAAGGGGGGTGTCTCTGAATCCCAGTAGAGCAAAGTTGTGGAGTTTGTCTAAAATCTGGGACTGCACAGTCCATTTTTGAAACTTGTGTGAAGCACAATTAGAGAACAGGCCTGTTGTCAATGCATTTACATCTGCGGAAGGGGGCTCTGTGCCTTCACTGCACTCAACACACTCCTCAGAAACAAAATCAAGAACTATTGAGCTGGGCTGCAGCTCACCAATTCTACCACAGAGTTATCTGAACGCTTGTTTTATTCTTACTGTAGAATGTCAATTCAAAAATGTGTTAGAACTGCTTTGAGAGAATTCATTGTCAATTGGTAAAAAAAAAAAAAAAAAAAAAAAAAAAAGAAAAGAAAAAAGTCAAACAGGAATCACACTTAAAAACACCATAAATAAAATACAAGCATACAAAACACTTGAGCAATGGATTTACAGCGCCCAAAGCAGCAGTTTACAAGAACAGCAGCATAAAAACACGCTTCCAGTGTCTGTAATTCCATCGAAAATAAGGCTTTGAGACACACTGGTGATTCACTTATTTCAGCATCTTCTCTGCCCTAGCGGATTCACCCTAAGCTCTACTGCTGCAGAAAAAACTTATGATCATCTTGCAGACGGAGAACAAGAAGAGGCATTAAGAAATAAATGTCATCCTGGCGGTCCGTGACAACACCTCATCGCCTTGGGGCAGCCCAGTGCCTCACAGCGTGACCATTCCTAACAGAGCTCACAAGGTCACACAGGTTTAAACTGTAATTATTTTGAGGTATCTGGAGCCGTACCTCACAGAGGTAGTTTTGAAGCATAAAAACTCATTTCCACCCGAATTAAACCCATGGATAACTGCTGCTTTCTCCCTGTTTCCCTGGAGCCAGGGGCTTTAGCATGTTCTCCAGCGGTTTCCTTTGGGAAGGGGCAAACTGGAGGGAAGCTACCCCGAGACACGCACCCCTCTGACAGAGATTTTGGGGATAAAGACAGGGAAAGGAAGAAAAAAAACCTTTATTATGTTTATAACGGCGCAGAGCCCCGAAGGTTATGAGGCGGCAGAGGCACCCTGAGAGCAGCTGGGCGCCAAGAGGGGGGGCTCCGGCAGCCACCGGCAGCCACCGGCATCGCCCCGGGCCGAGATCCCCCCCTCAGGGCTCCGCCGCCCCCTCAGGGTCCCCTCAGGATCGCGGCGCCCCCTCAGTTCCCGCCCAGCCGCCCCCAGCCCCGCGCGCGCGCAGCCGCAGCCCCTCAGCGCCCCCTTACCTCGGCCCCGCCCCCTCCCCGCGCCAAGCCCCGCCCCCGCCGCGCTCCCATTGGCCGCCCGCCCCCCTCGCGCTCCTGTTGACAGCGCCGCGGCTCGCGATTGGCCGGCGCAGCCGTCGCTCAGCGAGGGAAAAGGGGCGGGGCGCTGCGGGCGGCCTGGAGGCGCTGGGGGCTGCGGCCCCGCCGCGTGCCCCCCCCCCGGGGCTGGGCCCGGCCCTTACCCGCATGGCCGGCGGCGGCCTGCATCGGCGGCCGTTAAGGGAGAGCCAGGCTTGGTCCCGCCCCCTCGCCGCCGATTGGCGGCCGCTGTTGGAACGCGGGAGGGGCGGAGGGAGCGCCCGCCGGGGTTCTGCTCGCTGATTGGCTAGCTTGGCCGGCCGCCAGGCCGCGCCTCCCCCCGCGATTGGTTCGGCGGGGAAGGACGCGCGTCGCTGCGAGGGGATTGGGCAGCGCGGCTACGCGCCGGATGGCTTCCCTCAATCCGATTGGTGGAGGGCGGAGGGGAGGGCGTGCGCGAGGCGCGATTGGCTCTCAGCGGATGCCAATCAGCCCAGAGGTTGCCCCGCCCTCAGGGGCTGCGCGTGCGTAGAGGCGAGCAGGTGCGTGAGGGGACGCGCGCGCATGCGCAGTGCGGCGGGGAGGGGGGTGGCGGCCATCGCGGGGCGCTGAGGTGAGGGCGGCGGGGCCGGGAGGGGATCGGGGACGGGCCCTGAGGCTGAGGGGGGTCCGGGAGCGGGGACCGCGGGGCCCTACAGCCGTGAAGCCGCGGTGCGGAGCCTCCTCAGGGGTCCTGCCGCCGCTGGCGCCGTTGCCCCGGGCCCACAGCGCCCCCGGTAACCGGGCTGCTGGGCAGGGGCTCTGCGAAGTTTGTCTGCGGGTTTTTTTTTGCGGTTAAAATAATAAAAGTTGCCTTCTGGTGCCGCCAAGCGGAGGTGTTTAATTGCGAATAAAAGCTTCTTATATTGGCCTCATCGGTGATGTGTAACTTGTGTGGGTATCTGGTGTTCGGTGCTGCTGCTTCGTGTGCTGAAGTATTTTCTAATGAAGCAAATTTAAATATTTAAAGAATGAAATCGTTTACTAATTGCTTACCTAGCGCCTTGTTGAAAAACAATATTTGACAGCAGTAGAAGCTGGTGTTCCTCATTGTCCATGAGGAGCTGAAGCATAGTGCCAGCCCCTGTGGCTGTGTTAACAGCCTGACCAGGAGGAAATCAGCGGGTGAAGCAGTGTGCGAAAACCCGGTGGTCTCCTTGCCCTTTGGTTCTCTCTCCTCCCTCAAAACTCCCTGATGGGCTGCATTGGAAGTCAGGAGAGTAGAAAATGAAGCTTGTTAACAGAACCAAAGCAGGAGAATGCTTCTGATCTGAAATTTAGCTCACCACTTCAGACCACTCACCAAGTTCTATGTACACTCTATAGCTCAACCACAACGATTAGAAAACAACGCCTTAACGGGGCAAGTTCGAAAGACAAGTCCAGATTATCTCATCCATTTAGGTAGGGATTACTCCATGTCCTGTACTAACCTAGCATAAAATAAAATCTCAGAATTCAAAGTCATAGATTAATCTAGAACTGCAAATGTACATCCCTAAGTTCTGCCCTGTACCACCAGGCAGTTGTCTTGACTGACCAGTCGTACATCTTTGTGACAGGCAAAAATCCCCCTTCCCGTTCTAACTTTAATTTCTCAAGCTGTGTTCTCCCAAATCTTTACAGCCCATAAATTTGCCGCTTTTTCCAGCAGGTTTCTTTCAGTAATTTTGAGTGCTGGTTAAGGCAACAGAGGATTCCTGCACCCGCAGCAGTCCCCAGCAGTTCGAGCACGTTTTGACAGGTGGATTGCAGGTCCTGTTGCCAGCAGGACAGAACCAGGATGCACAAGGAGCGTCAGCAAAGGCTTTCCTGTCAGGCTGCAATACAAATTTGTTATTCTCCAAGTGGGGTAGGAATACTGATTTAATTTATTTACTGTTTTCCAGATCCATTTCAGCAACGCAAAAATAATCTTGACTATTTTAGGAAACCTAATTGCAATCAGAACTGAAATCCCATGTGGAATGGTAAATGTTTCGAGGCAAATAGCTATGAAACCAGTTCAAAAGGCCTTGAAAATAAATCTATAAGTAAATAAAAACATCACACAGGATGTGCAGCTAAACTAGAACATCTTAAAATAATGATTCTGATCGTAAACCCTATTCCCTACGTCTGTTTCAGGTTTCTTTCCAGAGAAACTGTGTCTTCATTTCTGTATGAATGTCCCAAGTTTATTGCATATTACATTCTTACTGAGACAAGCACGTACAGCATCTTGGAGGCCATGGATTTTGAGGAAGCAGCAACTTTCCCTGCTCAGAATGCCCTTGTTTCAGGCAGCAGGAAAGAAGAACTCTCTCAATCTCCTTGGACTAACTGAGGCACAATTAGAAGAACAGTTTGTAAGAGGTGATGGCCCGGGAGGTCAAGCCACTAACAAGACAAGCAACTGTGTTGTCTTGAAGCATGTCCCATCTGGGATTGTAGTGAAGGTAATGACATTTTAATTCTTTAAGTCCCAAGTTGCAGCATGTCCTCCAAGTCTCCTTTTATAGCGAGCATAATCACAGAGCAAGTGTCACAGAGGAAGAACCTCAGCACAAAGCGGTTTTGGTTAATGGTAGCTAAATAAATGTGGGGTCACAGCCCATCTTTCTAGCTTTGGCACGCAGTGCTATTTTGTAGTTTCAATAAATCGCATCTCCTTACCCTACCAGTGACAGCCTTTGAGTTCCTGTCTCCTGCATAAATGTACTCATTAACTTATCCTAATCTGCAAATTCTTTTTAAGCATTACTCTTAGGTACCTATTGTGGGTTAATACTTTTCAATTAATCTTCACTTCCTTATCATAACAAGGGGGAGACACAGTTCAGTTAAACTCAGAAGTAGGCTTCCAAGGTAATGTGGAAGCAATCTCGTTTGCCAACAGAATTACAGATTAATGCAAAGGCTGGTCTGGCAAGTTCCAGTAGCAAGTAACTATGAGGCAGCCTCACCAAAATACATCATCTGGATACAAAAGTTCTAGCAGGAAAACAAAATAAACAGGTCAAAGTTGCAACAGAAGTGTTGTACTGTGTTTCCTCAGTGTCATCAAACAAGATCAGTGGAGCAGAACCGAAAAATAGCCAGAAAAATCCTCCAGGAAAAAGTTGACCTCTTCTACAAAGGCGAAGATAGCGATGTTTTTAAAGAGAAGAAAGCAGCAGAGAAGAAGAAGCAAGAGAAAAAAAGAAGAGCAAAGGAAAACCTAGAGAGGAAAAAGCAGTTTAAAGAGATGCTACAATTGGATAGCAAATAAACATGAAGAACCGACTGGCTCTGGTAGGGTAAGGGAGAAGTTTGTCATACCTAAGCACAGTTTTCCTACTAACTATAATGTAGGGTTTCATAAGCACAGCCAAAATATTGAGTAGTGACCTGCTATTACAGTAAGACTGGAGTGTTAAAAGCAGGATGTGTTCTTACATCTGTCTGCCATCATCTCATTGCTCATATTTAGTAATCTGTTCTGCCAAGTTCAAAAGATGATAAAGTAAGCAGATCCTTCTGCCTGATATGATAACTTAGGCTGTTTCATAGGAGTTCCAGTAAATAAGGAGAACAGACCTTAAAGGTCTTTCCATCCTTACTCAGACAATGCCTCCACTGATAGAAATCCTTCAGAAACAGTGGCCAGGTTTAGATGAGAAATGAAAAGTTGCTTTGTGCTATTGGTCCTGATGATGGAAACAGATGCACTGATACAAAGAGCCACCAGTCACAGGCTGTCTCCTTCAGATCTGTTAGCTTAACTGCCTGCACAGATGCTCCATCCCTCTCAATTCTGAAAGAATTCTAAACATTACCTTTACGCTTACCTAGAGTGGTGGTGAGCATTGCTGGGGAGCCGGGGAAGGTGGTCCTGCAAGTGAGGGCTTGTCAGACATTTTCTTCCGCTTCAGAGGCAGAATTAGGTCATTAGAGGTAAAGAACAATGTGCATTGGAAGCTGCCTGCCAAGGCAACAGAGTCCAGTTCGTCCAAGCTGTGAAGCAGTTAACTTTTCTTCTTAATGCTATATTCTTTTCAGGGATCCGTAGCTCCATATGTATTAGATATCCCAGGTATCCTGTCTTCCCTAGGATTTAGATTTGGTTGTACTGTAGTGAACTACAGTTCTGTTTATGCTATGCTGCAGTTAAGCTTGGGTATTTCTGTAACTTCACTCATTTTGATAGTTACCCATTTTATGCAGCTGCTTTTCCTTTGTTACTGTTACTTTGGAGCCACCAGTGAAGTATACTTTCCTATTTTAATACCGTTAAAATGCTAATTGCTTAACTAGAGCTTCTCTTTAATTTTCGGACAGAACCCTCACAGACTGCCACTGCGTTCTGACTTTCAGCGATGAAGGGAGAGAGCTTCAAGAACCAAAGCTGTTATACGTATTTTGAAAGCAAGGTACGCTACTAGCAGCTGTACCACCTGCTTAGAGAGATCGACCGCATCAAGGGAAACTCCCCAGCAATCTGCAGGCCCGTTCCCTTGTCCTGAATTTGAGCCTCCTGCATGAAGGTTAAGACTTTGCTTCTCGTACGTAGAGTATGGATCTGATTAAAGTGACTGTAGATACTTTTAATACAAATTGTTAATGAAAATAAGCTTTATTACATCAAGTAATAAATACATACAAAGATGCAAATAACAGTTTTAGTAATTTATCCAGAATTTTCTTTTTTTTTTGTCAAACAAACTGAAATCTCCAGCCTTAATGTAGAAATTAGCTTTCAGGACGTTGTTATTATTTAATAGGTTTCCCTATTTTCCATATAACTCATGCACTTTAAATGGACTTCAAAGCACTAACAGTCATGCAAATGTTTATGCAAAACGAACAAAAAAGGAAAAGTAAGAGGAGGGGAAGGTTATTTCTAAGCAGGGTCTATGCTGTATGACAAATTGTGACATAGCAGACTACTAGGTACAGCATGCTATTCTGCATTTATTAAAAAAAATCCTTAGAGCTTATGTCAAACTTTGAAAGATTGACCATTTGGGGTTAAGTGAATATAGTGAAAATTAAAATAAACAGAATGGGACTGTGACTGGATAAAAAGAGAACTGAAATATAGCCTGGGAGAGAGAGCATTCCTCTGCATGCAGTTCAGTTTTCATGTTTTAGAAACATTTTAGGGAGTTTTAATGTCTTTACAAAATGCAAACCCTCAGTAAGTTGAAAAATCCTTGTTTTATCATTCTTAACTATACATTTTTGTAAGGGCAAAAAAAGAAAGATAAAACATTCAAAATAAAGGAATTTGTCTGAACGTTTCAAGAGTCAAAAGGAATAGGTATTACTTTTTCTTCATTAAGAGATGGAAAATCTTGCAACTGCATTGGTGGGCTAGGATCTTGCGTTTCGCTCAGTCTCAGCCAAGCATTCCCGAACTAATCCTCTAGCATGAATAATGCCTGCAAAAGAATTGGACATATTTTAAATGATCTCATTAAGGTGACACTTGCAATGACAGTCCACAGAAAGGTTTATGTATTTCTGTCCTGAGTTGCTAAGGCTACCACAGCTTGCTAGAGAAAAGGGAGAGATCCTTCACTTACCTAACAACAGCCACTACTAAAGAAGTTTGCTTTCCCAAACTGGCATTATAAATTGAAAATAGCCCAAACCAGCAGTCAGAGCATTATGAGCTCTGCAGGTCTGCAGTGAGAGGTATAGCTTAACATGCAGTGCAGGTCTATTTACAATCAGGGACTTAATTAGAAAAAAATAAATCTTTCCAACCTGTCAGTTATTTTGCTACAATGGGGTGAAAAAAATCCTAAGTTATTTAGGGAATCATTTTAGCAAGGTCTAAAAGTCTTAATTAATACCTTGGAATAATTTTCCAAGTGGATGCATCAAAGTCCAAGCCTTCAAAAAGTTGCCTAAACACAAGTTGCATCTCTTGTAAATATAGGAGGATATTTTTTATGCTGTGTGCAGAAAGTCACCTCCTAACACTGGCTCAGCTCCCAGTGTAAATCATCGCTGCTTTACATGCTGCCGTATCTACTCTAATCTGGTAGACATAATGTGGAATTTTCCACTAAGAGTCCTGTTGCCTTGAGTTCCAGCAATCTGGACCTTGAGTCTTAATCCTGGATCTGAATCTAGGTTCATGTTCACAGAGCTGCCCGAAGAGTAGAGCTCGAGTTAGATTTTATAATAGGAGACAGACAGATTTCTCTCCAACAAGGTTATATTTTAATGTCAGGAAAAGACGGGTGATTTCTCTGCTCATTCGTGCTCCTTAACAAGGGTGGACAAATGACAATAAGGCAATAGATGAAGTTTAATCTCTACTTAGAGGTAATAGATTCTGTCTCTAGAAGGCTGCTAGCCCAGAGCAGCCTCTACATCCAAGGAGCAGTGATTTGGGACTTAATGTGTGCCAGGCTTTGCAGAGGGTTAAATCGACACAGACAAGTAAAGCTGCATCCCGCAGCTGTGGGAGGCAGAAATGCACACTGAAACCAGTATACTGGGCCTAGATCGGGTGGCAGGACGCCCAGTTTATGCAGCAGAACTACCCTGAATTATGTAGAACACTGGGAATTTGGCCAATTTTAGAGGTCAGCAGCCTTTGTGCTTAGAAACAGGTGGAGCTGGGGACAGGGACTTTATTCAGCAATAACCTCCACATGGCCATGGAGGCTGCAGTCACATGGTTACTCTCAATCATTTCTACTCTCACACTTGCCCATGCTCCTTCAGCCATATGGCTCCCAAAATGCAAAGAGAGGTATGTCTGTGACCAAAAGATGGCAGCAGAAAGTACTTATTTTGGATTTTCTGCAACATTTGCAAGTCAGTCACAGTGGCAGCACTGAATCTTAAACCTACATTAGCTAAGGAAATCCTCGCTGCAGTAAGGAGCAAAACAGCTTTGTCTCAACTAACCGAACCGTTATGTTCAAAGAACGTCTGCCTCTCTCCCGATCCCTCTCAGGTTGTCCCTGTTAGCCTATTGCCATTCATGATCTATTAATACTGACTCAGGCGATGCAATAAAGAGAGACTCCAGCAACATTGATTTTAGCTGGGCCAGATTCCACTTACCACTCATCAGCAGACTTTATTGCATCCTTTCCCAGAACAGCTACTAGTCATTTTATTGCATGTCACGGCAGATATATTACTCTCCCGTAATGGTTGAGCCTTAAATAAAGCTTTGTAGTCTTGAGTGAAGGTAAGGGGGATTTGCGAGGTGGTGAAGTTAGTCTGTTACAATAACATTCCCATTCAGGTTCGAATGAATGAGCCAAACTCAGCACAAGGACCAAGGAAAGGGAGGAAAAGGTAACTCCGTATACTGGCAAAGGACAGAGCTGCCAGCGCAACCATTGTCAGTGGCATTCAGGGTCACTCCAGGAGCTGGAGCAGCGGAATGTCCCACTGCTCCTTCAGAAATATCCCTTGCACGTCCCCTGCAGGGGACAATGTCAAGCTGATGTCAGCAGTGGGGAATGTGGGGGTTTCTTTTACACTGCGAGGAAAGGGCATTTCTCTGACCCCTTTTAGCTGACTAAGCAAAGCTAAAGAGACCTCATCAGCCAGGCCTAAAAGCTTCTGCGTCCCTTCCGAGCGGACTGCTAATGACATCCACTTGAAGCAGGTAATGGAGCCTAAGCAGCCCGACGCTCCACGGAGAGCAAGAACACGTATGTTTGACATCTTGGTCTGAACAGCTTTTGCTGATAAAACCACCTTGTTTTGCCTGTCTCTCTCTCTCCAGCAGCCTTAGTGATTTACCACCGTGTAATTCACTGCGTATTTCTCTAATCAAAATGCACTTCAGTAAAGGGTCTTGGGTCAAGTAGGTGGGTGATGTTTATGAGAGGAGTGAACTTGGCTGCATATTTCTGAGGATAGGGAGAAAAGGCAGTTGAAGGAGCAAGCAAGTGACTAGGAACCTGGCAGAACACCTCCAACTGACAACATAAGGGTTCTAAATTAACTTCAAACTATTAACTGAAAATCCCCTTGTGCCCATGAAACACATTTGGCCACTAGTTTATCTATCAAATCCAACAAGAACAGAGTATACCAAAGTTTCAGTTACTCGTTAATACACCTCGTTTACTAACAAGCCTCAGACAGCTGTCTGCTTTCAAGGGGAAGCACTGTCACGAAGCTGTATATAAGCAGTCAGCACACAAAGAGTATGGGACATTTAAAAAAAAAATCAAACCTTACCTCGTTTTAGCCTCTCCATCGCGCTTTTACTCCCAGCGTACGTGGGTCTGATCTCTTTTCCTAACTCTTCTATGATAGCTAGAAGTTCTGCATATTTGCTTTGCGGTACTTGACTGCTGCTGGTACCCTGTAGTTGAAAGTAGATTGATCTCAATTAAACGCTGCTAAAAACAAAACAATAAGAACACACAGCAACTGGAAATTCACAGAGGACCAGAAATAGCCCTGGAAGCCACTTTTTTTTTTTTTTTAAATAAAATTTCCTATTTGTTACATAAACATTATTTTCTTTTTGCCCTTCCTGCTACAGTTGGACAAAATGCTACATGCCCTTCCAAAATCAGGCTTAACTGGGAGGATGCAACTACAAGATTGGAACCTTACGTGAAACAGAAGTTAAATCAGTTCTACAAAAACAGCAAACAGAACTACTTGTTTAACCCCCTCTCTGCTTTTATCAATGTTCAGATGTATGTTCTGTGGAGGAGCTAGCCAGGTAGGGAGAGTGAGGTGTAGATAAAACTGCCCATATGATAAGGGGAATCCTGTAAAGTGGTTAATAAATTTCACAGAAAAACCAGCTGGATTCTTGAAGCTGCCCATAGGAATGTCTGTAACACGCACTTCATGAGACTGTAAATCTTACGTTATCAGTTTGCCCAAGGAAAACAGTTAAAGGTGTAGGAATATCACTTTTCGAACAAATAATTTTTTAAAATGTCACAGCCCTTCCTAGCAGAACATAACTCAAGACACGGTTCACTGTGACTCAGAAGGGACTAACAGTTAATTAGTAACTAATCTCACTCAGCACTCTGCTTAGTCTAATTTGATCCCAAGACATGTGCGATGAATCAGTCTGCCATTTGGGTTTGATTTCAAACCTTGGTGGGAGGGAGGAACACCTCAGATTACAGGCCACAAGCCACGCAAACCATGCAGACGTAGGGTCGGAGACCTGGTTAAAGCAAAACAAGCAGAGCTGTACCTGCATCCCTTGTGTATACCCTAGGGACGGGGGTCCGTAGTCGTTTATAAGCTGTCTGTATTGCGCAGACGTTGCCATACTTGTGGAGGGAGAGTGAACGCTCCCAGCTGTAGAGAAGAAGAGAAAAAAAATCTGTTATTATCTAACGATGGATTAAACGGTTACATCGGGACACACTTGAGGTAGCTTTTCACTTTTCTAAAGCCGTAACCTCTCACCTTTGTCTAAGCCGACTAACGCCATGCCAGAGCCACACTATTCCCTAGGAAGAGAACAGTTAAATGAACGCTTCCCCAACGTTTGCTTTACATTTGAAAATAGCACAGCCTGCAACATTATCAGCCCAAATTGTTTGCCTAAGAGTGAAACGGTGTAACATGACAGGTTGTTCTGCCGCGACAAACCAAATATTAAGGAGCCCTATTTTTGCATATATACATTCCACAGAGATGAGTCTAACGTACTGGGCTATTTTTACTTTTTCGGTGCAAGTTATCTGAAAGCAATTTTGCAACTCAAAGTGTCATCACATGGTCAACGGCACTATTTTCAGCCGATGCCAAAACTATTCATAGAGAACAGTCGGTTGAGGTACATGGGATCTGCTGCTCATTTAGTGACATCGGAGGTGAAGAGCACTAGCGTTATTCCTCTTTGTGTGATATCAAACATTTTTAGCAAGTCAAACAGGGCGGCGTAAGTAAACCTAAGGAAAAATAACATCTCTTTGGGTTATGGTTACTTTTTCTAGTGTTATAGAAAAATATGTATATGCATACGGGGTTGTGACTCAGCTAAGAGTTAAAGAAGCAGACTCAGATGTGATCATTGGCGAGCTGCTCCAGAAATGAGGAATCAAAACACCTCTCCACCCCGCAACGGGAAGAATCTGGGGTTGGAGAAGCAACCTTTAGATTTTTCTTGAAGGCCTTAATTATGCTGCCCCTTTTACAACTGCTTTAGGGGACCTGCTGGTTATGGGCTGCGCACTCAGAACGAAGGCGATGTTCGACCTAGCTGCTGCTCTTTTTCACTCTTGCAGCTAAGCGCCCCTGCATCCACTGATGCTGCTGTCTTCGCCTGCAGGCACAGACACAGCCTGCCTGCTGTCGGAAAAAATCTCCCCTCTTACAAACTTCCTTGCTGCAAATTCCCAACTGCCTTCCCCGGGAGGAACAGATCTTATTCACCAGCCTTCATTTGAATCTAAATTAAACTGATGCCAAAAGTCACTGGGGCTCAGAACTATGTAAATCACTAGCTTTGTTTAAAAGTTGCAAGTGATTTCATTCCCTGTTTCCCCTCACTACAAAAAGAAACAGAAAGCCAGTAGTTTGTGAAAAGCACTGCTGAACAGACTCTCCTCCTCAGTTGGGAAGTCTCTTTCCACTTCAGAATTAATCACAGGATATCACTGTGGTGGTGTCTTTGTTAGGAGAAGAGAGCATGTTCTTAATTTCAACTAGACATGAAATCCTAACGAAGGTAAACTGGGCTGGTCACTAGGTCAACTTAAAAAAAAAAGGAAGGTTTCTCTGTCTTTAACTAAGCTAAATTTTCTGGCTTTACAGTGTGCGTTTCTGTTACTACAGTCTCACGTGGAGCTAATTGTCACATTTTGCTGAAGCATGGTAAAAAAAACTAAACACACCCATGGAGTACGGCTCCTGCACTGTGAAGAAACAGAACGGATGCCAGCTCTGCTCTCAATCAGTTCTTCACATTATCAGCTCGAAATGCATGCACAATTGCAAGATTTCTGTACTTACAACTCAGCCAGTATTTCACGTCCAGATGACTGAATTTCAACACTTATCAAACACGGCACAACAGCAAACCGCATCTTTCCTCCAAAGATTTCAAAATGCTCCAAAAACCTTAACGAACCCTTTGTGCTATACAGTAGGAAGGTTTAATTACCTCGATTAAGTAAAGAAAGACTTAAGCGATTTTTCCTCACGTACAATAAAACAAAAGACCCATCCTGTAAGGACTTGTTCCTAAGCTGTTCCTGCAGGCAGTCACCCATCATGCACACAAGCCCTGGGAGCTCCAAACTGGTTCTGAACCAAGGCAGGGACTTGGTTTTTGTTTTGCTGAGTGGGTAAATCAGGATGCCTGAGCCTGGTCACCCAAGACCATTTTCCACCACCCTACCAGTTAATGCCAGTATCGATGGTAATTGTTTCAGGTCACACTGATTGAAACAACTACACGTGCTTCATCTGTATGAAATAACACCGCAGGGCACGTTGAGCTAAGAGAGAAAGCCCTACAAGAAACACGAGGTGGCAAAACAAAGCAGTGAATCCGGGGCCAACCCAAGCTTGGCGGACACAAGGCGCTGCGGTGGACAGGAGCCGGCCTCGGCACGGGAGCACGAAGCCAGGAATGACTCAATCAGCACAGAACTACGAAAAGAAACGAGGAGAACTTTGACCAGGCAGCGATGAGTAAGGACCTGCCGCTGGAGTCTGAGCATCGCCGCCGACGGGAATCAGCAGTCAGCTCGGTGGCGGGTGCCGCTTCGCAGCCAGGGGTGCTGTATTGTCTCCCGTACCCAGGCGTATGCAGAGCTGTGCTGCAGACACTAGAGGCCATCGCTGAGTACGGCGTGCCCTGCCAAATGACAGATCGTGGTAACCATGGTGAGTTTACCCGTTTCTTTGCAGTCTGCATCAAAAATGTAATAAGACATAATGCCATGCGCCGACCACTTTATCAGCAGCAGCAGGCCCGGAGAACAAAGAAAAGGATTCGACTTGGCCGTGGCACCGGGCTCCGCACACCCGTGCCAGAAGTTGCGCCACTCAAACTCTGCTGGAGGGAAAGGAAAATGAAAAATCCCCGATTTCACCTCAATTCAGGATGATGCAATCGTGAACCTGAAATTAATTGTGGGGGTATCATTATCTCGCAGGGTAATGGACCTTAGGCTTTTTGACCTATCGCTCCGTATGTTAATCTCGAGGAGAAGCCGTGGGTCTTAGATGACTATTAGTCAATTAACCCAAAATACATCTGCCATCTGCATGTCTGAACATCCTGTACGTCTCAGATTTAAAAAAAAATAAATATATCACCAGCTACTGCTATTACTGTTAGGAAGCAAAATTAGGCCAGCGAGTCTCGCAGTCAAGACCCAGTCAAAAATCAGTTTGATGATTAGGTATTCACTAGAGAGGAAAAAAGGAGGGGGGATCTAAACAGGCTTGCTCTCTCATGTTAAAATAACAATGGAGACAAGACAGTTACGAATTGACAGGATCGAAAAGGGAGTGTGCTTGGCACTGAATTCGAGTGACACCGTGTATCACCTCCCAAATTGTCTCAGCACTTGCTGCTGTTTAAAACCTAAATTAATGTACACACTTTCCTCCCTCCACTTTCCTAATTAAATGTATACAAAACCTTTTATATACCCATTTATTCTTGTGCCAACAATGTCTTTTATTTCTGTATTCACACAGAAGACTGACAGAAGCGTTTTTTTCTCCACAAAAATACGGTGATTTTCTTGCTAATCAATATTACCCTTTACCAATGGGGGGGTAGGGAGAGGTCTACAATACAGCAAAAAGAAATGAGATTTTTTTGCCAAGATCTCTTCCTTCCAGTGGTCTCTCAGAGCCCCACTGAACACCCTGGAAGACAAAGGACCAAGAACCAACCTTTGTTAGCCAGAACTCCCACTGACCAGGAATCTCCCCATTTATTTCCAGTAGGTTTGTAGGGATCCATTCGGTTCCTCCTCTACTGCTTCCGAGCCAATTTGCCAGTCTTGAGTTTTAATTCTTAATTGCTGTTGCTTGCTGGAGAAGTAACTGGAAAGGCAGCTTACTGCACACCCCGCAAGGAAGTGGTGGGAGTGGGAACGCTGGGGGTACTCTTACCTGATCTGCTCCCAGCAGATGCCATGGCATCCACGCAGCTCCTACTGCACCCTGTTTAACTCGCACAAACAGCAAGGAAAAATCAGGAATAGTTCCTCAACTCAACAAGTTACTCCCATAAAACTGACTTAGGCAAGTAGAGCCAACCCCACCAGACATGTATTTCTCTACCACCTGCACATTGTAAGGTCCTAAAAAGCTCCATGTGTAAGCTCCTGCCATTTTACTGCCTCTGTATTCAGGAACACGATGGTATCTAAGAAGAGATCCCTGCAGGTATGCAGGATGAGACAGCCAGGAGTTTCCCTGTGAGGACGTAATTTTTGCCCTAAAATGGCCAAGTTTGCAGCAGAACACACGGGGAGCGTTCACGTGAGCTGCTCCCAACGTACACTGTGGGGCAAGTACCTTCCAGCCCGGGGAGAGACAAAACCCATCGCAGAGCAGCCGCTTCTGCAGCGAGTATTTGCACACAGCCTGAAACACGGCTGTAGTGTTCTGCCTGGCTACGAGAACATTTGACTCCCTAGCCCTCCGCGCACTTTGGCTGAAGCTCAGCGAAAGCTGAACTTCATCCATCCGTGGGCCACCACATGCGTGTCTGCACAAGCAGATCTACGGCACAGCCAAGCAACACACCGAGCTGTGCAGGAGCTGCCAACCCAGAGCAAAAAATGCTGACAACCCCTATTTCCCCCAGCCCTCCAATAAAGTTTTTTTTAATTTAAAATAATGGACCCCATTCTCATTCGCACAAAACGTTCCTTATAGGACTGGCTGTGAAAGTTAGATTTTCACCCACTATTTCCCCCCTCAAACAGCCCGTGTGGTAGAAACAGACCTTTCTTTGAATAAAACTATTTCATTAAAAAAAAAATCCAGCACACACATATAAATATGTTCTCAAGAACTAGGACATTCTTTACCGTAACAGCCAGAGGCCTTGCTCTTTTGATCTGTCACACTCTGGGCCTTTCCTCTGGTACTCTCGTTCCATTTAATCTTTCCATGTGGATAACGGCCATGTTTTATGTCTGCTCTTTCTTCCTCCTCCCTCGCTTTTTTTTTTTTTATCAGAAAAACAAAAGACAGTCCCTCAGACTCCCCACCATTCTTCTTTTCTAGCTTAAGATGGGCAATTTCTACATTACTGAGTTATCTGGCACAATGGGAATGGTTCAAATGATTGAGGCATTTAGGATGTGTACACCACATGTAGCTGGAGTGAGGGGGTAGGATTTAGGACTAGATTGTAGTCAGGTCCCCCAGGACGAGTGTCTGTACCAGGGATATGGCTCAAAGCTGCCTTTGGTTTGGGCCCCATGCTCCCATTAAAGGATGCAGTGCCAGCGTTGCACAACTGGAGCACAGCTTCTGGTTTACTTTTATGCAAAAGGAATGAAGTTTGCATGAACCAAAACCACCCTGTAACTCAACCAACAAGTGGTGGGTGGGGACGATGAGGAGATTTGCTGGTTGTGAAAACCATACCGTTCATTGCTTTGAACCTAAGTGCTCTGGCAGACAAAGCCAAAAGTGCCAGCTTTCTAAATGTCCCAACAAGTCCACTCAAAAATTGCTAATTCTGAAACATGCTTACTGTGTTTCTTTTCAGCCTGCTCTTTACCTCACATGGATTTCCAGTGAGCAGGGAACCAGCAAATTTCAGTTTGAATCTTGAGGGTTTGAGGATGGAATATCAGCTACGTATCCTAAAAACTATCCCCTCTGCTAAGACGTGAACACTTTGCTCCCTGCATTGCTTACGGCAGCATTCCTTCCAGCACTCCCACTCTAAAAACCAGCTTCTCAATCTGGACAATATGAAACCTAAGCTGTCTGCAAAGGGCGACAAGCAAGGCATTTGCTCATGCGAGTGTGCGCTGCGGTCTTAATAAGGAATGACCCAGTAGTGTGCTCGGTTTCACCTCGCAGGACTGAATGAAATTGGTCTCTCCAGTTGCAAGAAACAGCCCCAGTTCGGGAAGTTCTTTCTGGTTCACCTCTCAGCGAGAATTTATGCTGTTCACCACAAGGCTCCTGCTCGCTGTGGGGTGCAGCAGGTGCTCTGTCGGCCCCGTTGGTCCTCAGCTGCGGCAGTGCCTGCTGCACAGGGCACAGCCCCTTCCTTCCCTTGTCACAGTCTGACGGAATTTATTTCCCCAGATTCTACGCACGCAGGTTTTTAAGCTTTATGACAGGAGTAGGGGTTTGCCTCGATGCCTGCCATTTTTGGAAGAATTGGGATAAAACCAAAGGAATACCCCAAGCTCTTTCTGCTGGCTTCTGGATCTTAAAACTACTGGTCTCAAACCTGTGCATACTCTGAACAAAATGCTGGTTAATATCTCCAACAGAGCCAGAAAATGCCTAGAAACAGGGAAAATAACAGAACTACAAAATCACAGAATGGTCTGGGCTGCCCCTGGCGCCATTCAGCCTGGCCTTGAGCACCCTCAGGGATGAGGCACCCACAGCTCCTCTGCCTCGCCACCCTCTAAGTGAAAATTCCTCCTCAACACTTCACCTGAACCTGCCCTGTTTAGTTTAAAATCGTTCCCCCGGCCGCACACCCCCAGCTCCCGGCTGGCCCCACAGCGGAGCCGCCCCGGCCTCCCAGCACCCCGTGGCCTCCTCTGGCCCCGCTCCAGCAGCTCCGCGTCCTTCTGGTGCTGGGGCCCCTCCAGGTGGGGCCTCACGGGGGCGAGCAGAGGGGGACGATCCCCTCCCTCGCCACGCTGCTTCCAATGTGGCCCAGGGGACCGTTGGGTGCTGGGCTGCCAGTGCACGGTGCTGGCTCATGTCCTCTCGAGCCTGGGCAGTCCCTGTGGGTGGCAGCTCTTCCCTCTGAGGTACTGATGGCACCACAGAGCTCGGGGTCACCCACAGACTTGCTGAGGGTGCCCACAATCCCACCCTGCATGTCACCGACAAAGACATTAAACAGCTCCAGTCCCAACACCGCCCTGTGAGGGACGCCACCCGTCACCGGTCTCCACCTGGACATGGAGCTGCTGACCACAGCTCTCTGAGAACGGCCATCTGGGCAGTGACTGCGACCACCCAGCCCAAATATAAACTAAAAACCAGCAGTCTACAAACTGCACGGCTGCTGTAAAGCTCTCTGCTCCCACCGAAGTCGATGGAGAAGCCCCGCTTTACCTCAGCGCTTCGGCCGGCCCTCTCACAGAGGAGCTGAGCTGAACAATATAAAGCACAAGGCGAGGAGGAAGCTGTGCCTTGCAGGGCTCAGCACAATAAGCAAGAGAATAAAAACAAAACACTGCTGTTAGAAAGGGTAACAGAGGCTCCCCTGGGACATGGCAGGGCCAGGTGAGGCTGGAAGGAAAAGCCGCAGCAGCACAGGTCCTGCTTACCTGCCGTGCAGGGAAGGTGCTCGTGAGGGAGGTTAAATGGGGCTCCCCGAGCACAGACAGTTTGGAAGCGACAGCACTAAAAGCAGAGGACAGATTCCCAGAGCACAGGCACCCCAGGAGGGAGATGGATAATTTGGCCAAAACACTACGAGCCTGGCTGCAGGCACCCCTTGAAGGGTGTCACCAGTGACTCGGGCAAGGCGAGGAGGAGCAGGCACCGAATCCTGCTGCGCCTCCATGACCTCCTTCCCACAGCCTGGTGTGAGGCAGAGCAGTCAGCACCCGGATGCCTCCAGCACCCTGACTCACTTGCGGAGCAGCTGCGTCTTCCTCACCCGCAGCCATCCCCGACCTGCCCACAGCCGGCCCCACGGAGCCTTCCTCCCCAAGTGCCCCCGTCCCGAGGCAGCCCCTCTCCCCCAGGACTTCAGCCCAGGTTTCCCAGTCCCCAGCACGCTCCCGTGCCAGGACGGAGCACAGTCACCCACCGAGCACGACTGCTTCACCTCACCGGGCCACTCACTGAGATCAGTTTAAGCACGATTTCGCAGGGCAGCTGCTCTCAGGCTAAACTTGAAAGGAGTTAGCTCTGCAGCGAGGACGCGGCTCCAGGAGCTGAGCCTGCCCAAGCACTCCTGCACCAGAAGCCCTGCACTGCAGGGAAGCAGCGTTACCTCCCAGAGGAAAATCCCTGCGAGATCCACAGCTGGCCAGAGCCCTCCGTCGGCTGAGACCAAAATACTCAGCATGCACACGGAGAGGCTTCTGCAGGGCTGGTTTCAGGCCAAAAGGGACAGATTTCCTGTTTTCCTCTCCTCTGCAGGACGGGGGAGGGGGGTTCCTTCACCCCAGGTTTGGAAGCGACCCTGGGATTTCTGCTCCCGGCTGGGGGCATTCAGTGCAAGCACAATAGCGAAGCAATCTCCTGCAACTCAGAATCAAGCTCCAGAAAGGAGGGGGCCATCTGCAGTCATATCACTCCGAACGCGATATGTGCAACTGCAAGGACTGCTTTGTCTAACTCCCTTGGCCTTAGGCCACGGTGCTGGCAATACCACTAGCTAGAGGAAGAGCTGGTGCGTGAGGATAATGGCAGAAGACAGGGAGGGAAGAGAGAGCCCATTTTGGATTCCGAGGAGGACGTTCTTTCATTGAAAAGATTCTGGGGGTGTTGAGGATGATCCGAACTGAGGAGAGAGGACAACTTAGACAAGAATAGTTCTAACATGACAGCGAACTGCTGCTAACTTGCCATTACGGGAGGGGGGAAAAAAAAAAAAAGGAAGGGGGGGGTAGGAAAGATAAAACTGCCTGAAAGAATCTAAAACCCCGATCGCAGCAGGAGCGTTAGAAAGCACACGGGCACGGCAGCAGGAGGACCGGAGGCAGAAACTTCACCGCTCAGCTCGTGCCGTGAGCGGCAAGCTCGCAGCCCTCACCAGCAGAGCAGCCAGCGCCGGGTCCCCCCGCGGCACGACCTAACCCGCACCCCTCACCCACCACCGCAAAATACCACCTTTGTTCCCCCTGCAATTTTACGGCTGTTCCGGAGCGCCAGGCACAGGTTCTCGTGGGAGCCGGCAGGAGAACGATTTCCCTTGCTGGGCTTTGTTTTGTTTCTTTCTTTTTTTATTTTTTTTTTCGCCCTCCGGTGACACTTCTGCTTTTTGTCAAAAATCCTCAGCACATCCCCTGCTTCCTGACCCCCTTGGCTGGACGGTGCGCGGCCCCATGGCAATCCCCACGCTGCTGCCCGGCTTGCCGAGCCCTCCGGCACTCGCAGCCCCACCGAGCTCAGCTCCAAGCAGGATCGGAGCACGCAGGATCAGATCCCGCACGCAGGCGGCTGAGGTGCAGGGACCTCGGCTCCTTGCACCAGCCGGTGACAATTCCTCGCCGTAAAATAAGCTCGCCGCTCTCCCAATAGCTAGGGCAGAGGTGCGCCTCGTTAATCCCTTTCGTTCACCCACATCCCAGGATTACGACCACGCACCGGGGCAAGATCTCCCTCCCTCCTACAACGAGCAGCCAAACTTTCCCCTTCTCAAAAATCAAAGAAATTAAAAAATAAAAAATAAAATCAGCCTTTCTGCCTGCGGACGGTCTGGTGGCATCCCCGCCGGCTGGCGCAGCAGGGGAAGGGAGACGGGAATATTAATTTTAAGTCGGCACTTAAACTTCTCCATTTTGGTTCGGTTTAATACAAGCGAGATCCCCTCCAAATTATCCCAGAGCTGAGCGATCGCTGCTGCGGCTTTGTTCGGGCTGCAGCGGGGCGGCCGCGCACCCTGAGGCGCAGACCCCAGCACCCACCCGCCCTCACCTCTGGAAGGCAAGGGGAGGGGGAAAAAAATAAATAAAAGGAAAAAAAGTTAATCCCATCAAGGAAACTTTTCAGAGAGGAAAGTTGGAAAGGCTCCCGTATGGATCCAAGGAGGTGTGGGGGGGGGATAAGGAGTGGTTTTGGGGGAAATAAAGAGGAATTCCCGTGCACCCCCATACACACACACACACACACACACTTCCAAAAATATTTGGGGGTGAGCGGAGAGGGCTCGCCCGCCCGGGGCCACCCCGCCGAGCTTGGGTCGCTGAGGGGCAGCGGGGAACCGAACCGAGACCCCCCCCCCCGACCCCCTCAGCGGCGGCGGAGGGAGCGGGGCCGGGGTCCCGGGCGGCCCCCTCAGCCCCTGAGGAGCGTGAGGCGAGGCGAGGCGCGGGGCGAGCGGCACTTGCGGCGTCCCGCCAGCAGCGGTCCTCGCTGAGGCGCCGCCGGAATATTCCTGATCCAGATCAATCAGCCGCCCCGGGGAGCCGGGCATGGAGGAAAAAAGCCGGCGGCCGGAGGAGAGCCCCCCCCGCTCCCTCCCTCCTATCCCTCATCTCCTCCCCTTCCCCGGCGGCGGCTGAGGCGGCTGAGGCGGCGGAGGCGGCTCGGGGGGCGGCTCGCGGCGCCCCCGCGGAGGGGCGGCGCGGGGCGGGCGAGCGCCCGGTAATGGCGGCGCGGAGCCGGGCGCGGGGAGCTGGCTGCCCCGCCATCGCGGGACCGGGCACCGCAACTCGAGGCCGGGGCTGGCCGCGGGGCTGCCGGTGGGGGGGGGGGGTTGTGGGGGGGGGTGGGCGGCACGGCGGAGCCCCCGCCGCACGCCTCCCAAAAACTTGGCACCCAGTTGACTTACCCGGGGTGAGGGGAGTCCCGGGGATGTGGGCGTTCAAGTTGGGCTTGTAGGACATTCCCAGAGACATGGCCAGCGGGGGCGAGGAGGAGGAGGAGGAGGAGGAAGGAGGAGAAGAGGCGTCCCGAAATTCCCCGAAGCGTCTCCGCGTCTCTCCCAGACACTTTGGGTTGTTTACAGCGGTAGCAGGCACCGGCAAATATGGCCGTCAGTTATATTGACACCCACAATGCAATATATCATCCATACATCATGAGGAGACGCCGATCCCAAAACTTTAGGGGAGACGAGGCAGCCGCCCGCCGCCCGCCGCCGCCGCCGCCCCGCGCACCGAGGCGCGGCGGGGGCGCGGAGGGGGCGCGGCGGCGGGGGGGTGCCGCCGCCATCCCCTCCCAGACAATGGAGCTCCCCTCAGGGACGCCGCCGCCGGAGGAGCCGGGGCGGGGAGGGAGAGAAGGAGGGGAGAGGAGGGGAGAGGAGGCGGTAGAGGAGAGAAGGGGGGGAGAGAGAGAACCCGAGAGGGGGGGGGCGTTTTAATCAACTTCGCAAAGTTTGGCCGCAAACTTCGCCTCCGCCGCGGCCCTGCCCGCGCCGTGAGGGGAAGGGCTGCAGCCCCCTGCCCGCACTCACCGGGCCCAGCGCTCCCCCCCCCCCACACACCGATTTCTGTGGAAAATACCTGTTGATAATTTTAGAATATCGTGGGTTTTTTTCTCCCCTCGGATGCCGCCAAGGAAAAATCCGCCTTTATTTTATTTTATGTTTTTCTTTCTTTCAGACCGCTATTATCTACCCGCCTGAAGGTTGAAGGTCGACGGTAGATTGCGGCTTCTGAGGGATTAAAAAATAAATATTTTTGTTCGTAATGGACTCATTTTCTGCTTGCGAGCAGCTGTAAGCTTGCCCACCAAATATATATATTTACTTTTCTAAATTTGCGGGATAAATGTTGAAGCTTTTTAGCCTGCGTCTGCCACTCCACAACTCATCTTCCACCCTCTATCATCATTACATTACTGGGGTTTTACTAATACACAACCACTCAGGAGCTGGATAACCCCTCTGAGGGTATCCTGCCCGACCTGAGACCCCCAAGGTGAGACCCCAAGGTGAGACCCCCATCTCTTACCAGAAGCCACTCCAGGAGCAGTGAGGGTGCCTGCAGTTTTATTGCCCAGGCTAACGTCTGCCCAGTGCTATCCGCTGCTTTCAGTGCCAGAGATGGCAAAGGCAGGGAGCCCAGTCCCGCTCCTTGGAAGTCAGGGGCAAATTCCTTTGAAGTGACGCTGGTTCAGGCCTGTAGCATCTCTGGTCGAGGGCTGCTCTGCCAAGGGAGGCAGAGAGCATCTCCCTCACACAGACACAGAAAAAAATCGTGGGGCAGCTGGGTGATTTCCTCAGCAGGGAGAAGAATCGAGCGAGCCAGATACTGAGCTCCCCAGCTCATGACCTAACGACTGCACACTGCGTGACAGAAGCATCTGAAAATTAGGACTGGTACCAGATAAAATACATAAATTTGTTACAGTTTTGTATTTTACCTTACGTCCAAGTACACGACTGCAGCTATTGTGGTGAAGCCCAGAGTAGCACAGATTACTCTTACAAGTGGTCTGTGCTCTCACCTCTCAGAGAGGGGACCTGAGAGCCCCAAGCACAGAATTATATATGCTAGTGACAGTATTTTGACAGCGGTGCACAGGGCTTCAAGAGTGTAATTCTCATGAGTCCTGAAAGATTTTGCAGGTAAACCCTCACACCCTGCACTGTGTCATTTAGAAGTCTGCATCCCCAAAACTTTGCATTCAGCTTTGTAAATCACTGCCTGCCTGCTGGTTCCTGGATGGGCAGCAAAGTCCTGCAGGCGAGGGGCACGCCGCACTGGGATTTTCCATTGCTGCGTGGTTGTTTACAGCCACACCAAGTGAGTGCGAAATGGGAGTGTTCAGAGCCTGCCGTGGTGTTTTTCACGGCTTTGCACCAACTCTAAAAAACTGCACTCAGGGCAATGCTGTGAAGAACAAGATCTCCTGTGTTTTGCCTGGTTTTATAATGATGGCTTAAAAATATACGATATTCCGGGACATGGGTGGGGTGGCATAAGGAGATGATTCGGTAAGGATTAACCTTTCTCCAGCCCAAGATATTACTTGCTTTGGAGCAAACTGACTTAGCGTGAGATGCTCAGGCTTGTAGGGCCAGAGTACTTGCCCTGTAAGTGGGAACCCAGCAATACCACAGCATCACTCAGTCTCAGTATTTTATGTCTGCTCTTCTGTTCTCCTGGTGAACGATCTCCTGGTCTTATTGCTTGGCCTCTGAAGTTATGCAAGCTCCAACTGCCTTTGCTGGCTGCCTGTTGATTTTTGCAGATACCGCGGACGTTGGCTTGGATAGGAAGTACCTACAAGTTCTTCCTATCTGCCATGTGCTCTGTGGAGTTTTACCAAAGTTATTTTGAGCCAGGTGTGGCCACAATAAAACCACCACCATGCCTGGGCCCCAGGATGACAGTTTAGCTGGGTGACCACAGACTCGAGCTCCCTCGGAGGGGCTGCCTGCAGTTTCAACTTCTTTTGCATCACGGCATGGCTTGCGCTGCTGAGGGTTTTGTTCTGCCCCTGCCTTGAGGGTAGCAGCTACAGTTCCAGCAGCTTTTGTGCTCCAGGCTGCTGACAGCAAGCTGCAGGTCTCTGCTCTGCAAACTGATGGCACAGCCTTGTTTACTGACAGCAAAAGCAGCTCTTAATCACCAAGTGGCCAAGTCATAGCGCAGGAAATACAGCAGAGCAATTTTCTCTCCCACGTGACATGTTTCAAGCCTTCTCCACACTAAGAAGTAACTTAAAAATAAATGTTCCTATGCTTTTCAGCAAGGGAAAACGGACGGTAAGAGGTGCCTGTCTCTGCAGTCATCTGCAATTCCACTCACACACTGCCACAACACCTCCCATATTTTCCAGGTACACCAACCTCTTTCTCAGTGGTGTTAAGACCTGCAACTTTCACCCTGTTCCCCCCCCTTTTTTTTTCCTTTGTGTCGTCTCAGTTTCCTCTCCTGGTTTGACTTTCTCACCTCTGCTCCTCCCAAACCACTGGGAATACTCGGCAGCCAGGGTTTCCACGCAGTGAGCCTTCCAGCCCCTGCTCAGCCAAGCTCTGACTGACATCGAGGAGGTTTTCCCTTCGCAAAGCTCTGCGAGGTTGGATGCCGAACCCCTCTGGCAAGGGTGTAGGGAGCACAAATGCAAAGTGTGATGTTGGAAGGCGCAGGCAGCTGGCTGTCAGGACGGCTCTCCAAGGCAGAGAGGGGCCTTGGCCCATGCTTCAAGACAAACTCATTTGTCCCCTTGCGTCTGGAAATCAAACTAATAACCATCAGTGCCTGCAGAGCTATGCTGCAGCACACTCCGAGACCTGTGAATAGAGTGTAAACGAGTCTTGTTTCTTATCTTCTTGGGTGAAATGAACAATGAGAAGAATGAAAGATGGCACAGAAAGCCTCTGTTTTTTTGCTGGTATGTCTTTGACATGTAAAACATTACATGTGCGCATTAATTTCAATGTAATTAATTGTTGTCAAGTTTAATGAATTGAGTGACTTGGGGATGTTCTGACACTCACCACAGAGAGCCATGCAGCAGCGAGAGGAAAGATATGGGAAGTTTGTTCCTTTTTCTGCGGGGAATTCATATTTAAATATTTATCCCCACATTTCCAGGGAGGCAGCATCATAAATAGAATAAACATAAAGGTACCCATAAGTTTCTGAGCACTAATTTCATCTGCAAGTCTCCAAACTGTTCTTTGGTACTAAAACTAAGACGAATGTCTAAAACAAAGTGAAAAGTCCCCTGCTTGGCCCAGGCTGAAAATGAAGCCTTTGAATTCCTGAGTGTGGGTGGATTTAACCCCTTTGAAGAGCACAAATGGTCGATGCATACCCCGAGGCTGCTCCCTCCAAATCGGCAAGGCTGCAGGCTGGGAATATGCAGTGACTGCAGCAGGATTTACCCAGTCTTGGGGCAAAGACATGCAAAGCAGCTTCCTGCAGCGCTGCTTATTTTGCCTGATACGTACCAGCAGCTCTGGGGGCTCAGCACCACGGATAACTTGGGGAAGCCCAGGCCTGTGCCATGCTGCACTGTGCTGCACGTACGGCTTGGGCTTCGGGCCCGTGCTGTGCTGCACAGCTCCGTGGCTGCAGGCTGACCTTGGC
The DNA here is from genome assembly GCF_047663525.1 of Anas platyrhynchos. NCBI lineage: Eukaryota > Metazoa > Chordata > Aves > Anseriformes > Anatidae > Anas > Anas platyrhynchos. The sequence goes on from NC_092602.1 coordinate 3,442,140, forward strand.
CAGCTCACAACAAAGGAACCTGCAGGCGAGTCCCACTTCATACCAGCGATTACACCACCTGCGTGGCCTTGCCTTTATCTAGAAGTGCAGAAAGTTCTCGTGTGAACATCCTTTCTGTTTGACAGAAAGGACAAGCAGAATTGTTTTCTTTCCAGAAAAGCCTGTAGCAGCTTGAATGACCGAAAATGGGCTAACTCTTTCCACAGCCCCGGCATGCTGCACGCCTTTCAATACTGAACAACTCCACATTCCTGCATCTGAAGGGACATAAGTTTATCTATGCTATTTTCTCTTTCTATTTAGTGTTAGTGCTAGCAAATAACATTTGAAAAGACACCTTCCAGAGCCAAACACCTTCCTCACTGATCGTAATGAACCAGCACTTCCTGGTGCAGAACACCTCCTGCCCCAGGCCCTGCTCCAGGGATGCTCCCGGGGTCGTCTGGGACGCTGACAATGAGGGCAAATTGTGCATTTTATCCTTTTGGGCTTCATTGTCACTCCCTTATCAGCTTGCTACAGCTCCTCACACTGCTGTCTCTGTTCCCTGCAACTGCATCCTCCAGGTTTCCGTCCTGTTCATTTTGTTTCCAAGAGAAATCTGACAGCCCTTGGTATCCCTCCACTATAATCTGCTTTCTGGCTGATGTTGGCTGCTTACTGCCCCATCCTCATCAAAATGCACAAGGAACGCTCGATCCTGGATAGAAATACAGATTCCCTAGTTCTACTCTGATACCTTTTCTCCCCGAAATACCCCTGAAAGGACTGGATTGCTCCCCCCAGCGGGAAGCAGCCCTCTGAGACCCTCTGTGAGGGGGGCTGCGACGCAGCGTGACGAATCCAAGAACTCTGCCGCAGCAGCAGCGAGCCAGGCCCCAGGAAATCCTCTTCCAGCGCCTGGCCCGCATCAGCAGACAGGCTCGCTGTGATTTTGGATATAAGTTTGGACGCCTATTCCGGACAGACTCTCCCCATAAATTCTGCCAGATAAACTTTTTCCCAGCCGAGCCCTGCTCCCCACTTTCAGATGGTTCCTCCCAGGCCAGATGCCATATTATCTGGAGCGACTTTTCCCTCCCAGCCTTGTTTTCCTCCTACTCCTGAGCCCTTTGTCTGTCTGCCAAGTGGAACAGCCCTGCCAGGCAGACAGCTGCTCGGCATCGCTGCGCGGGTGCTGCCCTATGGGCCGAGGAGCTGCTTCCAGGCTCGTTCCATCTTTGAGGGGGATGCTGTGCCTGAGAAATGGCGTGTGCAGGAAGGAGGGAAAAACGAGCACCTGTAAAGGTGTCAGAAGGGACTGGAAACGCTTAAGATAAAGAGGCCTTAATGCTACTTGGGTTTGCCTTAGAGACAGCGTGAGGATCGAGGCTGCTCCCTCCTGCTCTGGCTGGAGGTCTCCCTGGAGGACCGCAGCCCGGCACTGAGAAGTTTCCAAGCCCTTAGCCACAAAAGCGCAGGCCTGGAATCTCTCTAATGAGAGTTTTCCTCTTTGCCAGGCGAGCAAGCACCAGGCACCAATATCAAAACCAGCCAGATTCCAATGAAAACCAGCAAAGAAAATACGAACGGAAAGGAAATCGGTCTGCTGGTTAAGCCCAGGCAAACAGAGGCACGGAGCCCTGCAGCCAGCAGGACGGCCCTGCTGGGAGGGAGAGGCTGGCAGCTCCACCGAGGCTGCTCCTCCTTCGCTGCTCGCAGGGACAGCTCACCGCCTGCAGAGCATCCCGCATCGTCTTCCCAGACAGGCAAGGGCTCCACCCTGCCCCATGCCTTCAGTTTGCCTGCAAGGACTCTCCCTTCTTGCCCTGCGGGCTGGACTCCTGCTTCCCTCCCACTCCCGAGCCCTTGAAGGCCGAGCCAAGGCGGGCGGCGCGGCCCAGGGCGCAGTCAGCTGGCACCGCTGCCCTGCCTCTGCCTCCCGCCCTGTGGGCCCCGGGCGGCAGCACCCCGCCCTTTGGCTGGGGCAGACGAGGTTTGGAGACTTGCTTTCATCCCAGCCCTGTCTGGGAAAGCTCCTGAACCTGCTCTGCAGCTGAGAAGTGGAAGGATCCACAGCAAAGCTGTGCGCTGGCCTCTTGAAGTGCTTCCCCTTCGTGGGCTGTGACCAGCGGTGTCAGACACCCCCGTGCCCAAATTCGAGTGGTGCGCAATAAGCGGCCCTGTGACAGCTGCGATGGCTGCAGGATCTCGTTTCCTTTTGGAACCATGCACTGGGGTTAAGCTTTTGGCTTTTGTGGCTTCACAGAAACCCTTCCAAGTGCAAACCGAGTGTCACCAGACCCGCGACATCTTCCTGAAACAAATAGTGAAGGGACACCAACTCGCCAGTCCCTCAGCCTCCTTGCGACATCAAGCTTCGAGCCTGATGGGAGCGTCCCCAGTTGTTTTGTTATTGGTCATTTGAGCAGAGGAAGTGGAGGAGAGAGTAGAAGCAAAGCCCAGGGATGGAAAATGGAAATGACTGCGAGGAAAGGAATGTGGAGCTTCCAACAACTTGGGGAGAGGAGAGCAGAGCAGGGAGAAGGGGGAAGGAGGAAAACCTGAGGGTAAATTGCAGCAACGCCATTGCAGATTCTTGCAGAACGTAGTCCCAAGTCAGTGACGGGCTGTGGTCTCCAGGCAGGCTTTGTGATACTGCCTGCAAACCCCTTCTCCCCATACAGAAGCAGAGAGAGGCTCAGGTTCCCCCACGGTCTCCCTGGAGCAGAGATGCTGGGTGTTATCCCCACAGAGCCACCAGCCAGCCTGGCAGCGGCCGTGCCAGCTCACCTGGGGCTCTCCGTGCACAGGGAGCAAGAGGGACAACCCCAGATGTGGAGGATTTACAGCCCTGGCAGATGCTCGTCACAGGAGCGAGCATCACCTGTAATTTAAATAGTGCAGGCTGAGGCTCAGAGACCTGACAGCAGCCCCACACCACACAGCTGAGGCAGGAGCCCAGTGCAAAGCCCCCAAGACCCTGAAGGAGCCACTGCCCTCCTGCTGCTGCCCAGAAAGGGGAGGCCACAGTGTCCTCCCCTCCCCAGGAGCACGCTGGCCTGGGACTGGCTTTTCTCTTGCCAGGGAAGGAAGGAAATGCCAGTGTTGGCTCAAGTCCACTCCAAGAAGAAGCAAATGGCCAGCGGGACATGCGCAGCTCAGCTGCTGTCCTGCAGCCCCCAGGCCCAAGCTGCGGATGGACAAATCGAGTCCCCCCCCCCAAAAAAAAAAATCAGGTAGGAGATGGCACCAAGAAAGGCCCCGTCTGAGAGGTGCGAGCACGGCGCAGCACTGGGTGCTCCCAAAGCCTCTTACACTGAGGGCAGTGCCAGCAGGTTGTGGAGGCAGCGGCAGGCCCAGATCTGCACTCTGCTTTCGTTGCTCACATCTCCGTTTTTATTCACTCCAACTAACTTCAGGGGAGATCTTACCTAGAAGTAATTAAGGTGCTGGCACCCTGGTTCATGACTTAACTTGGCCGCTCTGGCTAAGCTGATACAGATCTCTGTTTCGTGCCCTGCAATTCACTGCGAATTCAGCAGGCACAATCAATTTTCCTGGCTTTTGTGTAACGGGACCTCAAGTAAGGAACAAATAAACTAGACCGGGACTTCCAAGAGTAAAGGCCATCAGCTCACTGGCTGCCTCTCTGTCATTTTTAAGGTGTATTAGATATGTAAATACAAACACACATTCACACACACACAAAGCAAACAAACAAAATATCCAGTATCTTAAAACATTTCTCCCTTACACACCAAAGTCTGCTGCTTTATTACTTCGAATTATAGAATTACTACCTAAGTTCTGAGGTTTGGGTATCTTCATTTATTGCTGAAATCTTGGCATCATCACTCTTCTGGATTTGGGGAAAAAGAGAATAAAAATCAACTCAAAATTATTCACAGTGACAGGATTAGATTAGCCTGTTTATCCCAAACATATCCCAGACATAGGAAAGATACTTCCGTGCTATGCATGGAATATAAAGGAGTTGATACTTCCCAATCTGGATACAGCTTTCATAAACTCTCCTCCCCTTTGTAAGATTACTGCAGTTAGCATTCAAAGAATCCTGCGAATCTGCTCTTAGCTACCAGTCATGCCAATGCAATGAACCAGCGAAACACCCTCTGTCGTTTAAGAAGTGCCAGGTGCCTAAATAGATAGCAACAAAGATATTTGGCTTATTACAGCACAACTTCTGCTACTCCGAAGGATCCTAAGATGGAGCAACAATTCGTATGTTTAACGTATGCAGAAGTGTTGCTGAAAGGCGTTCCGGTGTAAACAGCCTCTGTGGGGAAGTTCCACAATAGAAAATTAAAGGGGAAAAAAAAAAAAAAAAACAAGGTAGTAGTCAGTTTAATTTATTTAGCTTAAAAAAGAACTCAATACATAGTTTGTGTTCCACAGTTTGTCATTTTTGTGAATATAAATCATTCTAAACACTATTTTATTGCCAGGCACTCACAATTCTGCCACTTTGTATGAGAGCAGTTGGCCCGTGCAGGTATCGTCTGCTCAAATGGGGAACGCGGGGACGTGCGGTGCAACACTGTACTGTAGGGTGGTTTTTAAGGTTGGCAAACATTTCCCATTAGGATAGGCAACAACAGTAACAAAAATAACCATACACAATTCAACTGAAATGTTACACGTCTTTGGAATTTTGTCAGGTTGGATTATTAAAGATGCAGACTGAAGTAGCATTAATAGGGAAGTCCTGCTATAAAAAAATAGCGTGTCCTTAGTGCAGAGGTAGTCTCACAGCAAAAGTTATTGCAGGGGTGCAGTACAGACCCTCCACAGGATTGCCAAAAGCTGCTGAGGCAAAGAACACCCACCTCAAATAAAATTCAGTATGCTGTGGGGCTTTCTGTAAATAATTAAACAATAAATCAAGTGACCCAGCAAATAAAAATGCCATCGTGCCTGCAATGAATCTGGCATTTTACTGAAGTTAACCTCTCCAAATCAGAAAGCAGATAGGTAAATATACTTGCAGAAATGTCTCTTTATCCTTCCCAGTGCAAATCAAATGTAGGAAACCCCCTCTGCTGCAGGTGACCTGTCTAATTATGCCCTAAGAGCAATCAAGTTCAGAAACACTAGCCAAACTTAGTTCTTATCAAGCTTAACGTGTGTTGATTCAGCTACTTCACCACTGGTGGACCTTACTTATTTATTTATTTTTAAATATACCATTTAAATCTGGATGTATTTCTGTGTTGGTTAAGCTAACTGCATAAGTGCATCGAATCTTTTCCCTTCAGTCTGTCCTCCCAGCACAGCTGTCTTCCGTTTACACGTGCAGCATGGAAATCTGTGAAAACCTGCAGTGTCAGTTCATAACACAGCAGATTGAAATTCTATATGCTAGTTTTGGCCTCAACTTAAACCTGCCCAGCTCCTATTCTGGAATCTTATCATAGCCTCAAACTTTGTCCCCTCAAAAAACGTTTTGGGACCAATTAAGGAATAGTGAAGCAAAGCTGATTAAGAAAGTTCGTACTAGGTTTTTACTTATCAGCCAATTCAGCAGAAGCTGTTAGAGGTAATTTGCCCTCAGCTGTTCTAATTGCAGCTGAGACACTCCTATTTCCAAGTCTTTTCTTCTCTCCTTCATGTTTTTCTCCTCAAAAAGAGAACTGTTGCTTCTCAAACTGGGTGCACAACCTAAGCAGCAAAGGAGGCCAACACTGCTCTCGGCTGTCTGAAGCGTCAGCCCCGGAGGTTTCCCATGTCTCATTCTGCACTCACGCATGTTTGTGGTTGCATTACTTCATTACTTCTGCCAACTTTGTCAGCCTTTACCATCAGATTCCACGACACAGAACCATACAGCTACCAGCACACGACCAAAACGCTTCTTTCTCAGCATTCATTGTTAAGCCTGTATTGACCATAGAAATTACCAGAAGTATTTTGCTGCTATTTGCAGCTGGATGCTTCTTACAGTGACTCTCCAGTCAATGGACTTTGCAAACCACTTAATTCTGGAAAAAACCTATGGGCACAGTCCATCCCAGTGTGAACAAAAGGGGAAGGGCAAAGCTGGTGTGAGAGCTGCTGGAAGCTCAATAAGCTAAATTGGAAACAGACAATTCAATGAAATTCTCATCTGTCTCTAACTTAGATCTAAAGATAAGTGTTTTTATCTGCCAATTAAAAATGTGCACCATTTTTCAAAGGTGTAGAAATTCCCTTACCTCTGTTTTGCACATGTACAGGAAGCTCAAAACTTTCCCAGGAAACAATCTACAAGAGCAGCATCTTTTCTACTGCCAAATTATCCCTCTCTTCCAGAGTGCTTTTAAGACAGTTAATATTTAATATGGATATAGCAATCAACCTTTTACATGTTAGGCTAGTGGGCAGGTTCTGATGCTGATGTTAATTCCCTAGAGCTCTTCTTGTAGGAGCTCACAGAAGGCATAACTGGAGATACCAGTAGGTGCAAGAAAATTTAAATTTACCTAGGAATGAATCTTAAGATCTGAAACACACTGAAAAAAATAAAGAAAAACAAAATATGTTTCTTTCTGATACAGGCACTAAAAGTGAATAGTACGAGTCAACTCGAAGATACTGGGAACCAATTTCTTGCAAGAAAATGCATTATACACTAAAAATATCAAATAAAAACACACAGCATGAAAAGGACCGTGGAAGACAGACAACTGATAGTTTTGAAAAAAATGATGACAACATATTAACATCTACGATGTATGCAGACATCCCTTGGAAGTTTTATATATGCTATATATATTTCAAAGTACACACAAATTGCCTATTTGGCAAGTTGAGAAAATAGGAATACATCTTGGGAAGGTCATGAAGAAAAAAACACACAAAGGAAAACAAGAGTTATTTACATTCATTAATTCAGTAGCCTTTAACATCTCTATATACATACATATTCTTTCTATATATGTACAGACTGCAATAGGATCTGAACGAAGCTTATTCCAAACGCAACTGAAAAATACAAAAACCCCTTGATAATTCACTTGACAAATGTTTACAGGTTGCAGAGCTTTCTTAATTTACAAAGAAAATACCACACATTGAGTAGACAACTAGCATCTTTGGGGAACTTTAAGTCCTTACGAGAGGTGTATATTCCTAACACACCACACAGCAATTGGAAAAAATCCGAAAATTTGCTGTGCAGAGTGGGTTTTAGGGGGTTATAACTGCATTTGCTGTGTCAGACACATCTTAAGTATGAAACTAGTTAACAAGTCAATATTCAGTAGCTGTCAAGGGACATTTTAAGAAAAGAAAACCCAAGTTTTTTATCCCTTCATTTCTCAAGTCAGCTTAAAGAAATATCCTCCCCTTCTACAGCGTGCTTCCGGAACTCATCCAGTACAGGAATTTCCACCAGCATCTTACATTTAGGCTTGCCTCTGTTATCAGAGGCATCTATCCTTTATAAATTTAACATCCATTTCAGATGCTGATTTTTGTGAAACAGTTCTGTTGTTCCAGAAGTAACAGAAATATAGATACAGTTCTAGCCTTATATTTATACGATGTAACAATTGGTCTCTCCTTTTTCCTCCCTTTGAGGATGTTTTTCTGACAGGCAGTGCTGCAAGATATTAACACATCCCTGTCCTTATCTCATCCATAGTGCTATTCATAGTCCTTTTCTTCCCCAAGTGTTACCAGCAGTTAATACAAGGATGTATTACCAAATAATAATAATTAAAAAGATCTAGCAGGAATTTTTGAGAGTATATTTCTGTAGCTTGAAGACTAACTTTCCTTCTTTGGAAAGTTAACCTTTCAGATGTTGCAACACTCTGGAGCTGTGGATGCAGCTGTGTTAGTAACAGAATGACAGAGCCAAGGAACTGAGAGTGGCAAGTGGGTAGAGAACATGCAAAGAAGACTAAGTAGGGGGAAGCCAGTACTGGAATAGGAACAAATCTTACAGCTCTTTTAGTATGGTATAATTTTTTCCTCCAGGTAACACAAGTCTACAGGAAATTTAAGAGGGTGTGAACGGTTTGGGTTGGAAGTGGCCTTTAAAGATCTAATCCACCCTGCCGCTACCAGCAGGGACATCTCGTGTATTTACTACTCCATTTTACTGAGGATTAAGATGGAAAATACCATGTCACCCTCAGAACAGAAGTTATTTCTACACTGATTAAAAAACAACTGAAGTCCACATACACAGCTTGCTGTTACTAGCAATTTGGTTCACTATCTGTTGCAATAGTAATCTGTCAACATACTTCTCAAAATCCCATTGCTTTTCCTGGAGTGGATGCCAAATACATCCAATGGTGGGTACATAGCACATGAACATCCTCCCCCACACCCTGTCTGTGGTCTTGAGTTTTCCAATGCATAATCAGCTTCTCCTGATATCACAGCATTCAGGCAAGCTTCCCTTCTCTACCAGAGGATTAAAAAAACCTCAAGACACACCTACCACCTGCATTACAAGTACTTTACAGAGATGTAGCAGGTGCTAGAGCAATATCATGCATGCCAATTTATCCTGGATCTGTATTTCCAGTTTGTCAGAACTGTGTTCCGACCATTTCAGGTTGTGGAGTTGAGGAGAGCAGGCCGAGAGGAGAGCAGGTGACTGCCTTCCACAACAAGCACGTGCACCGTTACTGCACGGGGATGCTGGCACTGGTAGCACTAACAGAGCCTCAAGTGAAATAATCCATGCAAGGGAGCTCACTTCAGCCTGAATTCAGTGATGGAACTTCTGGCCCCATTACTTATGGAAAAACTGAGACACTTGAATCTGGCTCCCTGAAGGTTTACAAAGTGACATGCTACGATAAATTGCTGCTCTGGCAGGAGACCCTTATTTAAAATCTGCATCAAGGTCTAAATACAGTTTACTTCTTGCCTCTCTAATGAGTTCAACTGAAATATTTGGACTGCAAGACAGAAGCCTGGTTAAAGCAGACCAGAACATGCCAAGTCCTGTAAATTCCAATTGTAAAGACTTGTTAGTTGTTTTTTTTTTTTTTTTTTTTTTTTGGAATACAGTGATTGCCTAAACAAGACTCCACTTCTTGTTAGTACAATAACTTTTATTTGACATCTACAAGATCATTATCTTGTAGTTTTTTTGGACAGGTTTATACAATCTCAATTTTTCAATAGTGCAACCTGTGCAAGCAAGAAATGACAAACATTGTCCTTCACTTTCTTATAAACATCTACTATTATAGGCAAAACAAAACTTACCCATATTATAGATAAGTGACTATTCACATTTGTACATTACAATTTCTTTTAAACAGCTCCAGATAAACTCTACAATGTCTTACAACATATTAAACAGTATTCAAGTTACTGGGTAACAGAAACAGCACATACAGCGGAACCCTCAAGTGTTTCCCATTCTCTAATTTACAGCTCAAGTAAGGTTTCATCTTACAAGTGACAAATTAAATTACATTAATGAAGTAAAAAATATAAGATTGTATGCGAGATGGAAGTGAATTTGCACTTAAGTTTCCATAACCACCTCGGATTAAGGAAATGCTTCAATTTAAGGAAAAATAGGCATCCAGCCATCTTTGCAGTACACATTAGGAATACCATTAATACATTAAAAATGAACTAATTTTAATTTAAGATGTTTATCACAAAAAGAACATGTTGTAGACTCAAATATATAACCCCCAGGAGAGAACCAGAAAAAATGCAACACCTGGGTATAAACACTATAAAAATGCAATAACCAATGCTGTACAACTAAGATTGTGTTTCTCTCTGAATTCCTGTCTCGTGTATTTATCCTGTCCATGCCCGTTTCCAAAGACATGCACTGTCAAACAGAAACTGGGAAGGAACCTGAATGCATGATGTGCAACCTCTAGGTTTCATGCTTTTATAAACTTATAAATTGAAGAGAAAAACCCAATATATATTTTCTATATATATACTCAATACATGCATTCAAGGATATCTCCCACAGCAATGGCATTGATGCACTGCGTTAAACCCTGAGCACTGTATGACAAGATAAAAATAAAGCCTGCTTGGGGACTTTCAAGCATTTTCAAACAAATTGTGGTTTGTAGCTTAAAAGGCCAAAAGTAAAAGCAAACAGGAAGCACTACAGAGAGCATAAGGAAAGACAGATGCACCACCATGAACAACTGCTGGCTTTCAGTTCTACCAACCTTTTTAGATCTCTTTATTTCCCAAAGTATTTGAGAGCACACAACTGAACTGAAAAAGTTATATTTCTTTGGAATCTGTCCCTGATTTTTATGCAAGTGATATGCTTTTACAGCCTTTTCCTCAAACACCAAAATCAACACCTGTAGTTTGTCCTCTTATGCATTGTTGAAATTGGTGATGCTTTGTGGGTGATGCTGCTGCCATATCTGCTGCTGTTGTACTGCAAGCTGTTGAGACTGGTCTGACGTCGACAGGAGGTTTACAAGGGGCGATACACAATTTGCAGGAATGATCAAGCCTGAAAACAGCAATAAATCAGTTGTTTCACAAGCGTACAATTTTGTTCCTTAAAACTTCAGGCCAAAGGCTGACGATTCCACCATTTAATTTAGGCTACACAACAGTGCCTGTTTCTAACATCAAGTCTAACCAAGCACAGCTACAAGTTTTGCCATGTAAAACCAGAATTCAGCTATTGCTGTTTTTCTAGTCTCAAAAAAAATACAATAGCATGAAAATTTAAACACAAAACACCTAGTTTCACTATCTTATAGAACCGGCACTATTGTGACATTACAGATCATGGAAAGTCCACATTTAAAAAAAAAAAAGATTTCAGACTCTAGGATATCTATGCTATGAGAGCTTCCCTAAATGGTTTAGCAATAAGACATTACACACTTATCTCAAAGTCACTCTAAGCTACTGGTTACATGTGCTCAAAAACCACAAAGGCAACCATTTCAAGGGCTCACTGTTACTTGCGAGAAATGGAAAAAAGCTGAGCCCTTATAGTTTCAAAGACAGGCTGGCTGGAACATGCTGAATTTTATTGCTTGTGAAGGAAAAGAACTGAGAGAATAAACGTTTCAAAGCCTGTCTGGAAAAAAAAATTCTTCCTTCTTTAACTTGAGTCAAAACAGCGTTTGCACACCCAAATCCCTATTTTAATAGTACCTTCTGCCCATCTTCAACATGCACACAGATAAGCCTTTTCTCTTGTAAGCATTTTCATAAAAATATCTCCTACATGGCTCTCAGAGGGACTTGTAAGTTACAACCACCTCTACCTCAAAATGGAAATAAAGGAGCAGACAAGCCACTTACCTACGATCCTCTGACCGTCTTCTGTTCTTAGACGAACTATTTGCATTTTCACATTTGTACCACTCACAGAGGCTAGAACGCCTTCTACTTTTGTCCAGACGCTCAATACTGAACCACACAAGACATAGTAAGTTCGACAGCGGAGTCCCACTTCACAAACTAATCCCAAGCCTGCCTTCTTACAATTGCCTCTCCTAGAGGAAAGAGGAGAAAAAAAAGCTTTCAAACCAAAGTTCAGTTAAAAATAAGCCTTGAAGTTATGTAATATTATTCGGAGTTAAATAAGTGCTCCAAGTAAGTAAGTGGAGGATACTTTATCCACAGCCACAGAATGCTTTTGCTGGGAAAGTTTTGAGAAGTTTTTGCCTATTTAGAACCACATCTTCACAACGTAAATCTTTAAATCAAAAAATACCACTAATTTAACTCCCCTAAATCTGTTACATACGAAACCAGTATCTGATCAGCAAGTTTCAGAAGCTCTGATATTAACCTCAAAGTTCTGCCATTGTGCTGTTCCCCTGGAAGGAGGACATTAGCTGCTGAGTTCAGACACTGCTAGAAGAGGTAGCACGAGAGCAGCTGTTGCTGAACAACTGTTTTGTCTTTACATGAAGTACAAATATTCCTCCCCTCCCCCAAATATTACCTTAACTATTCTACCACAAACAAGGTCTCACAAATACAGAACACCATTAACGATAAACCAGTTTGTGTGAAACAGCTGAAGAAAGCATCTATCTGCATACAAATACTAACCAATACGCATGTGTGCAGGTGTCTGCAGAAGAATTGTACTGCTCTAACCAGTGTGGTAAAGCATCTTCAGAAGGTACCTGGAGAAGTAATTCAAAGTGGAAATAATATTAGTAAGATTGTTAGTAAAATACATCAAAACTTGCAAAAAACAAAACCAATTTGTTCATTATTATGAGAAAATAGGGAGCACCAATGGTGAAAAAGGTACAGTGTTCTATAATTCGAAGAATATTCAATCAAAATGCAGTCTTGAAGCATGAACAAAATACTTGACACAATAGAATCTCAGGAAGAATAGTGGAATTTCAGAGTTTTTCAGTAATTAACCTAATTTCAGTTTCACTTAGAATACACCATACATAGTTGCTTATTCAAGAGCATGCCTGTACACCTTACAGAGAAGTAATGCTTTTCCTTGCCAGCCCTGAAAAACCAACCCATTTTATATTATCACAATACAAATTACTTGTATTCAGAAAGCTTTAGATATAGCAATACTGAAAGCATGTAGCTATACTTGCAAAACCATGCTATGCAAAAATAATCCATAACTCTGATTTGACACAGTTGTATACAAACATGAGAAAAAAAGAGAAAACAAAAGTTTGAAACTAGCATCATTTTAATGGTTACCTTCTTATATTTCTTTTTCAGGTCTGCACATGTTTCTAGTTTGAGCTGTTTCCCAGTATTTGGTCTGTATACTAAAAAAAGCTTCTTTTTAGGATTCACTTCCTTCACGAGAATAGCGGTTTTCTTGTTATTTCTTATCTGGAAAAAAGGTTTCAACATGGTGACAAGTCCTACATTAAACAAGTCCATACTGTGTTCTTAGCCACACTTCATAATAGCATATGTGCAATAAATAATAACCTTAAAGAGTATCACTATATCAAAGTTTTCCTTATAGTGAAAGCACCTGGCTTTCTTGATGAAGGTTTTACATGAAAGCTCCTCACTTAAGCTCACAGTCCTATCTGCAAATACCCAGAGCTATTAAAAAAGAATGCTTCATACTTAAAGAGTTGGAAACAAACTTAACATGAATCTTGAAGTAAAATTAAAAGCATTCTGAATAAACTGAACAGTGACTGACTTGAACATTACATTTTTCAAACTAGACAGCTTATTTGGTTAGCCCCAAAACAGACTTCTCTGAACATACTCATAGACATGAGCAAAGGATCTTACCTGTAGTGATAAATAAAACCCATCGTCCGGACCTGTTTGTTCTGCCCAGAGCTTAGTTGCTTCATCCCAAGACATTCCTCTCTCTACGCTGATCTAGAAGAAGGTCACACAGGGATATTTGAAAAGGAACAGGCATTTGAACAGTTACAGAAATGGGAACTAATGGACTACAGAACCTAATATCAACCAATGAAAGGCACGGAACCCTTCACTCAATGCAAGCTTAGCTGATCACAGTATTTTACGAACTTACTGAAAAGCAAGCTATTAGATCATACCAAAGAGGAAAAAAAAACAACTTACTGTGTATAATTCTACATGTCCAGAGGTAGAATATCCGGGAGTTAAAAACTTCTTAACATCTGCCTTCCTTACTTTCTCATCCCCAGAGCCCAGATCTTAAAAGGAAAGAACAGAGTTATTCCTCTTATCTTTTCTTACCTAATTACAAGAACATTGACATGTTGAGTACTCACCTAAGATGCCCATATCATATCTTCCATTCTTCTTAGCATTTTGAATAACAGCATTTAACGTGTCAGAAAAGTACTGGAATAAAGCATTCTGCTGATGTACTTCCATACCAAGAATTCTATTCAGAAATTTTCCTATGTTGTTATAATCTAAGAATAAGAAATACATACATCAGATCAACAAAGATTAAATTTAACAACAACAAACTTTCAATGAATATTCAAAGCATCTCAAAAGGACTACTTAAATCCATTCTTTCAGAATGGAAGAAAGCATTCAGAAATTCTTCAGTCTTTTTTTTTTTAAAAAAAAAAAGATAATTACATCATAATGTAATCATAATATGAGTGGACAGGTGATTTTTCTTAGTGACATTCTAAAGATACACTAAAAGCAAATACCTTTATCAAGTGTTAGAATTCCAGATCTGTCTTCTACATTTATCAAGCCCACACCAATCAATCCTTGACGAACATCTAGGGGAAAAAAAAAAGTTAGATCACAGCTGCTTTGACATCTAACAATAAACCAATGACATAACTTATTTAATCAACCTTGTTTCAAGATTGAATCCCAAAACTTCGATACTCCCAAATACATCGCTTGCAATAGACATAACTTTGCCTTCTGTCCTTTCAGAAAGTACAAGTAAGGAAGACAACCAATGACATTATATATGAAACCACAGGAGAACAAGATACGTTAACTTTGACCATTATCTGTTATAAAAGAGCTATACTTAATACTTTGGCCAACCTGATTCAGAACGTGTTATATTGAGAGAGTTTACGTATCTTGTTTCGTATGTGAACTTCAACATACAGCAAAAATACATAGGAATAAAAAAAATCCACTGACAACCAGCTAATCAGTTCAAAGAGCAACAGTATTTTCTAGCTCTAGAAATACTTGCATTTTCTGTATTCTACAGAATGACCAAAACCAAGTAATTAAATCCAGTGGATTAAAATTACCTTTGAAAAAGTCTCCAGGAAAATCAGGTGGTGGAGAGACCATTGGGGAGTCTAAATTCACAATGGATTTCATAACAATCTCTAAAGCATTCCTGCCATACTGCATAAGAAAAAAAGTTGTTTTAACAACATGATTCAGTGTTTGTGCCTCAGCTCCTACCATACATGGGTTAAAACAAGCATTTCTGATTCACAGCAGAACTTTTCACTCCTTATTAACTTTTCAGTTATTAGTTACACTACATAACAGCCCAGTGTTAATTTCTAATTACAATTGCCAAATTAATCTTTTAATTTTAAATGAAAAGGCTTCATTGACTTCTGACCTGGATTGTTAGCAGATGCAGAGAACTTACGTGCATATTTCTGCTCTATGTTTTCTGGCTATTTGTAAAGCCACAATCTTAATTCTATTTCAGAAAGAGGCCTTTCATCAAGAAGTAGCAGTTAAAAGTATAAAATGCTTCACATGAGATGGAAGAGGTCATTTGTGGAATAAGCACCACAGCATGAGCTTTCAAACAAAAATAGAACTGTCACCTTGTTGTCAAAATTGAATCTGCTGAGGTCTCGAGTTTCTGTAGCCCGTCTGTCACCGTGGGTGAGGGCTCCCTGTTAAGACACACCTTTGTGATTAGAACAAATTATGGAAACAATAATTTTAGCTCTATTTTCTCAAATGAAGGATCAGATTTCTTGGAAGGATCAGATCTTACCAAGCTTTCCAGTCTTTTTGCAACTATGGATGCAAATCTTTGCTCTCCAGCCAACTCAGAAATTAGGAATACATACTCTGGAGCAGTCACTTGATTGGACCTGTGAGTTCTTCCTGGATAGTTAAACAGAAACACATATATTAAATAAATTCCACTTCAATGAACATTTGAATTGTTGAGAATTAAGAAAATAGTTTAACCCCACTGAAAATCAGCTTCTGCTGTAATACAACCAATGGAAACTGGTACAAAAATAGAGTTTTGGTAACTTTATGAAGAGATTTGATATATGCAAAACAAACTAAGCTGTGGCGTAAATTTGTTCACTAGGTTTCTTTCAAAGCTTTTGAGACTATTAGCTACATGTATGACTATTAATAAAGGTGAATCCACCACAGGTGAAGGAGATTTTTTAAGGATTCCTTAAGAGGCCACTTAGTCATTCTTCACATGAATTAACTGTAAATCTAGTATTACTGAATCTGCTAGGAGAAAGATACAAGAAGAGTTATTTACCAAACTGCTGTATTGCTCTATCCGCACTCCATGGCAACTCCAGAGTCATGTGAACTCTCCGCCTCTGATTCTTAGCTCTACGGTCTGCTTGCAATGAGATACCAGAGCTGGCAGCCTCTGAGATTATGGCAATGTTCTTTTATTAAAAAAAAAAATAAAAAAAAAAGATTTAGTAATAAATCCAAGATCAAGTTTCAGTTTTCAGTTTCACAGAAAAAAAATTATTTCAGAATTACTAACATGTCTGGAGTAGTATCACTGTCATTTGGTCTTAATATCTCAAGAAGGGAAAGAGGGGAGGGGAAAAAAGTCTGGTTCTCTATCAGAGCTATAAATGCTAACTTTTTTTTTTGAGAAAAGTTTTTTTCACTTTTTGGCAACACCTTTCTATGCAAATGAAAAAAGGCAGTGTTACAGTCTTGCCATTCTAAAGGACACATTTCTCTGATGGGAAGAGGAAATGAGAAGGGACAGAGGGAGACCTGTTCGATAGCAAGCAACAGAGAAGAACTACAAAAAGTTGTGGCTAATACCACGTAAGGAAGAACACGTGGCCATTCTGGTATCTGCATTTGCCTTGAAAGAATTTAAGCTCTTGGACTGTGTGCAAGTCACTTACAGGAACATGAATATTTCCCCTCAAGTGTAGTAACAGATCACAGAAGTTCCACACAACAGCTACATTTACTTGATTTGCCCTCTTGTGGTAGCATACCCAAATGAATCAGTTATGGTGTTTGGTTTTTCCTCCTCCTTTTATCAGCTCCAATTGTATCATTCCAGTCATCATTTCTTTTCAGAGTACAATTTAAAGGACAAAAGCTATTGCTCTTCCCAGCATTACTTCTCAATCTGTGTTAAGGTTACCAAACTCCCACCCTTTCTCATTGAAACTCCTTCCCCCTATTGCACCAAGTCAACCTAGCTTTTCCCCCTTTCAACTGTTTTCTCTTCGTAGGAGAAGTACACATTAATCCAGATAAAGGAATCTGGAAGACATGGAAGGTTTGTCTGCTTTTTAAAACACATGCTGTTTCAACAAGACTAGTTTAAGGGTGCTAGCTTTCCAACTGGCACATATGTACATGCCTCCTAAGAACAGGCCTCCATGCCCACCCAAACTAGAGCCTGACCTACAAAGAATGTTGTAGCCACATATTAGATAGGACTACTCATCACACTGGTTTGAAAAACAGAATGCACAGCACTGAATAGGAAATGCTTTCTCGCTGGTACTTATTGTACTTAAAGTCACTTACAGTGAGATAAAAGTAGACTGAAATATTCGAGTTGTTGCTCTATGTGACTGACTCATCTAGCAAGTTCTTCTAAATCGTATTTAAGAGCTACCTTATCTCCATCCATGAACCTCTGCTTTTCTGTGATGTTCAGAATTTCAACAGGCACATCAAGTTCAGATCTTGACTCATAAGATATGCTGCCATCATCATTGCTCACAACTCTCCCTTTGCGGCCTGTCATCTTTAAAAACAAAAAGGGAATATAAACTCATTATGATAATACCGAAATTATTACACGCCACAAACTTCAAGCAATGATGCTATTTATTCATATACCAACCTTAAAACACAAATTACTGATTCTGAAATTTACCAAGTACAATACTCCAAGCACAAAGCTACATTTGAGAACCTGCATTTTTTTTGCTTGACGTCATTATCTGCTATGTGGAACACTTATTCAGAGGTGGCTGAGGGAAATCAAAGTACGAGAACATATTTATGCAGAAACATACACTACACCACTGTCCGTAACGGATTTATTAGTCATCAAATAATTCTACAGACTACTGTTGAAGTTATGTCTTAAAAAGAAGAGTCTAATGCCTGTCAGAAGTGAAGAAACGCTGTCACATACTAAGAGCTTGCTATTTTTACTCCTGACAACAGCAACTGGGGACATATAAAAATGCTCACAACTCCAGAGGCCTCCAAAGGTACTAGGAAAATGAGCTAAAATGGTAGCTGAGATTGTCAACGATTTTAACATGGTCTTTTAAATCATGATGATGTTTCTACCTGACAAGGACAGGTAGCTTAGAGACATGTTCCTAAGATTTTTGAGAAAGAGATATGATTGCTCACCTGACTTTTCACAAAGTCGGTTTTATTATACAGGTTCTTAATCTTTATTGCTCATATATACCAGCTTCAAACTGACAACAGCTAGTTTGAACTATATACCACTTAAGAGAAACACAAACTAATGTTATTTATCTAATAAGAAACTACCACCAATCTCAGAAACAACCTGGTTATTCATCAGAGCTCTTCCCTGTATTCCAGTAAAATCTTCAAGTTTCTCCTTCATGCAGGGACATTCAGCAAAAATAAGTTACATTCTCATACCTGTGAGATGTCTAAAACTGACGATCAACTTCTCTTTTAAGATACTTAGGCAATACATAACCTTGAATGACAACAATGATTTACTGCTGCCAGATCAGTAACACAGCTGCAGTAGAAAAAAAGTCTTCTCTGAATGTAAACATCAGCCTACCTCTGCAACATTTTCAGGACCACCCAGTTCATCTATAAGCTCATCCAGTGTATTAGGTGGAAGATCTTCAGCCAGCTTTTCCAGTTTATCAAGCAGTTCTTTCTTCATTTGTTGGGCCCTTTCAACAGCATCCTGACTTGTTACAAAGCTGCTGTTTGTGTTACTGTTTGCTGAAATTTAAGAGAAAACCTTTATGATTAGAATTTCACTGCTGAATTGCTAAGTAGGTGAGCCAAACAAGTGAGTTCCAAAGAAATTTATTCTTACCTGATGTGTTGGTGCTAGAAGTAGTGGTACCAACACTGGAAGTAAAACAGCTAGGTCGTTTTGAGCCAAGACCAGAAGCTAATAAGGCACTTTGAATAGAATCCGGGTCTATACTTTTCTTCTTTTTCTTGTCTTTATTTTTTTTATGCTCTTTTCTAATTAGCCAGGGATCTAGGATTAAATAAAATATTTTCAAAAAGTTTACAAGCATTCAACAACAAAATGCATCCTTTCCTCTGAAAACCAATGTTCTTGTCACAAAAGGTGACTTACAGAAGTCTGAATTTTAGTGTGTAAAAATCTGCTGAAGAGATGCAGATCACTCTAGAATTAATTCCTGTCTCAGTAGGATTTAACTACAACCTTGTCATTCACAGTCTTATTTTTGGGTCACTGAAATATTTAAGACTTTACGCTTACTATCTGCAAGTGCAGATACTTGCTTCATGAAGCACTTAAACTGCCTTACCGTCTTCGTCATCTTCACTGGATTCATCTCTGAATGGGTTGAAGTCATCATCATCTCCAGAACTCATATATCTGAGGCTCTCATTGTCACTTTCTTCATTGTCTGAAGCATCAGATTCACTTTCACTCTCATCAGAGCTGCTACCCGCAAGGCCACCTGTTTTACGAGCTTTTTTGGCTTCTCTGCTTACTTCTTCACCTAATGCCATCACCACCCCAGGACAAAGAGGTAAAAAAAAGTTAGTTTAGACCTTGTAGTCTACTTTTGACATTTGTTTTCAACACGACAACATACAAACTGAAAAAATATTCAACATTAAAACCAAATCTGTTTAAAATAAATTTAAATTTTTTCCAGTAACCCCTCCCCCCAACACTTTTAAAATCACTTGTTTTTGGTAAAAGTATCACCAGCCTGTGGAAAGAGGGTACTACTAGGCTTCTCTTTTCTTAGTCATGAGAACAAGGAAGCAGTTATTTGCTTGACTGCATCAGGAAGTGGTCTGATATACAAGCTGCTTTGGGACACAATCCCACACTAGGTATCAGCCCAATTTTTGAATGAATAACTAAAATTTACAGATTGTATTACCTTGGCAGCAGTTTTAAGTCTATTAACAGAAATTTGTAACAGAAGTCTTAGAGACCTGTAATACACGCTCTTCCATGAATATTGGTACTGATACTTACATTCCCACAATTTATTCTTTCCCCCTCAGAGTTCTCTTTTCAGCAATTGTAAAATTGCTATTTTCACTATATTAGCGTAGCAACTCAAGCGTTACCTTTCCGCTTCTTTATTTTGTTCTCCTTGCAAGGGCTGTCTCTGGGTGAATTGTTGTTGCTTTGAGCAGTCAAGTCAATTCCCAACAAGCTAAACAGTTTCTTCCTGTCAGGAGCTGGAAAGTGCTTTTCAATAAGAGACTGGAATACTCCTCTGTTTAAGGAAAAGAAAGTTCAGTTCAATTTGCATTCATCTAAAGTAGAAACTTGTAACATTTGAACAGCTTGACTTCTGTGAAGAATTATTCCTCATGAATGCAATTACAGATGCACCCTGTATAATTATCACCCATGTTACTGTGTTTGTCACCCTCTAAAAAACAGTGGTAGGAGACATTTACTTTACAGCACTGTTACTTTTAACTCATTAAATTGGATTTTGGTGTCAAGTGTTATTGCTGCTGACATTTTCTTACTGCTCAACGTTTAAATGATAGATTAACCTAAATTATTAAGAACTTCAGCAAGGTAGTCTCAGTATTTGATCTGGCTCATCTGATAGAAGTTTTGCTGCAAATGCAGCATGCACTTGACACATCTACCCTCCCGCACACTTTGAGGTAGAACAGCACCAGCTGTTCCACCCGAAAACATCATTTAACATGGCATTAACAGAACCAGGAACTACAGAATGGCTTATATAAGTAATACTGTCAGGCTTCACATACAGGCAGCTTAAGCACAAATTGCTACATGTATTCCAGTATTCCAGTCACTTTGCTAAAGCACAGTTCTGACAAACATCATATCTTACTTTGCTGTAGAAACAAAGTCATTCAGTTCACCACCACCTTCCTCCAAAGCTTCTAGCGTCCTTGCTTCTCCTGTTGACTGCAGGCCAATAACAACACACTAAAGGACAAATTAACACAAGGTACACGTTTCAATACCAGAGTACAAAAGCATGTTGCCACCATACCTTTTAAAATATTACATATAAACAAAAATATTTAGAGGTAAGTCTTCATCAACTTACTTTCCCATTCTTGATTTCTTCCCGAGCCAGCTGCACCACCCTCTTCACTTTAGATGCTATGCAAAGGTACTTGAAAAACCTCTGATGAGCTGACCAAAATTGACCCCACATAGACTTTTTCATTCGTTGTTCTGCATCAATAAGATCAGCTGCTTGTTGAAATCTTTCTCTAGCACAGACCCACTGAAAAAGAGATTGTTAATTGCTTTATGTGTCACATTTCAAGGCTATATAGATACATTCTTTAGTATCCAAATAAAGACAGAAGAGAAGCGTAAAGTTAGGATACTACAGGACTGCAAGTCAAGAAACTCCTTGTACATCAAAGCACACAAAAAGAAAATAGTTATGGCTGAGTGAAGTCAAAATATAATTACTTTCATAATGAAAAGCAGATATTTACATTACTGCCAATGCAAACGCACAGTTTTTTCTAATTATCTACTTTCTCCATTAATATATTCAGGCTAAGAAAGTCAAGAGAACTGCCCATAATTAGGCATAAGCAACAACCAAAAAAAGAAAACTACTGCTTTCACATTTACAGTGTTTTGTTATACTCTTTAAAACTTGTCTAAGACAAGAACAGTAAAGTAAGACTTTTGCATGCTTTTAAGTAAGCTTTGGATACGAGTCTAATGACTTTTAAACAACTTCATAAAGTACAATGCTGTTTTGAAGTTGATGTTATAGCTGTCAAAGAACAATTTTAATTATTGTAGCTATGCAACATGAATACTGAGTCATGCTTAAGCACTTATTCAGCAGGTAAAGACCCTGTTCATTTTAAACAATGTCCAAGGAACAATTAAGCTGTGTCAGGAAGTTCAGATTCCCTATTAGAAAAAAGTTCTTCACTGAGAGGATGGCAAAGCACTAGAACAAGCACCCCAGGCAGGGGATTATGGCTCTAAGCCTGTGTTCAAGAAACATTTGGACAACACTAACATATATGGCTTAACTCTTACACTGAGCTATGTAGAGTCAGGAATTGGACTCTATGATGGATCCTTTCCAACTCAGGTTATTCTCATTGTAATATTTTTTCCTAATACAGTGGTGATACTGTACAAGAATGTGTACAAATGAATGTGTTTTGTGGACAATATTAAGAACAACAAGAGATAACCAGCCAGGAAATAATAACATTAAAAGCAACGACAGCTTTGCCAATTCAGACTTGATCCACTGCATATGTAAAACTACTGTCCTGCACTGTTTAACTACAAGCACCGCTCTACCATACTGCTTCCATGAAGAAGTGTGTGCAGACTGTCTAGCACTTCTGCAGCTTGTTGTCAGCTCAGTTGCCTAAAGGGGGAGGACTGGAGCAGCTATGGCCAGCAGGAGAACAGCAACATCTAAGGCAACAATGACCAAGGTCTCTGAAGCACTGCTAGAGGTCTGTGGATCAGTCAGATATTAGAAGATGCACCCTAAACTACAGCTTTTATGACTCCAAACAAGAACTAGCAGCTTTTGCCGAAGTCTTAAATGCAAATTTTTACACTAAGATGATACACAAGTAGATGCCATTCCTGTCTTTCAACAAGCAACAGTACTATATTTCATTTCAAAAGCATTTAAGTTTAATGCAAGTAACTTGAACCTCTCAGAACTCAAGACAGGAAGCAAATTTAAAGAAGCGTTCTTACCAGTTTCACAGATTTATTGTACATTTTAACATATTCCTGTGAAAGCAGAACTTCATCAATTTTGAAAGTTACACCTGAAAAACTCAACTGTCTAGCTATGTACATTCCTCTCAGTTTCATATCCATAGCAACTATTTCCATGGCACCAACACCTCTAAAATAAAACAAAAAGTGAATGTTAGCATTTTCAAGAGCAATGATTTGTTAAAAACACAAAACAAAATTCAAGTGCTTTACAAATAAATAGCATGCTTACAAACGTGAAGGAATGTTTTCAAAATCATTAGGAGTGTTTAACTAAACAATACTAATAAATAAGGTCTTGAAATCTAGCCTCCACATAGAACTACATGAACTACATCCCTGCTCCTTGAGTACTACATGTACTCCAACGGGTATAAAACACTCAGCTACTTTTTCCCCAAAAATGACCCAGCATGCATTAGGATATCAACTCATTAACCGTAAGTGAATGATTAAATTGGTCCAAACATGTAACAATCTTTTATTGCAATTTTATAAACTCCAACGAGGATTTAAAATAATGGATACAAACTATATTAAGTTATTTTCATACCAGTATAAATCTGAATAATTAAGTTACCTAGTAACTTAAGTTCTCTTCAACAGAAACACACCTTTAGCAATACCTCGAGAGCACTGAAGTCAATTGCAAAGCTAAGCTACTCACAAGCTTGGGCCTGTAATTTCATTATTGCTCGTTTGATGCATACTCAGTAATAAAGTAGAGACTCCACTTGCACAGTCTAGAAAAAGCATGCATCATGTAGATGGTATGTGAGAAGATGCATACTAAGCCCTATTGTAGCATTTTGAAGTGTTCAAAAATCCTTGTCAAGTAGGCAAAAACAGAATATATTAAAATGCTCACCTACCAAAGAATGCAGCAGTGGCATTATCTCCCAACCTCGCACATTTAGTTTTCTTTAAAAGGTCTAAAATACGAAGTACCTTTCAACAGCACACGTCATTTCTCTGAACTGGGTTCTTATGCCAGAAAGCATAAGAACAAGACTTCTTACTGTTAAGCTGCCTAAGCTGAGCGCATAAACATTAGAGGGCTTTTGCATATAGGGAGACACTACCTATACTGAGCACACTCAGTATACACAGTGCGTTTTCATGATTAGCAGCAAAACATTTTCACCTCATACCACCACCCACATTTTGAGAGGGCCATTCTCCTAGCCAGCTTCTAAACCTCTCAAAATCTTCTGCAAGTAAGGGAAGCATCTCATCTTTCACCACATAAGATAAATTACATTTTTGCTAGATTTAGAAGCTAGAGGCAGAAAGTCCTTAGTGACAGGATGAGTCTGGGGAGGACTGTGTGTGAGCAAAGACAAAGAAACTGGAAAGCACATTCAATCACAACCATATGTGTTCTTGCTATAGCTCTTCAAATTATTACCTTCTTTCGACAGCCTGAATAAAGTCACTGAATTCCCTAAATGGAGTTCCTTCACCCCATATTCCAAGACGGTTCATGTATGCCATATTTCTTGGCTCAGATGCACCTAGGAGAAGAACACACTTTGTACCAGTGCCAGTAAAAGCATACAAACATTTAATGCGAACCAAGTAGTACATACCTGTGGCACTAGCATAAACAACCCTAGCTTTTGGAAGTTTATTTTGAAGTTCCAGTACAGCCAGACCTGTTTTTGTCGGTTTTGATGAACCAACAGGACACAGATTCTTGGCTTTATGACACTCATCAAATACAATCTGAACCATAATTAAGGAAAAGGTTTGCTCGACTGATTTTTTTTTTTTACCTGAGAGTTAAGAAGAGAAAACAAGAAAGCCTACTAATTAGAGGTAGGTTACAAATGGTAAATTGCACTTTTTACTAGTCACATTTTACAATCAACACTTTAGGAAAAAATATTTAGCTAGTATTTAGTAGCACAACTACCCATACTCTTCAGAATTGAATCCTTCAAAGCATCATCGATACTCCCATACAAAAACACTTAGTATACTGGAGAAATGGAATATGTAAGCTTAAGATTCTTAAGTAACATTTTAATTTTGTGTTCTTTATAGAAAATGCAAAAGCTCTTCTCTTGTACAAGAGTTGTGTGTTAACAATATGATGGTCGTAGATTGCCATGAAGTTTTTTTTTGTAAGGCTTCATGTCTACTGTCAATGCATGAATGCAATTCATTATTGTGTGACAGTACTGTGAGAAAGAACAAATACAGAAGTACCAGAAAATAAAAAAAAACAGGATTGTCTTTAAGGATGTGCGCTGAAACAACAGCTTTGTTACAACCAACTTCAGAAAAAGGATACAACTCCATCAAAGTCTTCACCACACCAGTGAAGAAGCTGCTTTAATCTGGTCTTGTATTTACCACCAGACTGACTTTCACCAATAAGAGAGGAATATGTGGCAAAAATGACACCCTTCTTCACGCTTCCATTGTGTTTGGAAGAAATCTTCCCATACTTGAACTGCCGTAGAGATAAGAAATCAATTATTCAAAGGATTCCTCCTCAGAACCATCTACCATATGACTAAGGCATGCTGGTGGTCTTAACTTTATGGCTTGTACACTTTGAAACCCCTAGACCCTACATCATGCTTAGGGTATATCTGGCTTATGGGAAGTTGGTTAAGAGGTTTTACAGCACTCTGCTTATACATATACTTAAGAAAGACTAGATCTGAGGCCTCAAAGATTAACAGCCAAGTTCTTCAACTTGATGGTTTTCTTAGCTTAAATACAATTAACATTTTTGTTCTGATGCATTGCTTAAAGCTATTTAGAGAGTGTATTTATTGCTGCTACTATAACTGACAATTTCTAGAAGCTTTACTGTATTTTAGAAAAAAAGCAAGAATACTAACTCAAAAGGAATTTTAAGTTCAGACAGGGAACTCAACCAGTAATCACACTTCACAATTTATGTAAGTGGCTAATCCTAAGCAGACAGCACAGAAAATAACTTCACGCGTTGCTGCCATTTTAATACATTCCGAGAAAGTCTATTATACAATAATTACACACAAAGTGTACTACATACAAACTCTGCACTGGTGGTGTAAAAATGAAAACATGCTACAAAGTCTAAAAGATTTAAGGATTATTTCAACTTCTAGAAGATACTCTATTAGTAGTATCAGTAGTAGTTTGAATAATAATGTTTAAAAGTCGTATGCTAAGATTTAATCCTACAAGGGGCCTATTTACATGATTATCTTAAAGCACTGCATGGTTCTCACAAGATTAAGGCCTGTCAAACAAGACCTAGACAGCAGTTTTATTGAAATTAGTACATTCTTGCTCTTAAAACAGTTAACATGCATAACTTGTCACACAAGCGTACCTAAAGTTTTGCCTCAACTGTACATAGTAAAAAGTTTCCACACCTTGTTTAATGAATGAACCAAAATGTTTTTTGCTCCAATATCTCTCAAGTCTCTTTCAGCATCGTATTTCAGATCATTCGACACGCTAAACCTGAAGATATAAAAAAGCATTTAAGTTACAGCAGTTCAAAGAGCAGTTCAAACATTTTTCAGAAGACAGATTACACTGAATTTAAGTACTATAGTCACTATAACATCTGCTCTAACAAATCCTTACACACTTACCAGACTGCTCTTTTTCTGCCTAACAAGTAATTTTCATAGATTATCCCAGCTATGGTCCTTCCTTTTCCTACACCAGCACCATCACCTATCAAGAATCCAGCTCTGTCTCCATTGGGCAGGAATGTTTCATGTTGCTGTAGGAGAAAACAAAAACTTGTACTCATTCTCCAAAACACATCACTGCGGATTGTCATAAGCAAGCCAACATAAGAAACATCCTATCGGATGAGACCAGTGGTCCACCCCACCAAGCAGTTTCTGACAAAATGAAGTTTCATTGAGGGAGAGCATACGAGCTTGACGGCTCTACATGGTTCCTGATCCCTGCCTCCTTCCCTCAGCACCTGGAACTGGAGTAGAAGATATGCATGGGTCTAGTCACTAACAGAACACTAGCAGAATTTTCTTTAAACCCTTTGATACGGTCACTGCTTACTTTGTAAAGATTCTCTTATCAGTTTCACCAAGCTCCCATTTGTGCCCATTTTGGGGAATCTGATGAATAAATCATAAATCTTGATTTTTCATCCCCCCTTTATTCTTCCGTCTTCTTCTGCCTTAGGCCCAGACTTTAAGTCTCAAATACTCAAGGGGCAACTTCTTCCTACGACCATTTTATTTGTCCTCTAACCTTCACTACCTTCCTGATTTACGGAGAGCTGCATACTCATTATCAGACATGTGCCCACTGAAGTTTTTAATACAGCAGTAAAACACGCACAAGAGACGTAACATCTAGCATACCTGGGCTGCATAAGTGATCGCTTCAAGTTGCAAAGCTGACAGCCAGCCATTATCAATTGTTTCTTCTGATATCGATGTCTGGTACCACACATCAGGAGGAGTTACACTGGATAAGGAGCTGGTTTCCACTACCGGGTCAGGATGACGTAGACCAATTTTTACTGGTTGGGAAGGTAAGGGGAGGAAGGAAGAGGATGAGAACATCATAAACAGATCCGTTGCTACAGAAAAGGTTAGTTTATTTTCTAAAACAAACTGCAGTTGACCACTGCAAAGGTTGAACTCAGGAAATACACTTCATTGTTTACTCTAAGTCATGTTAAACTATCACATACAAAGGAATATATCAACCTGGGTTTACATAACTGCAATTCGTAACTGTTTCTCTTCTAACCACTTTCCATCAATTTTAATAAAGTTATATAAAAGCTCATTGTATTGAAAATTAAAAATATTTATGTACTCAATATGTTTGAAACTGCCCTGAACTTTGCCTTCCCCAAAAAAATAGAGGCAACCTCAAATGTCAGAATCACAAAAGCAACATTCTTCTCACTATTTATACAGTGCTGTTTTTAAGTAGTACGAGAAGAGAAAAGATTTAGAACAGACATGGTTTAATTACTGACAGATATCATCCGTGACAATAAAAATTAACCATTTAGCTGCAAGCCTCACACAATTTTTTTTGCTTTACTTTTAGAGCTGATCATTAAGTAACTAGTAAATAAGATTAGACCTTTTTGTCACTAATTACAATAAAGAGGGAAAAGGAGAAAAGAGAGGAGATGGCAATTAACAGCTGTAAGAGATTTGCTTCCTTTTTAGAAGAATAAAAAGGCAATTCTAAGAAATAAAAATCAGGAACAATATAGGAAGAAAGCACTTAGGGTAAACTTCATACTGAAAGACTCAAAATGGATTTTAAGGATATTAGTGACCACTCAAACTTTTTATAAGACAAGTTCCTCTGCTGAGGCAGAAAACTTAGAGATAAAAAAAAAAAAACAACAAAAACCTTAAGAGGTAAAAAAAACCCGATTTCAGTTCAACTCTATTTATGAAACAGGCAGTGCTCAACTAACGCCTTTCTTATTAAAGAAAGGAACATTACCTTCCAAAACTAAGTGCTATAGAAGAAAAAAAATCCTAGGGAAAAAAACACCATAAATTCAGATTTTTTCTTCATTCATATAGAAACCCATAGGACTTATGGTGTATGCTATTCACTCCAGTCTAGTTACTAAAAGGTGTCAAAACTTTTCAGCATTTTAATGCAATTAAGCTTTTAGGTCATACATTTTATTGGCATATACTCAGCGTAAGTTTCTGCATGGCCCATTTCTTCTTCATCTTCTTCCTCAGGTTCCTCCTCCTCTTTTACTGCTGGCACTTTCTAGAATAGAGGAATATCTGCATTAGAGTATTAATAACGTGCTGTTTGACTATGTCCTGAAAATTAAACTGAGAAACATAATGAACATAAACTTGCACTTGACTTTCCATAGCACATGCAATAGAGCAGAAGGGCAAACTACAAAAGGAAATGTACATCTCTTAGGCTCTGAAGGTATCTTCAAACACAACATCATGGAGCTTCCTCTCCCTTACAGAGAGACTCACTACAGCATTTTAAGCCCAAGCTTAAAGAAAGAAACTTAAAGAAAACAACAAGTTAAAAAACTAACTTTCAGGTACTCCCATGAAGACTCTTCTAGTTGCACTTTCATTGCACAATTTCACACCTTCAGGGAACAGTTACAATAGTTACCACAGTTATACCCAGTATTCTCCCAAACTTGACAGTTATCCATTTTTACTGTGATTTTCATTACCGTAAATACACTAATATTTTAAAACTCTCTAGACAGCAACTCAAAGTCTTTCACAATTGATATTTAATATTTCAAAATTTGCCCAAAGAAATTTTTTGTGCCAGTTACTGAGGAGCACTGCTCATCACAATCTTCAACCCAATTCCATCAGTGAAGATGCTGAAACTCTAAAACATGTTCTGCTGCTGTAAACATCTATTAAAATTTAAGGCTATTGGATGATACTCTATTTACATCTTAAATCAAACCACCCAAAATGTCAGTCATGCTAGAGAAAGTCTCCTGGTTTCCTTGTTGCTAGCTACACAGAGATATTTAAAAGAAAAACATCTTAAAAACACACAGCAAGTGAGGTGTTTATCAGCTTTAACTGGAGCACATCCTTTCATATCCAAACAACAAGGTGCTGTTAAAGATAACTTCAAGTAATTGTCATTTGGTATGCAGGCTGCCTGGTCTACATGGCTGTTAGTTTTAGTCATCTAATCAAGTACTCTTAGTGGAGAAGCAAACCTTTTGAAGAAACAGATGCACTCAGTACAATTCTACCACAACAGGCAAATACAAGTAACCACTGAAACTAGTCACAGTTGGCTGGGGCCAATAAAATATAAACTCAATTAGCAGATTAACTACTTGTACTACTTACCATAGTAGGTGAAAAACTCCTCATTTTAATATCGTTTATCCATATTCTTGCTACCTCTTTTGTGGAAGCCTCCTTCTTCACTGCACCATTGCTTAGATCAGCTACAAAAAAAAACAACATCCGCTGTGTTTTACAGGAATTCCCTCTAAACGCTGACTCAGATTTCAACACTTCTCTTCCAGCTCATTAACAGAGAAGGACACTATTGTTCAGTAGGACACAGGTGCTTCATAACGCTATCATTATTTATGTCCAAAAATAATGTATCCAAGCACACAAGGATTAAGTTCCACTACTACTTAAGATTTCCCATGCAATACCATCACATCTGACACAGGTGTGCATTAGTTTCAAAATAAAGAAAGAAACCTTCACCAAATCTAGATACAATATTTAGAAGTACTCCACCTTGTGAACTTCTGGAGTTTAACAACAAACCAGAAAGCCCCATGTTTCAACAGTAATGAACGTACCTGGTCTGGTGGCATTTACCACCTTAGGAACTACAATTATGTCTGAAAAAAAGAAAACCAACTTTGGTCTCGTTGTTTAGTTTATAACAGGATCCTTCAAAATGGAGATCTACTAACTTGCCTGTCCTCACCCACATTTGGCATCAACTAGCAATACGGTTCAGTACAGAATTAAAAGAAATTCACGCAAGGATACATGTAAAACAATTAAAGGAGCTATCAAGCTTCCATGAGGTTGATAGTCAATACTTGTATTAGATTTCATGCAACTGACCATAGGAAACAAAACAATTGCACAGAAACCATTTGCATCAGAAAGGCTGCATAATTTAAGTTTTTGTTTACAACCTGTAACTTCTGCTGCTTGAGTTGTATGAGAAGACCACGCTTCCTTCCACAAGCTCCTCTGCCCAGGGTTTTCTACAAGTACTTACCAATTTTTTAAAATTATTTTTGAATAATAACAAAAAAGGTCCAAAACCACAAGCACATAAATAAGACTAGAAATGTGGTTCTAGAAGTCATGTTCCCTTACTTGAGAGGATGCACATTCAACTACTTTCTGCAGCTGTGCCACTACACCACCTATGGGGTCTTGTTACTTCCTCATTATTTACATGCTTCTGTGAGCTTTCATTTAGTACAAAGAGACTGAGATCCTATAAAACTCTTTCCTGTTCTCCCTCACTGCTTTTCCTGCCTCCCACCCCTCAACTTCAGTTGTTTTTTCAAGTTCAATTCAAGAACAGTGAGCAAAGAGGAACATTC
The DNA here is from genome assembly GCF_047663525.1 of Anas platyrhynchos. Classification (NCBI taxonomy): domain Eukaryota; kingdom Metazoa; phylum Chordata; class Aves; order Anseriformes; family Anatidae; genus Anas; species Anas platyrhynchos. The sequence goes on from NC_092602.1 coordinate 3,472,799, forward strand.
TTGTTTCCATCCTCACAGCTGGCTTCATTTAGAGTGCATTCTACCTGCATATGAAAAAAGGCATACTTTCATCTCTGCCTATAAAAATTAGCAACATTTATTTCAGAGACAATGATAATATAGTAACACAGAAGAAGCCCGTGTACTTCTCAGGAAAAGCAGCAATAGAGCTATTTTCAAACTGAAGTAGCCTAATCTTACCTCATGCTAAAATCAGAATAATTCAAAAGAATGAAACCAGTATGTTTCGTGCAATACTTTAGACATCAAATTGCAATTTAAAAATACACATGCACGCAGTTTTTCCCCTTTTATTTAAGCTAATCGTGTTAGTTAACTACATGTTAGAAATAGCATACAAGAAAAGACTATGAAAGGTATCACAAGGTGAAGATTTAGAGCGTGCTAACAAAATACTTCTGGCACGTAACACCATCTTTAAGCGGTAACATGGAAGCAAACAGCAAGTTTTTAGCACATTTTCTTAACACAACAGGTCTGATGCTTCCCATGGAATTTACAGGGCTACCAAGATTCTCCTTTCTTGGGAGATACTTTAGAGAAACACCGTATGATAGGAGTACTACAGATCTGTTTTGGAAGATGCAAGAGAACAAGCCCATCTGTTGTAGTTCCACAGCAAACATACAGCAGAACAAGAACTCACACAGGCTCAAGACAGCTAAGCCATCAACTTCAGTAATGCCCACAAATTAATTTTACAAATTTGCCAGCTGCATTTTAAAACATCATTTTCCCCATTCCTTACAGTAAACTGAAGGTGTTACTTCTTAAAAGCCTGTTATTTTTATTATTTCACCCCGAATTGGAGTTTGAACAGAATTTATAAGGTTTTCTGGACACTTTCATTTTACTGGGATATTCCAAAAATCAACCAAAATACAAGATGTACAAATATTTTCACACAAGATGATTTTACCATTTAACCAAAATACTGTAATTATGAAGAAAGAAGAACACTCACTTGCTGCTGTTGCCACTGGTTGGGCAATGTTAGGAGGTGGCTTCAATTTCATTAGTTCATTAAGACTATTATTCTTCAGAAGATCTTTCAGCTGAATCTGGTCCTTCGATGGTGCAGTGGTCAAGGCATTCCGTACTGCTGGTGCTGCAACTGAGGGTCGAGTAGTCGTGCTGGTCTGAATGATTTTTGCTACAGTAATAGTCTGCCTTGTGGTTGTAACAGGTGTTGTTTTTGTCATCACTATTGTAGTCCCCAAAGTTGGAAGCTGATTTATTTGATTCAGCACAAAGGTTGTGGTGGATGGTGGTTGCTACCAACAAAGAACCAGGGAGATTTTTCAGACAGCAGTGAAAAAAGCAGACTATTAGCCTTTCAGCTAGAGCACAAAAGTGACCATTTAAGAACTCTGTTAATAAGAATTGCCTTGTGGTACAACAGTCTGAGCACTAAGCGTCTTTCAAAACATTTATCACTATATTGCTGTATGTTTTTGCATTTTTTTTTTTTTTTTAAGATAAATAAATAGGATGAAGGATTAAATATCTAGGCACGAAACACAACTTCTACAGGTATAGAAACTCTAAACTGAAGAGAATTTCCAACATACAAACTATCTCCACAGTTGTGGTGCTCAGAATTATCTGCAGTTACAAAAGGTGATGCATAGCTCAGGTACAGGCTTCAAATTCACAAAGCTTTCACATACCCAGAATATGCATGCAGGGGAAGTAAAAGGCACACTGGACACCCCAAAATGTTTTTCTGCATGCTGTTTGTCTTCTTTGGTTCTCCTTGTCATAAAAATCCTATCAACCCATGGGTCTGTTCAGCTTTCACAGGCTCAAAATACATAGCACTGAGATGATGTCTAACTGGCACATTACAGTCCTACCTCTTGTATGTGTACCTTAGTGAAATGTCACAAAAAGCCCTGAAGTTCTTACCCGAACATTTAATAAGGCTGGAGTTGATACTGTCTCTGGTTCTTGTTTCACAGCAGCTGTGGCCTCGGTTTCCAAGCCTAGCTCTAATGCACTAAGTGGCACTGACTGCAGAGGGAAGAAAGAAAGTATCACTAGGTACTCAGATTAGCAGGAAATCGAATTCAAGTCTAAACACCCACCCACAAAATGAAAGTTAATGGGGAAGTCCTTAACTGAGCTTATTAACAAAGGCTGCACTGGAAACAAAGGTCATGAAGTGGTTATTTCCATCCAGAAAAGTTAAAAACCATTAGTTAACTGCAGAGACAATGTTATTAGGTCCGTGATGTCACTGACATTTTATAGGAAGCAGCCAGAGTCCAGTGATATTAAGAGTGTGGACATTTTAAGGGAGGGCAAGAAAACTCCAGTAACACAGAGTCCTCTATGGACACATGACACTACATCCCCATTTAATGTAACGAAACCAGGCAAGTTAAATATATGACTATAGTGACCTCAATAGCGTGTTTCAGATTGCGTTAGTTTAAAGTTTAAAATGATCTAACAAGTCATTTGCCAATCTCAGCACTATGAAGCAATAAATTTATGAAAATTCCACATTCTTTGAACATTTGCTATGGACCCTCCCTCCTCTCCCAATACATCAAGTACAAGCTCTTATGTCCTCTAGCAAACAACAGTGTTCTTGTTTTAACCTGCTGAACAGCTGGAGTTGGAGCTGGATTTGCAAGAACCACGTCCGGAGAGTCAATATCAAATAGATCATTTGGACTGATTCCACTCTCACTCAAAGCAGCAAGCAACAGATCTTGTCCTGGCTCCACCATCTCTAAAAAATTAAGATCATAAATACAAGTTACATTTAATTGAGGTTTAGTGTGCATGTGCACAGCCAGTTCAAGTTTCCTTTCCTAGATTTAAGAACGCGTGCAGTGCAGTCACCTGTCTACACAGTTTCACTTTCTGTATTTGTTCCGGCTCCTTTGTTCGTTTAAAAAAATAATCTACAAATCTTTTCAATATGCTCAAACTTACAAGTAGGTAGGAAAAAGTTTGCTACAAAGAATGCTATGACACTCGTAAACTTACAGAAAAAAGGCCTTTTTAGTCTTCATCACACTACATTTTTAAGCACGACAAGAAATATCAAGAGGCAGAAGTGGCGAGACTATTATGCTAATGATGTGTCTCTGTCAGAGAAGCACAATTAAAATTCATTTAGTTTATCTTGTAACAACAATTTAGTGATAAAAAGCTTGTAAGGAAAGCTTTTATTTCTTGCGTACCGTTTCATTAGGTAGTAATTCATTCATGGGAGAAATTTTGTTTTGCATAGTGGGAAGAACAAATGTTCCATATTGTAGTATGTTAGCTACACATTAAATAGGACACTAGCATCAGGTCACAGGCTCCTTCATGTGTAGGACAAGCAATATTAATTCCAAGAAGCTTTGCTAGGCAGCGTATAAACTTCTGAAAAAGCCAAATGCTGTTCAAGACAGATGCGTTTTGCTCTCCTAAGGAAGCCCATTTGCCCTAGTCCTAAGAGAAAAACTGAATTTCACTCATTACCTCAACTATTGCTTACATATTCCAAAATACACTTTAAGCAGAAATTCATTTCACTTGCTTTCCACACCACCACCACCCCCCATTGGTAACAAACCAGAAAACCAACAGAGCTGAACACATACTCTAAAGCAGATAAGAACACAAAAATATTTGCCATTTCCGACACATTCACAGAGGAAGCAGCATTCAGTCACTCATCCTTCTCTACGCGTACACTGAGCCACAGCCAGCTGGTCGGTTGCACACACCACCTAGCACATTTGGCAGAACAGGTAATTCTTGTAGTAAATAAAGCCTCGGGCATTTAATTCTTGTTCTTCCTAGCTCTAGTATGCCTGATAATAGGGAGAGACCTCCTTTTAGTGGACCAACTCTCAGACGGTGGCATAACAGCTGGAGGAGTGGACGTACGGTACAGGGACAAGGGGAAGATGTACTTTTAAGCCTCAAAGACTGTTCTGTCCAGAAGAATACCAAAGCAACAAAATAATCAGTGGAACTGCTACTAACCCAATGCCACCCCATTAAAGGCCATTTGCTATGTCAGAACTATACTCTGACCTTTTTTTGCCTAAGAAAAATAAGGCACTTGAGGTGATCAGCCAAGTCGGCAGAACGGCCTACTTTGTAGTTTATTGGCACGGCAGATCTGAAGATAGCGAGCAGACAAGTTCCGTGTCAGCTCCTCCAGAGGACGTCACCTCCCACGAGTCCGTCTCCTGGAGCCCCGAATGGGTCAATAAAAGCGAGTAAGAGCAGACTGCTGGCTTTACCTTTCGGAAGCATTAAGCCCCCTATCTCATGAAAGGGGTCTATAAATACATACGCACATCAAAATGGGAAGGATAAATCTAATTTTCCTCAGGCTAAAATACTGACAGCGATCATTTTGTTTAAAGGCTTGCAGCATTGTTCCCTGATTATAAACTGGTGGGAGGAGAAGGATGAAGCCTGAAAAATGAAGTTTGGGCTTCTCAATCCTTTTGGGGTTCGGAACTTCAGCCACTGCAGGTGAGTTTGTAAAGTGAGGGGAATTAGCACTGGTCACTCCTTCAAACTGGCGGCCCTGAAACACTTCACACTTGTAATTCTGCAGCTTTCATTTGGGAAGGAGCAGGCACTCTTCTGTACAGCACAAACACCTTTGCTCAACACAGTCAAACAAGAACATCTAAAATGTACAAAAAGAGTGACAGTTAGGTCATTGTTCAGCCTGCACATGGCTTTGCTCGAGCCATCTCTAGGAGGAGCTATGGCTAGAGCCCAGCTGAGAGGTAAGTACGTCCCTCTGTACAGAATAGGGGGCATGGGAAAACAGAAGCTTGGAGCTGTTTACTTAAGTATTCTTTTGTTCTAGTTCCCTTTAAGATAACTTCTAGTCTAGTATTGCAATACGAGGCAAGGACTTCCTATGAAATTAAGACTCAAACCAAGGCTAGGAAAAATAACAGCACCACATAGAAACACACCTTGCCCAACCACTCTAAAATGGTGCCACAACCTATCAAGTCTGTTTAAGGTCAAGTTTAACAGAACAATTACACTGAACACTTCATTTTTAACCCTTATAAACACAATGGCTTGTATATTTGAATCAGGGTGAGTTCTGAAAATCAGTCACAGAAGTAATTTGTTAATTGCTTGCTTCAAAGTTTCTGCGAGATGAGCAGCAATAAAAGCCAGCATAGCAATTCCTAGAATTCCAGAGTGCGTATGTTCAGCTCCGAACCCCCACTTTCCTACCAGAGCTGTCTTCATACGAGAAATCCCCCAGCTGTATTCCTCCCATGCTAACTCCTGGTTTAACAGTCTTAAAAATTAGCTTTGGCTGGACTGTTAGCAACCGTTAAGAGAAACAACAGCGATTGTTTACTTGTCTGTCAGACAGCTTGGACAATGAAAGTTTGACTAACTAGTTTCATTTATTTTGTTTCTGGATGGTGGGAACAAAGCTGCATTGTTTGAAACTAGAACAAAAGGAATTCTGAACTTCTAGAATTTTTACATTAAAAGCCCTGAATACTTGGCACCAGTTTTAGATTTTGTGAACCTTCCAAGTGCCACCGCGCTGCCACCCCCCCCTTTTCTCCCATGTAGTTTTAGATTAGTAAGGGAGAGAAGATGAAAAAAATACATAGGAAAAGCTGCATCTTGATAGCTTATTTTATTTTTTGTGACATACACTAGTCAAGCCTAAAACGTTATCAGGCTGAAACAGCCCCATAATCTTGCAAGGTAGGAGGCTTCCTAGTTAACATAAGTGAAAACAACTTTATCAGGCTCTGCAGCTCAGCTTTGGCAATACTATATAAGGACCTGTTTGCCACATCTTAAAAAACTCCAAAAGAAAATATTTATAAAAAAAAAAGTTGTGAATATTACAAGCTGTTCCCTGAGCATTTCACCAGTTGAAGAGCCATTCTGAGCATGCAGAATCTTGCAGACAAGGTTGTCTATGTTTAGTCAGGCTGTCCAGTGTCACAGAGCAAGAACCAACCTGTTAGATAAAAACTAAAAATATGGATTTATAAAATTTCAAATGGTAGTGTCCCAGCTATTCTTTGCATTAAAAAAGAATACAACCTGCTGCCATTTCGAAGAGGCCTATGAAAATATACCGAACATTTTTGTAAGGTACTATACTGCTGAAGAACAGGGCCTGAAACTTTGATAAAATGACAGTTTCCCTACCACTGTGCATTATGTAAATAATTCCTGATTTAAAGAAACAAAACCAGAATGCCATGTTTAATATTACGACATGTATCCATGCCAACCTGGCTCTCTCCCTCCCTCCATTTTAGCTTTGTTAGAAAGACAGAAAACAAAAAAAAAAATCTAAAGCACACGGAGAGCAACCTGCTCTCCAGTTCCCCCAAGAAGAATAGGGTAGAATCTGAAACCATGAGAAGGTTTCATTCCTAAATCTGTCAGTTCCACATCGTGACACTGTATCGGTTAAGAACCTATAAAAGGCACTGAACTACAGTATCACAACTTAGCCTGAAGTTAACATCCCAGTCAGCTAGGGAAGCTGTTACTAAACCCTTCAGACAGCCGGCCTCTGGCATGCCCAACCTGCAAACTCGGTTTTAATGCTCAGCCTGCAACACTACCACAGTTAAGCAACTAGTTCTCCTTTTATTAGGAGGAGCTTTCTGAGGAACACACGTCACTTAAGCTATGTTGGAAGCCATGTGAGGTATCATGCAAATCGTGATGCAGCACTGAAAGGCAGATGTGTACCCCGGCTGCCTGACCTGTGCACTAGCGGCAGCAAAAACATTTCACAATCCCATGGCAGCCTCGCACAAGGGATGTGTGAGGGCTGTTAACCCCCAGTCCCACTCTATGGGATTCGGTGGATATCCACAGGGGTTTGGCTCATCCCAGCTTTAGACTCCAGAAAGTAGCCTGGGTAACAACAACAGCAACAAAAAACCTGAGCTCAAACCCAATCCCTTCTGCTCCTTTCCAGTCACTACCCAATCAAGGAGTACAAGGCTAATTACTGAACTCACCCATGCTTCCACGCTTTAACCTCAGGACTACTGGCTAACGCTGCAGTTAAATGCACAAAGTTATCTTCAGATTTCTGTGAAAAGCAGCCCAGTCCTGTAAATACCCTGCCAGTTGTTCAAACACTGCTTCTCTCCCCAAAGAGAAACCCACGAGGACATGAGGCACAGCTCAGGATATAGCACACCGTGGGATTCAGCTCTGCCCTAAAGCTCTCTCCCAACTGTCTTATGAATTTTACAGCAGGCAGGACGTACAGAACCAAGATGGGAAATCCAGCTTTTTTTTTTCCTTAATATTAGAAGGAAAAACAATGCAACGATTTGACGTGAAGTCAGCTTTCAGACTAGACACATAGAGGTTAAGTTAGCTGACAGGAAAGGTTTTTAAGAAATAAAAACCCAAAAGAGGTGATCACAGCACCCAAACACCAGAACCCTTCCTCAGTTTTGCCGTGAGAGTCAGTTCCAGGTGTAACCCAAGGCACAAGCTCCTAGAGCAGCTATCAACCTGTTCTGACACCAAAGAACTTGTCCGGACAGTAAGGCAAACTACCCACGTTTTTATTTTTAAAGACTAAGATCACATTAAAATAAAACAGCACACCAGCAAGAAAGAAAGATAACAGGAAAAAAAAATCTGAATGTCATGCTCTTACACAACTCCTACCGTAGTAAATTATTTGCTTGACATCATCAAGTTCTTCCATTTAAGAAACTCGCAGAATATCCTGGTATTTTCACTCGCTACTTTAATCCAGACAATTTATGTACTTCAAAGGCAAACAGCCTATCGCCGAGTTAAGAATTAACTACAGGTTTTGTGTTTTTGTGTAAGAAATCGTCGTTTGCTCACGCTAATAACCTAACACGTTAATTTAAATGGTTTTTACGCGTAAGGTACTAACCTAATCTTTAGCATGCACCCAAGACCAACAACCACGCTGCAAGGACCTAGAGAAAGAGCTCCGTACTCCTCGTTTCTCCCCTCCAACAAAGCGCGGAACCCGGCCAGATAAAAATAACAGCGGGACGAACGGGAGGGAGCCCCGCAAGGCCTCCCCCCCGCACACACACACACCTCAGGGCTCGGCAGGGACGCGGGGCCCGCTCCCCCTGGCAACCCGGGGGCGAGGCGCGGCGGCCCCGCAGGCGGCCGGGGGGAGCCGGGGGGGAGCCGCCGCCACGTGGGGCGGACAAAAACTTCCGGGTTGGGCCCGGAGCGGCTGCGTAACCCCGGTACCGGGGGGCGCTTCGGCTGCGGAACGCCGGTACCGGGAGCCGCCTGGCTGCGCGGCCCCCCCCGCACAACGAGGAGAAGGGGAAAGGGCGCTGGGTGCACCGCGAAGCACCGGGAATCCCCTCCGCGGGCAGCGCGGCGGCCCCGCAGCCCTGAGCCGAGCACAAAGGAGCCGGGGAAGCCGCGGCGGGGAGGCCGGGGGCTGAGGGGAGAGGCCGGGGGCCCAGGGGAGGCCGCCCGCCCCCGCTCCTCACAGCCCCGCGGGGCTCCCCGCCCGCCCGAGGCCCAGCCCGGCCCCCGCCCCGCTCCCAACCGCCCCCCGCCGAGGCCCGGCCCGCGCCCAGGCGCTGAGGCAGGCTCGGGGCCCGCCGCCACCCCCGGCCCCTTCCCCTCAGAGCCCCCCCAGGCCCGAGCTGAGGCGCTGAGGGAGCCCCGGGAGGAGGCCTCGCCGCGCAGGGAACGCCCCGAGGAAGCCGCGGGGAGCGGCGCGGGGCTCACTCACTCGCTCGCGTCTCGCTCCCGGTCCCGCCGCGGCCGCTCCCCGCAGTGCCCGCCGCCGGCCCCGCCGCTCTCTAACTGCCGGCCGCCATCTTGGCCCTCCCTCCCCTCTCACAGGGGAGGGGAGGCCGGAGGGGGAGGGGGGGGGAGGAAGGAGGGGGAGGGCCGCCCGCCCGCCCGCCGCGCCGCCCCACGTGACCTCCGCCGCGCGCCGCCCCCACGTGACGCCAGGCGCTGCCCGCCGCTGGCGCGCGCGCGGCGGGCACGTGACCCGCTTCCCCCCCTCCTTTACCCGCCAAGGCCGCGCGCGCGTCACGTGACCCCGCCGCCGCCTCGCGCCCCTCCCCCCCCCCCAACCGCCCCCGCCGGGCGTTTTGGCGCGCTCCGGCTCGCGCCCGGCCATCACGTGACGCGCCGCTCCTCTTCCCGCCCCGCCCGGGCGGCGGCCGGTCCCCGGGAGGGGGGAATAAAAATTAAAAGAAAAAATGAAAATAAAAAATTAAAATAAAAAAAAATAAACGGAGAGAGGCTCCCACGGTCTCAAAAAAGCGCCGGGCACAGGCTCGGGGCGGCGGCCGGAGCCGGGAGGGGCCGGGCCGGGCCCGGTTCCCGGGGGTGGGGGAGGGGAAGGCGGAGGCGAGCGGCTGCAGGCGGTCACGTGATCCCGGCGCCTCCAAGATGGCGGCCGCGGCGGGGACGCGAGAAGCGGCGCTCTCGCGAGACCTGCCCCGCGCGGGGCATCATGGGAAGAAAAAAGAGCTGGGGCTGCGCGGCGGGGTGGGGGACGGTGCGCATGCGCGGTGGCAGGGCGGGGGGGGGGTTGGTGCTCAGGCGCATGCGTGTTGTTGAGGCGACCGGGGTGTGCTTGTGCGCATGCGCACCGCTGAGGCGCCGCGGAGGGGGTGCTGTGCTCAGGCGCATGCGCAGTGCTGAGGCGGCGCGTGAGGCGGCGGAGCGGGGCCGGTCCTGAGGAGCCGGGGGGGGCTCGGCCCCGGCCCGCCGCCATCCGCGGTGCTCTCCGGGGGTCTGCGGGGCTTGGGCACGGTCCTGAGTCCCCCCCCCGGCGAGGATCGCCCCTTTCCGCCGCTCCCCTGACAAGAGCTGCCCGGCCCCCTGAGGAGAATGCGGCCGAGGCCGGCCTGGGGGTGCCCCCCGGCTGTGCCCCCACACGGCTCGGCCCTGACGGGTGGGCCGCAGGGTGTGGGAATCGCAAAGACCTGGCTGCTTGAGAACCCGCCGGCTGCACGGGCTGGCTCTACGTCTGGAGAGCGTTGTGCCACTGAAGGCCCTCAGACTCGTTTTTTTCCTAAAACGAAGGCTTTCATCAAAAGATTTACCCAGTTGTGTAAGAATGCAACAATTTCGGAGGATTTTCACAAAGTTGAAGCAGGCATAAAGCGTGGGCGGTAGTGAAATCTGTTTAAAATGTTAAGTACTGCGCATTCAATTTTATCCAAGTCCACCCCCTTCTTTTTATTACACAAAAATCAAGCAATAAAAGTTAGGCAATTTAAGATCTAAGTAATTTAGATCAATCAGTGATGCTTCAGACACTAAATGGAGGAAAAGATGACAGACGGCTGGCCAGAGATTAGAACAATTTAAATGGCACCTCACTTCTCGACTGTTGCCCTCTACATACCTCAAGTAAAGGCACAAAGGAGTACAGGTCACATACAGCATATTTAATGCTAAATGCATCTGAACAGCACCACACAATCATGACAAGAACTCATCATTTCTGATGTCTTGAGTTGAAAAGAGGCCCGGGAGCAGAGTTTATGATCATCCTCAACTGGGAGGTGAGTAACCCACTGGTGGCACTGCTGCTCCCTGCTCACGTGTAATTACCACATGAAAAGCTATTTCCCTATGACCTGAAATATGAAATAAGTATGTCACCAAATGCGCTTTTTGGTTAGAGAATTTTTTTTTTTTTTACCACTGGGTAGATGTTACTCTGAATGTATTTTTATAATCAAGGAAATGGAATTGATGCCTACTAACATTTTTCTATACAACTTTGTAAAATAACATTGCTTAGCGTAGCACTCAGCAGTTACCCTCAAGGCATTTATTTTTACTTCCTTTCCGAGGGAGAGGTACAGTGGCTGAAACAAAATTATCAGCATTTCATCTCGGAGAGAAGCAATCTGCGTAAATGTTGTGATGCTTCATCGCAAATTTGACAGGTGGGAAAGTGAGACATGCAGCAATCACTCGTGCTCAGTTGGAAATACTTAACAAGTGTGTCTTTGTGGTGTGTCTGAAAGAAATTTAACTGTCAGATTCAGAGGCACCCAGTCCTAAAAAGATGTTTAAGAAACGATTTGAAGTGTTAATGGAGACTGGATGTATTTACTCTTAAGATTTTTTTTCCTTTCTGAGCACACCCAGCGCCTTGCTCGTTATTTCTCTTGCTGTCCGTTTCACATTTCACTGTCAGAAGGTTGTGCTCTGAGGAGCTGCTCTGACGCTCTCTGGGAGATGAGATTTGGGTCACTGGGTTCCACAGCTGGTGTGAGGAGGAGCCCTGCTGCTCTCTCTGGAGCACTCGGCAGGCCGACGCTGCGCGCCGAGTCACGGTGACTGGCACTGGCGGCAGGCACATCCTCCGTGGGCTGCGGGCTGATAACGCTGGAACTTCCCCTCGGCGCTGGCTTTTTGGCCACAGCTCCCCGAGGAGCTGACGCAGGGAAACCACCCCCTTCTGTGGGGAGCGGAGGCCAGCTGGGGATGACGCTGTTTTCTTTGTTGCTCTAGAGATGAAAATGATTTAGCTTGCTTTGCCCTCTAGTGGCAGCCTGGACGGCTTCGATGCCAACTCGGTTGCTTTGTCTGTTACACATACATAAAATATTAAGAAATATCCGAGATTAAATAAAAATAAACTGAGCAAAGTGATAGGAAAGGAATTTACAGAGCTTCCCCAGGATACGACAAATACTATTCCCAAATTACTGCAGGAAGGGAACCGTCATTAACAATTTATGCAGGATTTTTTTCCCTGTGACATCGTAGTTGTGTCAAAAGCACAGCGTGAATTGGGGTGGAAAAATCAGCCCAGATTTTGCCAAGAGCTCCAGTGCTTCTCCGGAGAGCCTGGTGTGCCTGTCGTAGTGGGGCTGCCTGAGGACACGACGCCCAGCTGGCAGCAGCCCCTTGTCTGCTAAGGCTTACAGGAAAACGCCCTACATTTGGGTCACCTCCCTGAAAAGCAGCAGCGTTGCCACGGAGGGCACAGAGCTGGGCTTCTGCTGCCTTTTCTCAAAGCACCTGGGCACCTCCTGAAGCTCACAGTGTTGCTTTTTATTTATTTTCTGTTTTCTTCTTAAGGAGAGGGGTAGTTTTCATTGGTACCAACACCTTCAGCAGGTTGACAAAACCCCGTGTGGATACTCAAGAGGACAAGTGGCTACTGCTAAGGTGCCGGTGGGCAACCATTCGCCACGGTGGAGGTGCAGGGGCTGCGTGGCTGTCGGTCCATGCCCCAGGCACGCCGGTCGCTGTCGTTAGAAGAGTCCTAACAGGGAAATAGGGCAGAAATAAGGGAGCCTGGCGGCGCCTTGCTGCTCGGCGTCACTGCTCTGCTTGGCCATGCGTGCGCGGCAGCTTCCTGACTTCGCACTGCCAACACAGAGCCTCCCGCTGGTGCGCGCTGCGCCTCCGGTTCCCCTTCACCCGGTTCCACTCCCTCGTGTCCCGGGTTTATCGCCGGTTCCACCCCGCTGACACCAATTCCCCGGTATTTCACCGCATGCGCTCGGGGCTGCGAGCAGGGCGCCCACGGCCCTGCAGGTGCTTCAGGCAGCCGGGGCAGCCCCGCCGTTCTCTGCTCGTTTTATTTCGGTGCCCTTGGGCCACGCCCGGTGCCGGTGCGGGGAGGACCAGGACCGGCCCCGGTGGTGCCCTCCCCGCCCCCACCCACGTGGCTCAGTCCCGCGCCTTTGGGGGCGGTCCTCCGCGCTCCGCCAATCAGAGCGCCCGTTGCCCTTCGCGCGGGCCAATCAGCGCCCGCGGAACGCGCGTTTAAACGCCGTTCCCGGGAGCTTGCCCCGGCTCCGCTTGACACGGAGAGGGTGGGGCTGTGCCACGACACCCAATCAGAGGGCGCGGCAGCGCTTACCGACAGCGCTCTGAACCAATGGGAAGGCGGCGCAGGGCGCGGCGTCTCCCCGCGGAGCAGTTGGCGGCGGCGGGGGAGCTCCCGGGGAGGGCGGCGGCGGAGCCCGGCCGCGGGGGGCTGCTGAGCGCCGGGCCCGGCCGCGCCGCCGCCGCCATGGCGAAAGGTGCCGAGGCTCAGAGAGGGGAGGCAGTGGGGCCGGGGGTAGCGGCGGGGTCTCCGAGGCGCGGGGCAAGGCGGCGCTCGGGGCTCCCGGCGGCTGTGGGGCGGCCGGGGCGCGGAGGCTCCTCCCGGGAGGTGCTGGCGGGGCTCCTCCCCCGCGCGGTGTGCGCAGCTCGCCGGGAAGGGGCTGGGCCGCCGCGGCTCGGCCTGCCGGGAGCAGCGAGCCCTTTAAACATGGCGCAGGCCGCGGCAGGCGGGCAATGACGGTGGCCCGGAGGCAGCGCCGGCCATGGCTCAGCCGCCGCTCTTCTCCTCTCGCTCCTAGGGAAGAACATGCCCAAGGCCAGGGCGGGCGGCGCGGAGGAGGCGAGCCCCGAGAACGCCGAGAGGAAGGGCCCCGGCCGCCCCCGGGCCGGTGGGGTAAGCGCTGCTCGGGCCCCGAGCGGGGCGGGAGACTCCTAGGGCCTGCCGTGATACCCGGTTACCCTCACGGGGCGGTAGTGGCCGTGCGGAGCTTCGGCTACCCGGGAACCGGGCCTGTGGGGTTCCTGGGGTGGGTCAGGAATGGGGGGAGTGTGAGGGGAGTTGGGCTGCGGCCGTGTCCCTCTGTGCCCTGCTGCCAGCTGTCCTGAGAGCGCCGGGTGCTGCTGTCAGCCAGCCGGCAGGCCCCAGGGTGGGCGATATTTGTGACATTTCCGGTGCCCTGTGGTCGTTCTAGAGGCATCTAGCTAGAGGTTGGTAATCCCTTTGCATTTAAGTCTCCGTGGAAATAACAGTGGGTATTGTATCAAAACCCCAGCCTCTCTCAGCAGCTCTTAATGTGCTCTGCTGTGCTGAGAAAATGTTTGCTTTAGGTCTGAAGCCTGGCACAGACAAAGACGTGGCAGCCGTGCCTCTGTAGCTGACAGCGCAGCAGGAGGGGAATTGGGAACTGGGGAGGAGGCTGCACTGAAAAAGTGGCTGTTTGGTGCCTGTTAACAGCGAGCTCAAAGCCAGGAGGCTTCTTTGGCAGGTGAACTGCTGCAGTTGGCTGCTTTTGGCTTTCTCTGGAAATGCCCATATTTCAGGTTCTCACTAAACTCAAAGATTTTCTCAGTGCAGGGTTCACTGCTTGCATTTGTTAAAATGCAGTGCTTTTGTAGCACTTAATCCTTACAGTCAAATGGACTTCCTCCTTCTCAGGTTGTTCTGCTGCAAGCTTAATTCTTACTGAAATTTATTTATGCTGTAAGATTTGAGCCTTTAACTGGTTTTATTTTGAGTATGAATTATGTATGCACTGAGTATGTTACTCATGTCTTAATAACTATTAAAATTATCATTGGTATTCTATTGCATGCTTTGTTTACTTTACTAGTTTTATGGGACAGCATACACCGGACCATTAGTTTAGTCAAGTGGCATCTTTGAGCTATTTTGTTTTTTAACCAGTGAGAACCTTTGTATGCTTAAAAAGGAGGCATTTTTTTGTTGTTTCATCTGGGTTGCGGTGCCTGTAAGTGCTTTTAGTTGAGTTGAAATATGCCAAGGCAAGCTTGCTCTAGCCAAGCTGCCTCTGTTTGCCCGGACACTGAGGCTCACAGTCACAATCCGTGTGCCCTCTGCACACAGTGCAGTCAGGCCTGGCCAGGTGGCAGAGACCACAAAAGCAAAGGCAGCCCAGCTCCACAGAACTGCTAGGTCTGTGCTCCTCACGGCTGATGTTCTCCGAGCCTGAGCCCACACACAAACCCTGGTCTTTGTGGCGTTTAACCACATCAGAGCCTTCACCATTACCCTCCTGGGACCACGTGTTTTGCCCTTACGTGTTTTTTTATGCCGTGAACAACATCTACACTTTCTTTTCTTTATCCGTTATAACACAAAAGATAGCATTGTTTATCTCCCAGACCTTACTGAGAGATGTCACTCAAAGTAGGCTGTCCAAAACTGATTCCTGTCCACAGTGTTGCTCAGTAGAGCATATAGTTAATGGCAGTGATATATGACGCTTTACAAGAGTATTTGGGCAAGCTCGTACCTCTCTGACTGTGAGAGAGATGTTTGAGGCTTGTGCAGTTCTTGCTGTGTTATTTGTACTTCTCTTGGCTTGCCCTCTGAATAGCTTGGTTATTTTTTTAGTACCAGAGTTCACATTCTGAAGCACAGGACGGAAATTGTAGTTATGAATATCCCATCCTACCACATTTCATGTGAGTCTCTTCTTGAACTGAAAGTTTGCATTAGTAAAGTTCTCCAAGCGCTTACCACAGTTATGTTTTCATGTAGTAGAAATAGCAACGGTAGCAAACATGAGGCATTACGGCAATATAATTTACGTTTGCCCAGTCAGCTGTCAGCCTTGTTTTTGCAGCGCGTTATGGATACCAGCTGGAGGTTCCTGGCACGTCTGTAATGTACTGATTTTTGTGTGGCTCTGTTTTAGGAGAATGTGTTTATTGGTCAATCCAAAATCTGCAGCTACCTGAATCCTAGCAAAACTCCTGGTGCTCGCCCCCCACTTCAAGAAGAAAACTCGGTCATGTATCACGAGGTGAAATGTCAGGGCAAAACACTAAGTGAAACCAACAGAAAAGGAGATGGTAAGCTTGATATTTGGATTATTGGCTTTACAAGACATTCTTTCCTCCTCCCCCCCTAGTTTCAGAACTTCAGGAGGCCAGGCAGCTCTCCTGCCCTGGTCGCTTTCTCAGTCCTACAGCTCTTATCAGCAAACAGAGACTCTATGGGGGTGATGGTGTCCTTATCCTTTTCAAAGCCTAGGTCCTGGATTTACGGGGCATTGATGGAAAAATAGATGAGCTGGTTTCTGTTTAAAGGTGTGGTTGTTAACTGTGGTAATCTGTCAAAATGTTCTGAGGCAAACACTTGTAGCAAGTAGGTGTTTTAAGCCCCATTTAGCACAGGGAGTCTGAGGTTTTCTGGGAACTGAGAGCTTTAGCTCCCAAGTTTTAACAAGAAGGTGAAGATGGCTTTAGCCTGTTCTGCAGTGGAGCTGTGGCCTTTCAGCTGTACTTCATTTCTCTACTGAGATCGAAGCATCTGTTTTGTCATGTGGGGCTTCAACCTGGTAATTTGCCTTATATAAAAACTTTATTCAGTCTTAAGGCATGCTTATTTACCTCTAAATCAGTGAGCTGAGCAGGAGGATGTGGTCAGCTCAAGGTATGATGCACTCAGCAAAGAAAATGGAATGGGCGTGGATTAGGCTCTTTCTTGGAAGTGTCTGACCTTTGGATTCCTGAGTGGTATTGACTGCTTTGTACCAGCCTGCGAGGCTATTGATCACAGCAGTGCAGGATCCAGAGACTTGCACTCCTTCAGTGCAGGGTGCTGATTCATCAGCAGCAACTTGATAGCTTAGAATGCCAAAGGCACTGACTGGCTAACTGAGCACTTGGCTCAAATACCGCGCTGAAGGTGCTATGGGTTCAGGTCAGGTTTGCTGCTCAGTTTTCCAATCATGACAAGGTACTCAGGCTCTGTTTTACCCTTTCTCTTTCTCTGTTCATGCCTCCTTCTGTACTGCATGTAGTGTAGCAATGACTACTCAAGAGTCTGGTAAGTGTCTGGGTTCTAGCACAAAGAGATTGTATCATTCATTCCCTTCCTCTTTCTCCTGTTTGACAGAACTAGAAACTTGGACTAGAAACCATTGGAATTCATTTAAAAGCACTCTGGTATAGATGATCTTGAGTTCAGAGCCTTACTTTATTTTCCTGTCACCAGAAAAAAAGAATGGTAGCAATATAATTGAAGGTGCTATGAAACCAGACGACCAGAAAGATAAAGAAAGTGGGTGCAATACTCCGGTACCCTCTTCTGATCAAAACCAAGAAACTGCAGAAACTGAGAAGACACCCCTGCCTTCCGATGGTGCTGATGAGGCCAATGCAAAGCCAGCTCAGAAAAAGATGGTTAAAACAAAACGCGGACCAAGGAGAAAGTAAGTGGCTTCTGAATAGTAAAAGCTCTTCTGCTTTATGTCCTTTTGTACTGGGAGGCTTGATCTACATCTTATGCTCAGGGGAGATATAATCAGACCTGTCATTAATGTTTCTCTTGTTTGTTTAAGCAAATGGCTATGTTGGAGGGAATAAATTTTAAAGATGACTTTTCCTCAAGAATAGCATGTTTGAAAATATAAAATAGCACTCAAAGTACACATCTTCTTGCAGATGACCTTTTCCTGCAAGCAGGGCTTGTGTATTTTAACTCAAGTGAAATAGTTTCTGATCACCTCTAGAAAATGAAATTAATGAACTATTAAGACCTACTTTTCTGTGGACAAATGGGAGTGTATCTTGCCAGAAACAGTATATTGGATTAATTGCAGATGGTGGCTTTCTGGCTGAGCTGGAACCCTTTCTCGTGTTATTGCAGTAACGTAACCTAATATTAATGAATTCTTTGCCAAACAGGTTATTACCTAAATTTTAGAGAGCCTTCTGGAAAGGACAATAAGGTTTCAGAGTTGTTTCAGTTGATTTCCAGCGGTATCTCATTCCTGTGGATAAAGGACTAGTAGAGGATGTAACTTGTGGCTTGGGAGGAAAAGCAGTGATGAGAAACATTGATTCATCCTGACCAACTTTCAAAATACCAAGCTTGAAAGCAAAAACTTTTTTACAGATACTTGTTCTAGAGGTGTAACTGTAACTTCAGAAATAGTCTGATATGTGTGATCCTTATTTTTCTTATTCCTTAGAACGCAAGGAAGAACCCCAAATCGAAAAGTGACAGATTATTACCCAGTTAGAAGAAGTTCCAGGAAGAGCAAATCTGAATTGGAGGTAGTGCTTCTTGTTAAAATCACATTGCTTATAATGTTGCCATTTAATTGAGTGTTTGAGAAAGCATATAACTATCAGTGTTTCCACTATGTGGAAATGTTAAAGGTAATGTTAGCCAGTTCACTGGAAGTGTTGTTAAAAACACTTCTAAAGTACAGAGATGTTGATCCATTTCTTTTAACATAGAATCTAGATGATGATACGTCTTTGGGGCGGGAGGGTACAAGTCTCTCTACAATTTTAGGAGGATGGGATGGTTTGGAAACAGGAGTGTCACTGGCTAATTGTTTCCTCTTAGCTGTGGTACAAACTACAAAATCTGAAAGGATAATGTGGTCGTGTGTTTTGTCTTGTTTCTTCCCCAGACTGAGGAAAGGAGGAAAATAGATGAACTAATTACAAGCGGGAAAGAGGAAGGAATGAAGGTAATTGCAGTGTCAACCCGAGTAGCTGGGCAGTCTGTTGCTCTTAATCTGTTTAAAGAGAAAGTTGCAGAACTCAGAACTGTTCCAGTTCTTTGGTAAAAGGATGAAAGTGGAGCACACTGTCTACCCCTTTTGAATGGGTAATACTCGACTCTGGAGAACATATTCTTCCAAAAATGGGGTTAGATATATCCTCTTAACTGTAATACGTACAAAAGGTAATACCCATATACCCACTGAATGGTAACAAATTCTCTTATCCTGTGTACAGCTAGTTGCTGTGGGTTCTTCACTGAAGCTAATTGATTCTACTGGTTCTCTGACCACCCCTTCTAGAGTTTAAAGCAGAAGTAGCTCCTGGAAGTGCAAGAGAGCTGTGAACCCTCCCCCCCCCCCCCCCCAAAAAAAAAAAAAAGAAAATGTAGCCTGCAGTTAACACTGGATCTTCTAGGATGGTGATTGGAGAACTTCCTTGGAGTGGGAGAGTTGCCCAGGTTAGGCTGGGGGCAGAATAATAAAATACACTAGTGAGTGACAAATGTGACTTCTGTGATTGATCTTTCTGTACCTCTGACATTTCTTCCTGTGCCTGCTGATGGTGCCCTTGAAATGGAAAAGCTTAGTCCCTCAGTAGGTAGTTTAAAAGGAAAAACAGATAACTTCTGTGTATGTAATTTATTTAAAGTAATTCTTAGTTCCTTTTTTTCAAAATCCATGTTAACTTGTAGGTTGCATCTTGAACTCATCCTGATTCTTCCATGATATCATGCATTGTGCTTCCCCAGCTCTGTCTGCAACACATTAAAAACTGCTACGGCATGGTGTTTGTGACAAATGTGACGCACGCTCATTTCCTAGTAAATGGCATATTTGCAGTCATGTAAATACTTTGTAATTTCCCAGCTGATTTTCTTTTCAACTCAACAGATTGATTACATTGATGGCAAAGGGAGAGGCGTAATTGCTACTAAACATTTTAATCGAGGAGAATTTGTAGTGGAATATCATGGGGATCTCATAGAGATCACTGATGCTAAAAAGCGGGAAGCCGTGTATGCTCAAGATCCATCCACGGGCTGCTATATGTACTATTTTCAGTACCTCAGCAAAACGTACTGGTAAGCTTCTTTGGACATAAGTGTAGTAGTTGAGCAGTAGAAACTTTGCTGTTTTTTCTTGTGGTGTTTTCATACAATTTTTATTGGGAGCCATGAATTAGGGAATTTTCTTGGAGCACTTTCACAGTCCAAGAGCCTCCTGTACCTCAAAGCTAAAAAGAATGGCAGATGACTCAAAGCTGCCTTCTCTGAAGCACAGCACAAGCTATGTGGAAAGCTGTATCCGCTTGGATGAGGCTTACAGCTTTGCCACGGATTTCTGCCTCAACTCACTGTTCTGTAAAATTCTCCTGAGTTGTAATGACTTCTTTGAAAAGCAGTACGGACAGACCCTGTAAGAGAAACACCTCCTTCGGCCATACTTGACTGGGTCTTTCTTTCTCTAGTACCTGGCAACAATCTCATGTGCGTGCTTTATCACTCTGCTGTTTTATTTGCCCCAAACTCCAATTCTTCTAAAGGAAATGCTCTTCCTTCTTTCTTCCTTGGCCGATGCTACTATAAACTGGAGTATGGGTTAGTTAACCTGTCTGTTAATTACCTTGAAGAGCTCTGTATTCTGAGTATCTGCCTTGCAGTCTAGATGTCATAGCAATAGCTGCCATTGCAATTCTTAGAGCACTGAGGCACTAGAGCTTTAAGATGTGTGTCTCTGGAAGCTGGACACGTAGCCTTTGGGCATTATCTTCTCTGAGTAGAGGCTTTTTCATTTTTCACTTGCTTACTCTGTGGAGACTATTTAGGTTTGACACAGTTTTCTTGAGGGAGATTTTGTGAAGGTATAAAGGCTTTCTGGTGTTGTCCTTCATTTGGGTTGTGCTATTCCTTGGGAACAATTGAGAGCTGCTTAGAAACAGGCAACTTGAGAACATAGTCTGAAGCGTTCATTTCTCTGGTAACTTACGTCTTCCAGAATTACTTTGGTTAACCTACATAGTTCTTACATACTGTTTAAACATATGAATATTCCGTGATGATCTTTTTCCTTCTTTTTTGAACCTTGTGTGAATTCCTAAGTCTTTCTGTCTTGCACTTCGGTTTTTGTCCCCTGACATGACTTGTGCATGACATGGAGCAATCCTGCACTCTGTTCTTGTTCTTTCAGTGTTGATGCTACAAAAGAAACTAATCGTCTGGGAAGACTGATTAATCACAGCAAATGTGGCAATTGTCAAACAAAGCTCCATGACATTGATGGTGTGCCTCATCTCATACTGATAGCTTCCAGAGACATTAAAGCAGGTGAAGAACTGTTGTACGACTATGGAGACAGAAGCAAAGCTTCCATTGCAGCACATCCATGGCTGAAACACTAACTCTTCATCTTTGGGTGTGATTTTGTGTGTGGATTTCTATTTTTTTTGACTGAGCACGCTCTACAAGGAGTCAGTGGATTTTTATTTTATTTTCTCCTGCCCTCATTTCCCTCAGCTTTCTTAGTGGACTGCTTATGGTGTTCTGAGCTCCTTGAAAACTACCTTTTTGCTTCGCAGTTTTTAAATTCCTGTTCCAGATCTCCAGGCAGGCTTGAGTAATTGACATTAGATTGCCAAAACTTTTATATTGTAAACGGAAACCCTCCCTAAAAACTGAACACTTTTTCATAGTGACCAGTGCCACCTGAGCATGTGAAGACTTGCACAGATTGAAACGTAATCGTTTGGGTTGTGCTTCTACTTTTGCAATGAAATCTCATGCTCCGTTTTGTGGGGTGATGAACTTGGCATTAGCTTTATGACAGCAGATGTACTTTTGAATGCTGACTCTTGCATCCAATGGCTTGTCTACTTGTCAGACTTGTTTACATCCCAGTGCTGACAGGATTTTTTTTGAGATGGATGCTATTGTTTCTGTCATTCTCAAATCTGTGTTAGGGATCTAAGTCTCTTCCAGTGCGGTGTCTCTGGCAATGAAGTTTAAATGCACTTGTGCTGAGGGAAATGGATGGTCAAATTGGCTGCTTTCATCAGAGAAATGACTCCAAGCCAAATGTGGATGGATTTTGATAGACTGGGTTGATAATGATTACAAATGTGGAGCTGTAACTTCACAGTGAGAATCAATGCTTGACATTACTTATTTTCTAAATTTGAGATGGTACCTTTTTATAGTTGACGGCTGATTCTTGGAGGTGTCTCCTAGAGGGTTTTAAAGAAGCAAAAGAAGCTCTCTCCAAAAATTTTTTATTGCCTTTCTATGCTAACTAGCCACATCAGAAGCTATTTATTTACTGTGAATGCTTGAAATAGAGCATAGTGGTTCCAAAAATAGGAGTCATCTTCATATGCAGCTTCAAACTGTAATGATGGAGTTCATGCAATGAAGAAAGTAGATTCCTTATTGCCTGGTCCTGTAGGTCTGTCCAGCACGGTCTGGTCCCACTGTCTTAAATGGGAGCTGAGCGTTTGGCATCTTACAGATGTTTGTAACACGACTGTTGGAGAACCAAATGGGTGGTATAGGCGGGCAATATACAATGCAGGTCCTTTATGTTAAAGATTAATTCTTACCGGTTGGAATTTTTGCCAAGGCAGGCTTGGCATGTGTGTAGATGAAGATGGCTGTGAGCCATCAGCCACGCTTGCTGCTGGAAGATGTCGGCAAGGGGTCTGTGGCTCTGTTAATGTCTTCTATTCCTCAAGTCTTGAAGGCTGCAGCTGCTCCAGCTAATGCCCTCTAGGACAATCTTACATGCTTGCCTATGTGATAGGTTAGACAGCAACAACATCGTGGTTGTATGCTCCAGCAGCAAGAGAGGTGGCTTAGTGATGTATTTTTTAAATTAAAAACTTGAAGACAATGTCTCTGTAAAATAAAGAATATATTTATTATTGATGAAGTGGCTGCTATAGTACCTGTCTCCATTGCAGATCGTTAGCATTTTGAAGGAAAGCTGTGAAAATCATTAGCCATTAAATGCTTAATGTTATTTACCATTTAACACTAGGCAAGCTCAGCAGAGAAAGCCTTTGTATTTTCACAATTTCTGAAGGATTAACTGGAGACCTGTTACCTTACATGTACTGAGTTACAAGTAAGCTTCTTTGGCTGACTTGTTCTAGTTGGCAGTGATTTCTCTCTGGTCTCAGTAACAGAGACGCTACAGCAGTGTACAGTACCCTGTTCTAGTAGAGTGCTTCCCTGAAGTCAAAATTGGAATCAAATGCTTCTTTATTTGTTCTTTATTTAAACATTTGCTTGTTCTTATATCAGGTTAAATAGCTTAAAACCTCTGTTCTTCAGCATCACTTCCGTAAATGAGAAAGGGAGAATCTCCCTGTTTTACATAAAAAGGAAAATGTCTTCTCTGAAATGCTTAACTGGTAATCAAGTAGCACTGCATCGGAAGATGGTAATAAAGCTGATATTGCACTGAGAATGTATCTTTTACTTTTCTAGGAGCTATATATACAAGTGTATGTATATATGTGTGCATATATATGTTTGTGTGTATATATTTCAAAATAATTTTCACAAGAACACACAGTTCTGATTTCATCCTTGTGCCTTATAGGAAGGATTCGCCTTCTAAATAAGGTTTAAAGCACTTAGCAGGGAAAGATGTCCTTGGGTTGGGAGTTAAACGTCTCTCATAAGGTTTGTTCCTCTTTACCGGAGGCAGCAAGGTTGTTTTAGCAGGGCTTTAACCTGCCCTAGCCAAGGAATTTGCTTCCATTCTGAGAGAAGTTGGGCGGTTCACTTGATACCAGACTGGATGGATGCAGCTGTGATGGTGCCGGAAAAGAATAGCCCCAACTGGTTGGGGTGCTCTTCTGTCCCCTCTAACTGGTGAGCCCCTGCTTCTAGTTTTCAATAAAGAACATCTTCAGTGGCAACTTGAATAATTGCTGCTTTCATTGTCTCCTTCAACTAACAGTAAAGAAAGGCTATGTTACAGTCTTCTGTACCTCCTTGGCAAGCTGCTACTTTTACACTCATCTGTTTAATTTCTGTACTTAATGAAACAACTTCAGATAAAGATTTGATAGTATAATTACTGTGGGTTTGGACATAATCCCCAACACCTCCCCCCATACCCACCCACCCCCAAAGGATCCTGGAAAATACATCTTTGGATGAATCACCCAGGAATTTGCATTTCAGAACATATTTACATCTTTCCAGGTCAGATATGTATCCTGGCTGTTGCCAAGGCCTTACAGTTGTTTTTTTTTGTTTTGTTTTTTGTTTTCCTTTACCTATAAACCCTTGAAAGAAGATACAGCAACTTCTTCCCTGCTACCACGCTCTAGAAAATCTCAGACATAGGAGAAAGGCTTATCAGCATTTTGAAGATGACAAAGTTATTTCATAATTTCAATGCACTGGCTGTGTTAACTGTAAACTAACCTACCTCGGTCAACCATCTTTGTCACCTTGCGAATTAATGTACAGTTGCCAATAAATTCTGAGCCTGCAGTCCTGCCTTCTGCGGAGCCACGTTTGCATTGTGTGTCTGAGCAGATATGCAAGCTGCCCTACATTTTTCATGCTGCTAGCATACGAGAGGGAATCAAAGGACTTCAGAACCTGCTTTTATTTCTGAAGAGTTTAAGATCATAGTTGGGTTCCTGTCACTCCTCTTTTTATGTTTGTTCAGAGACTACTGCTCTTGAAATTCTGCTTTTTCTAAATGTGGAATCTAATTGGTATTTTTCAAGCTTTTTCTACTCTTCTGTTTGCCCTATATCGTTCTGCTAGTGATAAGTGTCATTACTTAGGCTAATACACAGCTCGTATCAGCTAACTGCAAACTCGAGCTTATGAAAAAAACACAACTGTCTGCCACATAAGGCCCTCAGCTGTCAACTGAAATGTCTAGTGCATCTGTTCCAGTTTGAGTTTGTCTGTGCCTCTGAAATGTTACCAGTCCTTGATGTGTGCGAAGCACAATGTGGCAGCTTTTCCATTGCTGTGCTGTTCTCTGTCTTTAATCTTAACCCTAAAGGGTCGCTCCTGCGTGTGCCCCTCTAATGCAAAGAAGGGCAGAACAAAAGCAACAGGGGACTTTTCTTCAAGCAGTTTAGGAATTGCTTTCCATATAACATCAGTGAGAAGTACAGTTGGAATGGGTGCTTCTTGCCCAGCACTTTGCTATGAAGATGTGGGAATGGCATATATCCTTTATAAATAAAATCTAAATCTCATAAAATCATTTTGGGCTGAGCATTTTGATAGGCAGACCAGATAAATCTGTGGCCACAGGCTCTTTTAATAAGAATAAAAAAAAACCACTCATATAAATGTTTATTCTTTCCAGATGGGTAATGTCTGGCAGGAATCCAACAATGCAAAAAGTGTCAGTTTCTAAAAAATTAAGGTAAAATCTTCTGTGAAAAAATATACAACAGAATTCTTAGGAGATTGCTTATTCTTTACAGTAAGAGTGATGTTTTATTTTCCAATCCTTGACTCCGAACTCCTTCAGAGGCTTTCAGCAGTGCCATTTCTGAACGTAAGTGGTTAAAAGTTCTCAAGGATGTTCATTTTCCATGTTTAAAAGAGAACCTGCAAAACAAAAATGTACAAATGGAAAAGCAGGATCATACAGTCCGACTGCTGTGTCCTGCTATTTTGGGGGACTTTTAAGGACAAGGCTTGAGCATGTGGGTACTGCATACAGCTGTGTACATACAATGTAAACAAACCTCCAGGGACAGCTGGCATGAGCTTTCATGTGCTAACAGGGCCCAACTCACATACATTTGTTCTGAAATGCTGATTCTTTATAGAAAAAAAGTGATACCCTGCTTGCCAGGGTGGAGCTTGCTTTCCTGTAAAGTACTTTTTCCACAGGAAAGGATTTCCCTATCAAGTTTTAATTTTATAGAGAGGAGAAAACAATGTCCAGCTAACTAGGCCAAAGTTCAGATTTCATCCCTGGATTCACTAAATGTGAGGCATGTCCTTGTCCCATGTTCTGCCAAAAAAGGTGAAAAAAACAAACAAAAACCAACACAAACTTACAGACGCTTGGTGATTTTCTTCTCTTCTTTGTCCTTGCTGGTTCTTGGGCTGCTGCCATGGGATTTTTTTTCCACTTCTTGAGTTTGGTCCTTTGTCTGTGAGATGATCCCACTGGCAAGAGAAGTGGATTTTTTTTTTTTTTTGTGGTTTTGTGCATAGCATGGTATAGCATTGCTGTCCGCATTTAGTCCTTCAGTGGGCAGCCTGGGACATGGGTGAGGGGGTGTTCCCAGGACAGGCGCGGCAGCCTGGCCCACTCCTTTTAATGAATTATTCATATTTTCCTTGAATAACTACTGCATTGTAATTTTGCTTAGGCTATGCTGTGATGAGGACACTAAAAAAAAAGTAATGAGCTGACTTTTCAATGAAGGAAAAATGGCAAACCATAACACGAGTGAAAGGGAAGTGTAGTTACATACTGGATTTGTATGAGTCCAAAGACAAAAACAAGATGCAGACACAAATAGTGATGTTCTGCTTGGATGGATCCATTGTACCTTCAGCACAGCCATGGAGGCTCAGGCCACACAACTGGGAACAGAAGGGAGATTCCCAGCTTTTCCTGCAAGGCAGGTGAGTGTTCCTCTTTCCATCCTATAGAGCAGAAAAGACAGGCTTTGCCTGAGCTGTAGATTTTGTCAGGCTGCTTTCGTGCTGTTATACTGTACAAGGTTGTAATCACACATTCTTCAGCTTCACCAGCTTCTCCTGCTTGCAATCGGGCTAAATTTTTACCAATTGCATATTACATTGTATTTTTGCAGCATGCTAACTTACTACTCTGAGCTGACCTCTCTTATCTCAAGAACTGAGTGGATCAAAGTTTGTTACTGCAGTAGCTGAAGGCTGAAAGTAGCTAAGCAGCACTGCTTTTTGGCCATCGAAAACACATACACAAGACATTTTAGAATACATGTTCAGATTTATCCTCTTCCCCTGCAGTTTTATGTGAACGCTTAAAGGGAAGGTGGTTTTTGACTCAACCTGTAACACTGCATGAAGAGAAAACCACATAGCACTAGTTGAACTGAAAAGTAGCCTTGATGCATTTTCTAGGTACAAAGCACTGTGACATTCACTCAAATATGTAAAACATTCATACCGTTGATTTTTAACTTGCCATGTAGAAAGCTGTATAACACAGCTGGGAAATCAAAGGCAAGAAGCTATTCCAATGGTTGCACTGCAAAGGTAGTCAGCTGGGACGGGGAAGTTGGTGCCTCACTGTTATGTGAGAACTGCTGCTGTGCAGACAGTTTGTAAACTGACTTTTTGGATTTAACTTTAACTTCTTGACTTAACTTGACTCTTACAGACAAGGCAAAGGGCAGGCTTAGCAAATCTAAGAGGTTGTTGCTGAGATAACTCAACTGAAATCTTAGGTGCTCAGACATCTTGTGTCTAGATTAAGAAGTAATTTCTTGCCCCAAAGAGCTTATAGTACAGCCAGATGATGAGGGGCATGGGTGGGTGGGGAGAACAGCCTTGTAGGTGAAGCAATTTGTAGCACCAAGAGAAAGACCCTTCCTACATCCCATCCGTTGGAGCACACTGATTCTCCTAGGCTGTTCCTTTCTAGAAAGGCAGAGATCCTTCTCTGAAAGAACCTGTTTTGCATCATTTAAGTGTCTTACACAAATCCCTATTGGTACTCTTTAAAAATAAAATCTTCTCAATGATAAAGAACTTAACAGTCTGCTGCCTACATTAATGCTACACTCACTCTGGGGACAAAGGAACAGTAGATAAGCTAGCATGCCCCCATCTGTACCCAACAGACACGTTGGAGGAGGAAGGAAATTTTGACTAAAGTGAGATGGAAATCCCCATGATCTTCTGGTATGTGGCTTTAGACAAGAATAACACGTGTGCAACTGCCGTGACTATATAGGTTAATTTGTGCGCATGAGAATCCAGCTTGTGTGTGGAGTTGCAGTAACCGTATGTAGGCTTTCAGTGGGACAACCATCAGAGCAGGCTGCTAACTGCACAGACTAAGAGTTTAGTTTTAAAACTATATTGCATAGATACTTCATTGTTCCCCCATATTTCTTCGCTTATTTGTAGGCTCTTAGGAGCACAGATGTCTCACACATATTTTGACAGTGCCCAGCCTAAATTAGATGCTCAAACCTGCAATACTTTGATCTGATAAGCTCCCCAGACAACATTGTTAGTTCTTTGCATGATATATATACCTTTTATAGCACTGTAGCTCCTCTTGCACCACTAGAAGCTGAGCTTTCAGCTGGTTACGCTCCTGCAGCACTTCTCGCAGCTCTTGTAACGTGAACCGAGGGCGGTTTGGATCCGTGAGGTCTATTACCATTTTGTCTGGTCCAAGGTTGAGCTGTAAAATAAAGGGGTGAACGTGATCTTGTAACCTGTCATAAACTGGGCATTCCTAAAGTAAAATCTCAGACTTTTATAAATCCTGGTAACTCTTAGTATCTGTATTTCACAATCCTGTTTTTTTTTAAGCAGTTACTGTTTTTCTTATTCTCTGTCTTCCCTAACCAAGTAAGGGGCCTACCTGTGAGGCTCTGACCACATCTAAAACCAGCCTGTTCCAAAGAGTTTGCAATCTCATTTGCCAGGAAGCTGAAAATGAAAGCAAGCTTTTCTGGTGGTGAGAGAGGCTGAGAAACCTATGATCACACCGAAACACTGTAGCAGAGAGACTTCTGTTTTCCTAAGGCCTTTTTCTTAATGTCTTTTTTTTTTTTTTTTTTTGTCATGTTCATCAGCTTTCCTTGTGCAGAGTACCAGAGTACCAAAGCTTTATTGTACGATAAACGGCAAAGTGTCTGTATGGGACAGACTGGTGCTGAGAGCTGTACAACTGTGGATCCACGCTCTGAAAACCTGTAGCTGTGTGTATAAACTGCTGTGAGCTCTACACGTAAACCTACAGCGAGGGATCCCAGCCAGGCATCGTGGCCCCTCCGAGACCCCTTGGGCTGCAACAACAGCCTGCAGACGGTGACAAAGGTACCCTCCAACCCCTCTGGCGTGAGCCTGGTTTTCGTGACAGACATGTGGCAGCTCCCAGGGCCTGTCCCGGGGGCAGGGACCCCCGCAGCTCCCTGGCAGCCCCCGACCCCCTCCGGGGGTCCCGCACCCACCTGCGGGGCGCTGCCCGGGGCTCCCTCTCCCCTCAGCGCCTCCACCTCCATCCTCAGGCGGTCCCGCTCCAGCCTCAGCCTCTCCTCGGCCAGGCTGCCGCCGCTCACCAACGCTTCCAGCATCTCCAGCACCCTGACGATGCTGAACTGCAGCCGGGCCGCGGCGGCTGAAGTCCGGGGACCGGCGCTGAGCTGCAGCAGGTCCCGGCCCACCATCGAGGAGATGTCGTACACGTCCTCAGCCGTTAGCTGGAAGGGGCTCTTCTCCAGCGCGCTCTCCGCGCCGCCGCCTTCATCCTCCTCCTCCTCCTCTTCCTCATCTTCTTCCTCCTCCTCCTGCCGGCCGTGCTGC
The DNA here is from genome assembly GCF_047663525.1 of Anas platyrhynchos. Taxonomy (NCBI): domain Eukaryota; kingdom Metazoa; phylum Chordata; class Aves; order Anseriformes; family Anatidae; genus Anas; species Anas platyrhynchos. The sequence continues at coordinate 3,501,627 of NC_092602.1, forward strand.
ATGCCCGCCGCTGCCTCCCTTCCCCGGGGCGGGCCGGCCGGGCTTAGCACCCCCCCCTCAGCCGCCCTCCTTCCTCCTCCTCCCCGCGGGGGTTTCCATGGCGGAGCCCGCTCCTCGCCCTGCCCCTTCCCCTCAGCGCTCGCCTCAGCCCGGGGGCGGGCTCGGGGGAGGCGGCCGCTGCTCCTTGCCTCCTCCTCCTCCTCCTCCTCCTCCTCCTCCTCCTCCTCCTCCTCCTCCTCCCGCATGTAGGGCCGCGCCGTGAGGAGAGGTGAGGGGGAAGGGAAAAGGGTTTGGGGCCGGGGGGAGCCCCTCAGGACGGGGGGCGCCAGCCCGCAGAGCCCCGGGGCCCTCAGCGCCCGCCCGGCCTCAGGCGGGGCAGCGCCGGCCGCAGGCTCCGGGAGCCGCGAGAGGGCCCCGCCGGGCCCCGGGGCTGGCTTTGGAGGTTTTATTTTTATTTATTTTCTGAGGATTGTTGTGTTTTGGGAAGAGTTTTTCAGCGTAAGGAGGTGACCGGCACCGCCCCGTGAAGGGTTTCGCAGCGTTTTATAGATGTTTGTGCTCACGCGAGCTGCTTGCTGCTGTGGAGGCAGAACGCTGCTGCTGGGCCTCAGCACCTACCTGCAGGAGTGTAGGTAACACTGTGGTGTCCTGCTGAAAAATCAGGATCTAACAACAGTGACACGACCATTTTGTCACACTTTTGGGGTTTCTTGGGTGAAAAATGCTGTACAGCAGTGCCAAAAGTGCTTCTCGCACCACCTGATTTTATGTATAAAACATCAGCAGTGACCTGCGTGTGTAACGCTTATTTATTTATTTTTTCCACCAGACAATGAATGACTGGGCCCCCATAGCAAAGGAATATGACCCCCTCAAAGCAGGGAGCATCGATGGCACGGACGAAGAGCCCCATGACCGTGCCATATGGAGGGCTATGCTGGCACGTTACGTACCCAACAAGGGAGTTACGGGAGATCCTCACCTCACCCTGTTTGTGGCAAGGCTCAATCTTCAGACAACAGAAGAGAAGTTAAAGGAGGTCTTTTCCCGGTATGGAGACATCAGAAAGATCCGTCTGGTTCGAGACTTGGTCACAGGCTTTTCCAAGGGTTATGCTTTTATTGAGTACAAAGAAGAACGTGCTCTGTTGAAGGCCCACAGAGATGCCAACAGGTTGGTTATTGACCAACATGAGATCTTTGTTGACTTTGAACTGGAGAGAACTCTCAAAGGATGGATTCCTCGGAGGCTTGGAGGTGGGTTTGGAGGCAAAAAAGAATCCGGGCAGCTACGGTTTGGAGGACGGGACAGACCTTTCCGAAAGCCCATCAATTTGCCAAATGTGAAAAATGATTTCTATGGAGAAGGCTCAGCAGAGAAAAGAAACTTTTCTCGAGAGGGAACAAGGGACTGGAGAACAAGGGACCGAGACCATGAAAGGAGCAGAGAAAAGAGATGGCCAGAAAGGGAACGGTCATGGGCTTGGGGTGACAGTGAGAGAGAGAGGGACTCCAAAGATGAGAGGAGCAGAGGAAGAGACAGGAAGGACAGAGATAGGAAAGACAGAGAGAGAGACCGGAGCAGAGAGAGAGATACCAAGAAGCAAAGAGATGAAGATAAGCATCGATAGCTGACAGCACCACGTCTTACAGGAACAATGGGAAGTTTGGGTATGGTGACCATTCTTACCGTTCCCTAGAATATTGTGAGCCAAGTCCTGCTGCCCTTAGTGCTGCCTGGGATCTGCCTCTGCTGTCCTGGTAAATGAACTGGTGTGGAGGAGGTGATGCGGCAGGTTTGGCTCCCTGCAGTCTCTGGATAAAGCTGCTGCACCTTCTGGAGGACACGGACATGATTCAATTGCAGATGTCACCGTCAGCTTGGGGCTGTGAGCTGCGTTCCCTGAACCAGCAGCGGTCGTGTCACTGTCTTGTGCCTATGACTTTGACCTGCTAGCAGCTCTCTGTAGTTTGGTTCCTAGTGCAGTTACAATACCTTTTGTCGAATTGTTCTTCGGAGAAATTAAATTCTTCTATTAATATTTTGAAGTGGTGAATACTGTAAGAAATGCACTACATGTACTGGCACCCCACTGAAATTGAGTACGCACCTCATTTGATACTCAGCTTGCTGCTTGGATGAGTGTTCGTGAGAGAGCTCCATATTTAATTCTTTATGTGTCAGATGTTCACAGTCATGTTGTGAGACAGGTGCCCTTTATGAAGTCACTTGTGAAGGAATAGAAATGAAACAATAGCAACAAACAAAGCTTTTGAAAAATGTGGCCCAAACCAGAAGCTGAAGGGAAGTGACTTTATTTTCTTGAAGACACTGGGACAGGTGAGATCTTAGTAATACTCCATCCTTAACTAGTTCTGTAAGGTATGAGAGGCATGTAATAAGAAATCTATTTTTAACATCATGGGAGGGTGTCATTCCCTTTATTAGAGGAATGCACACCACACAGCAGTAAGCAGGTCAGAAAACATCCCCAGTCATTATGTCAGAGGTCACTTAAGGATGGTGTCATGGCTCGATGCTGTGGTTGCAGCTGCATCCAGCTCTCGTTTCCTCCTCTCTGCAAGTGAAGTCCTGTCTGTGCAGGGTTTGAATGTTCCAGCAACTGGGCTTGCTGCTGGTTCTAGCTGAATTGGGGAAACCAGAGGGCAAAGCACCCTCTATTTTCTGGCAGGATGTGTGTACAGGATGTGTATCCAGACATGCATCTTCCACTGAGGAGCTTACAGCATTCCTCAGTGAAATGGAAAGGATCTGTGGTGTTCTTTGCCATCATCAGCAACTCCTAAATATGTGCTAATATATTTTAAATCATATTCTTGGCAGTTTTTGAATGGCCATATCCAAAACCTTGCCCAGTTTGAGGCTGTATTTCCATTTATAAGCCTTTTTCAGGGGAAAGAAGACAGACCTGTACACTGCATCCCCAGAACAGGTAGTAAGTTAGACTTCCACAAAAATAAAAAAGGACACAAGTCTTTCAGAAACGCTTGTTTTTCAGAAATATTTATTAAACCGTTAAAATGATTTACTGCCCAACCAAAACAAAACCAAAAAAAAACTTCAGTGATCCTGCACTTTGGAGACAGGATTGTTACGTCCCATACCTGACAACATCCCGGCCCCTTTTTTAAAAGCAGATTTTAGTTAATATTGAGAAACTACACGACAGATCTTCAACTCTTTACATACTCATCCCTACGTGCCATCTTCTCAGATGACACTTGGTGTGTATAAACTCAGCGCTTCTAACGTGAGAAGGAGGAGCGAGGTGGTTAATACTAGCAGGTCAGGAGTGACTCATTAGATTTTTGAGGTAATGGGCTACAGAGATGAACAGGGAAGGTTGTACTGCTTAGTGCCATTGTTTGAAATCAGCTGCAGATTTGACCCAACAATAGCGCACTGGGCTCTAGCGTATGGGACTAGCTGTACGTGCACTAGGCCAGGAGAGTTTTTAATACATGAGCTTAGATGCTGGGGGAAACAGTTCAGCCTGTGGTTTCCTATTATCCCAGCTCAGTGCTCTTGGCTGATTTGAAAGCAATGTGCTTATTCAGGCTGGGAATCTGCCGCATTCTTGCATTGTTTCTGATCACTGCATCTCTTCTAAATGTGTCAAATGACTGTAAACTATGCTAGGGAGAGAGAGGAATCATTCACAATTTATTTAACTGCCTGATCCAACTGTAGTGTGCTCTTTATTCCTCCGCCCCCGTGCGGAAGTGAAGTCAGGATGTTAGCAACTTAACTTTACAATAAGACTTCCCCCATGTAAGAACCGACTCTCACGGCAGGGTGAAGTGCTGCTCTTTTATGGATACAGCTTTCTGTAAGCATAAAACTCATGATGTGTTACCAAAACGTAACCAGGCAAAATTATCTCTGCCTAATATTAGCATCAGATGCTAGTGTCACTATTTCAAATGGAAATGCCTTCCGTGTAAGGCCACATTTCCCCCTCCTGCCCCAAATGGCAATGATGCCTGGCAGGCACCATAAACACTTTCTCTACCTAGAACCCGCTGAGGGTCTGTGTTCAAACAGAGCAGTTACAGGCGGGAGCAGAGCAGCGTTCAGCCCACCCCAGCAACAAAATGGTTCCCTGGCACAGCTCCCCAAGGAGTGAACCGTTTGCTGCCCTTACACATTTAGGAATCTGGTGGGGGATCATCCTGGACTGAAAACAACTGGCCTGTACTCGACACCGGGCTCTTCACAGAGCAGATGCTGCACTGCCACCAGCAGCCCCTAGCACTAAGCAGCACCTGCACAAGCCTTGCTGTCACTCGAGGAACTCCTCACCAGCAGTGCTCTGCTTCAGCACCGACTCTCCTGGCAGGCAGCGACGTTCACAGGTGACCTCCTCACCACCTCCCTCACAAGGAGGAGCAGCCGGTGGCTGTGTTTGTGCTCTCCCACTGGGCCAGAGCCTGGTGAGGTGCAGAGCCAGGGTGCCACACGCAGTGGTTATACTGCACGGAGCTTTAGTGTTAAGGTTTCTGTAAGCACAACCTCAGGCGGTCCCAAGGGTCTCACGCTTACTTAACTGCAAAGCGGATCTAAAACCAACCTCCTGGCAGTTCATGTGTGGGGTTTTTGGGGGCAAATTAAGGCCCTTGTAATTGCGGGTTACCCAAACATCAATCAACAGCAGCAGAGCAACCTGCATATGCAGAATTCGCCCACTCTGCCACCCAAAATAGTGTTTAGACTAGTCAGAAAAAAGGTTTTGAGTTGGAGTCATCTCTAAGTTAGTTAAAATAGCTCGTGTCAGCTACTTGAGGATGTCTTTTACTCTGAGTTAGGCAGAAAAGTGGAGTGTGACTTAAATCAAAACCTGTCTGTGGGAAGGGGACCTAACTCCTTTACAGCAACTGTGCTACTCTAGGGGGAAGTCCCTGGTAAGAAAAAAAAATAAGTGTTAGAATTCCTCATAGTAAGCAATTTGTTTTCTGTTAATACTGCAGAACTCATGGCAAAATGCAAGGCACGCTCACCTCGTACATTGGTTTCTTCATGCTTTAGGCACTATAAGCAGCAAGGGAAACGTATACACTCACTATCCCTCTCAAGGCTACTCCAGTTTATCAATTTGTATCAGGTGAATTTCCAAGTGGTTACTCTGCAAAAGGCAGGTGCCAGCTGAACTTGACAGGACAGAGCAGTACTAAGACCTGCCATGGAGAGTGGCCAGCTGTGGTGTTTTCCTCTTGAAAAAAAAAATCCTAGCAAATTATGAAAAAGCAAACAACCCAAAATTTTAACAAACAGGGTAACGGAGTCTTTGCCAATAGATATTGTACACTGCAAACAAACTTCTATTAATGGCACAGGTCCTTTTTTTGGTTTAGAGAAGCTCGTGTTACTGTAGTTAATGCGTGAACAAGAACGTAGACTTGTTATTCAGCACGAAACAAGTCATCTAGAAGCTTCAACGTCCCAGGGCATCGATGACTGCAAAGCTTGGACTCTGTGTTCAACAGTCACCAAGTGAACAGTGCGGGATCCCTTTGGAGGAGTACAGCTGAGACACAACCACAGAGGTGTGCAAGGCAAATAAAAACGACGAGCTGCCAGATTTGTTCACAGAAGCTTCTTGTTACTAGACTGTTGAGATCTACTGCAGGAAGCTGATCACCTCAGGGTTTTAGTCACAGGTGCTGCAGGGCTTCTTGTCCTTGTTCGGTGTAGGTGTCATCTCTATTTGAATTTGACCATTCGCCAAAAGTATCCTGGAAGTGGACATTTTTCTGGGATGCCTGCATGCGTCTCTTATCACGAGAGAAGAAACTAAACCTTCCGGTTAGGAAGGAGGAGGAAGGGAGGGGAGGGAAAAGAAAGAAGACTGTTTACCGTCTTGAAAACACTTCAAACCCCCGACACGACACACAGCACAAAAAAACACAGAGAGCAAAAAACTCCATTTGCATCTGCAAAAACTAAGGCAGTGAAGCCTGATGGGAGTGCATGTCAAAATGTTATTAGAGATGAAGTCATTGCAATCTCAAGCAGCTTTGCTATGGAAGCTTCACATAAGCTCTAACTGCTGTTGACTCTGCGAGGTGCAGTTATTGTTTTAGGTGTATAACCTGCCCCTTCCCCAGCCTTGAAATACAAAAGCAACAAAATACAACATGTTAGTTTCTCAGCATAAGTAAAGTGGTATCTTTAGCATTAAATCTGTATAATTTACCATGAAGCAGAAATAAATAATATTTTTAGGGGTGCCAGCAGGGAAATTCATAAGATAAAAGAAATAAGCCTCCACCATTTTTTTCTAAGTGAACAGATTTTGATACATACGCTAGATTCCTGCAAAAATAATTGAACAAATGCACATGGGCTCACAAGAGTTTGCAGGATGAAGGCTCTAAACAAATGCACACAAATGTGCACGTCATTTCCTGTCACACAGCTTGGGTGCTCTAAGATAATGACGTACGTGAACCAACAGCCATTTAATACAACAACATATTGCCAGCTGACAACACAGCTAAAAAATAGTCGGAAAAGCGCTTAGTGTCATTCTCATTTGTATAGCATGAGGTTACTTGATTAAGCAAACTCAATATTTGTAACGAGTTCAGTACAAGAGGTGTTAGTGCAGTGTTTCAGTCTGCTGAGAAATGCAAAAGTTTTGGTTCCAGCTGCCGAGGGTTCGAGTTGGCTGCATGCCCTCTGGGCTTCACTGGTGCACTTCAGGGGGAAGCACTGTTGTGCTTGCACAGGACCATGCACAACGCGGTGCTGATCCAGGATAGGACTTGCTAAATGCTTCTACAGTAAGAGATTACATAAATATAAATGCAGCTCTTACAGCAGATGGACTGTTTGCCAGGGCATAAACCTGGCCCTGTGTCTACACCCCACTGTCATCACTGTTCCTCCTCTGCCTGCGCTCCCTTCAGCCTCCCCTCAGTACCACGATCCCAACCATCCCAGCTGTCTCGTGCAAAACAGGGCGTTCTGCCTCTGATGTCACATAGGAGGCTGAATTTGAGTGTCAGGTGAGGCTTAAGGCAGCTTTCTCACAAAAACATCCTATGATATGTGCAGGTAAGGACACTGATAATTATTAATAAGCTGTTCTTGACTAGAAAGTGATATAAAAGGCTACCCAAGTGCACTGCAAAGTAACGGATGTTGCTAGCAGGACCTGAACTTTTGCATTTCCTGGCTTCAAATTACAGCCTTAACAGTGAAATAAGTCTTTTGCACTTAATTAGTCTGATAGTTTTCTCCCACTTTCATCACAGGAGCTCAAATTCACACATATATGCTCTATCTTTTCAGGGCCAGGTCCAATTCCAGCTGACACGTGACGTGTGCATTCACTAGGGATTTCTGCTGGGCACCTTCAGTCCTGCGTGGTCAGGTTGAGCACCCTGGAGTCCACGCAGAGGACTGCTCTATTTATGCAGTAAGTTTCAAATGTCAGCCTTCAGTAATTTTTCACTTTCTATCATGAAATAAGTAAGAGAAAAATGTTTTTGTAAAATCTCTACACCAAGCAGAAGGATTAGGGGGGTTTATTCCTTCTGAAACAATGAAAATGGTTCTTAGAACTTGAAAATGTTTATGGAGTATATGCAAAAAAGCATATCTGTGGAGAGGAAGGGAATTGTGTATACTGTGTTGCTGCTGTAGATGTAAAGACCTCTAAAGCAGCAGTTCTAATGCAAAAAGAGTTTGCTTTAACAATTATCAGCAAGTACCTCCTCCAGCGACAGCCAAGAATAGGGTGACAGAATTGATTATTGAGTGTATACTCTATTCCAAAATACATAATTAGAGACAAAATCTACAGTGCATAGAGAGAAAGAAAACATGGAAGCAACAACCTATCATTAAAACTGGAAATTACTGTAGATATCAGCCGTTACATTCTGCAAATCTAACTCATTTGTAACAAGTCATTAGAATGACATTTTTATTTAAAAGCATTCGTGTGAATTATGAATAGGCTGGCTTAGTAAGCAAAATTAACAGATTATGGTTAAAAATGCATATTCTATCAGTTTTCTAAGGAGTAGTGATTGGTTTAGCATGGTAACAGTAAGGCAAAAGGTGATCAAATGTCAATAGTTGAGGATGAGAACGGAGGACTATGACAAGTTGTGCACTGACTGGTCATTCTGATTGGCACTTTGTGCTTCTGTGATCCCACAGGCAGCCGATGAGAATGCAACCAGCAGTGCGTGTTAACAGAGGGTCATGCAAAAGGAAAACATGGTACCAAACATTTAAAAAAAAATTCCTACAAGGGACACAAGTCTTCTTATTGGCTGCAATGTGGGATCATCTGGAATCAATCCAGCTGCTACCATGGGCATTATGGCTGTAAAGATCCTGGTCAGGAAAGTACAGACACAGAAGAGGTAAGACTGGAGCAAGGGAAAGAAAAAGCATTCAATTAAAAAGAAAAGAGGCAAACATGATACACGGGGTTACTTTGAATTACCACACAGGACATACTACAGGGAGAGGTGGATCTGCATCACCTAAGACAGCTCTTCTCACTGAAAAACTCTCATTTAGAAAAAGCAGTCACCGAAACAGTTTAAATTGCTCTTGGATTTCTAAAAGATACCACTTTTCTGTTGTGAGGCAGCCTGCAGTCTGGGTTGGATTTCATCAGGGTATCACCACCTCTAGCAATGCAGAGCAGAGTGCACATTTTTCTTCCCAAGAAACAAACAGGCACAGACATAATGAAATGAACGATGAAGGTGTATGTTAAATACAAAACAGGACTGTGCTGTGACTACCGGCTATTTGCACAGAAAACAGGGTTAGATAAGACGAGCATTACAGTTAAAAGACTTTACAAATTAACGTTTGTTAATAGTTGATAGTTTCGAGTTAAAAATCACCACAGCTGAAATCTTAAAATCGCCTCCTGTGCAAGCTACTTGGTTAAAGGGCCTGGGTACCTCTTCCAGAAGAGCCTGCATTGTTTCACATGCAGAAAGATGCTAACTGCAGGCAGCTAAGTACTGGTTTGAGACCTTGCAGCTACTCCAGCAGAAACACTTTCTAGCTGGCTAGCAGCAAGATCATTTCTTTGTAGGGATTCAGCACTTTCACTAGGCATTGGACAATTCATGCAACTTAGAGGCTGAGAGCATGCCGGCCGGGTGCTCAGCGCCCAGCCAGCCCCACACAAGCCTGCCAGCACACCTTCATCCGTACCTGGAACACCCTCTGTTTTTCTAAGGGTTCTCCTCAGAGGTTCTCCCTTGTGCCAAATATTTTTTTGAACTGTGGACTAATGTCAATTAAAAATTAAGTTGAAATCACGAGAGACATTTCACTTGTGACCAAACGCAGCTCTCCCCAACACAGCCACCCTTAACTGCTATTCTTAGATTCCAAACAAAAACAAACAAACATTGTTCTACCATTAGCAGTAGCTAGGACTTCTACTTTTACACACTGTGGCACACTCAGTTAGCTGCAGCAATCAGGCAGACACATCAGCTTTTGTAGGCTGCAAGAATAGGAAGAAAACGTATGGCTGTTTCAGGCATTACATCAGTGACAAACAAGCACATATCCGTGAGGAGAAAACAAAAGGGTGTTTTCTGCTCAAAACAGAGGGAGCATTTTTAATCCTTGCACTCTTTCTCCTCGATAAAGCCTCCTGGTTATATTATTTCATCAAAATTCTGACATGTGATGTGGCTGAGACAAATGCAGTATGATGAGATCAGAACCCAGTTTGCCCCAAACCTGCAAACTCTGGCAGTAAAAAAATGTGGATTACTGTGACTTCTGTTTCCTTTTCTTTATGTGGGTGCTGCATAGAAACATCTGAGCACATCTTAGATGGCACAAGCTATACATATCTCATTCCCTGAGATACTGCATGGTCAAAGAAAAAGAGGCACACTACACAGGCAAGGATAAAACTTCTCCTGAGATGACAGCATCAGTCTCTTACTTTTGTACTTCAGCTTTTAGTTTAGTTAGGAGGAAAAGCCTGAAACAGAGGACAAAAAAAAACCCTGCTTTCTTTTATAAAAGCACTCTGCACGCAGACTTCAACCTTATGAGCTTTCCTCACATCATTAGGGTACACAGAGTTTGTGTGTCAGCATGTTACCAAGGTGTCATAGGTGAGGTGCTGAGAGTGTTCGGCCTGTGACAGGGAGAAAGCAGCTCTGGAGAAAGCTTGCAGCAGGCCAGGAGTGCAGGTGGAGGTTTTAGAACAGGACCGGACAGACACTACACTTGGGTTCCTTGTTTCTCCCAGCAGTGAAATTTCCTGTCTTTTTAAAGCCGACAGCTGTACCCCTGCCACCAGCCCCTTCTTAACCACTTTGAGGTCTGCTTGGGTTGCAGGAGTAACCAATCTACAAACACAACACTGACTAGACACACAGCAGAGGGGGCAAAGAAAATAAACCCACACTTGGCAAATCCCATCCAGACAGGCTGCAAGGACATGACATATACGTAAACAATTACTGTCCTTCAGGTTATTTAAATAGAAGGTTTTATCTTCCCTTATTGAATGTGAAGGCTAAGTAAGGAGAGAGCAGAAAGAAACTGAGGGATTGAAGACGGCAGCTAAAGAACATAATTCCATCCCAACAGCAGGCTCAATACGCCCTTTCACAGTCCAGCAGAAGAAGACTCTTACCTTCTCTGGAACAGGCCAAAAGAACATGTTTTCACTTTTTATTGTGCGAGTTTTCAATTACATAAATTTAACCCAGAATCTGAGAAACAGGAAGATTAGATAGGCACCTGAAAATGTGTACTGATCAAATGGCCTGATGCTCAGCGGGTACTCGCTGATAAATTAACTGAGAGGAAGAAAGCAGCAAGCACCACAGCTAGTTGGACACGCTCACGTTCCGCCTGCCATGGCTCCCTGCACTGTGATGTCTGCATGCAGACGGCAGAGCCAAGGCTGACACCCAGTCAGCGTGTGCTTTGACTTACAATGGCTGCTTACAGCTTCATAAATCGACTGTGGGGCTGCAATCAACACAGACTGGGTACACTGAAAACAGCCACCCCCCCACAACAGCGCAAGCTTTAAAAAGTACTAAAATAAATTTAAAAGAAAAAGAAGCATTACAGGGGAGAGATCTGGTGAGACAAAGTATTATTACCAGTCACTTAATGAGTCCAAACTCAAAGTGTGTTTTTCAGTCATATGAGAGGAAGGGCTCTCAGCAAACCACGCAGCACAGAGGGAAGCTGGGGACTCTTGAAAATAATCAAAAGTGCCCTCCTGACTTTATGGTGTTTTGGACCAGCACAGATCTTCCCATGAAACTTACTGTCACAGGGCTGCTGCTATTATTAAACAAAATCTGGAGGTTATGGACATGAAGACAGGATGGAAGAGCTTTTTATGCTGAAACAAATGATTGTTCCAAAATCATTTATGCAGTTAAAAAAACTATGCTTCTGGTATCAGAAAAAAAATATCCGAAGACTTGCTGTGAGATTATGAGACTTAATTTGGAATAAATCTAGAAGGAAGGAGTTTCAACTTCACTTTTGGACAACACTGTTAAACCCTTCACCAGGAGAGGGTGGGGTTCTTTCTAGCCAAGAAAGCTGGCATCCTCTCCAGCAAGGCAGTTGTACAGCAAACAAAAGGTTTTGTGCTGTCACAGTCAGAATCTAAAGACTTAGATCAACAGGGAAACAAGCCCAGCAAGGTCATGGTGAAACCTCATTTTCCACACCCAACTGCCAGAGGTCTGCACTTGGCTTTACTTGTGAACAACACTCTTTACACATCTTCCGAGCGTGACCTGGGGGCCAGTGGTTTGTGACATTCACCACCTTAGGGACTGTGCATTAAGGAGCTGGGGCTTGTGCTTGAACAGGAGCAGTGCTCCTACAATCCTTGCATGCTGAGATTGGTACTGACTTCAGTTCTGGGCACACAGGACAGGCTGAGTGGTGCTCTGGATAACACCACATCTATTAGCACCTCCCTTTGGAGTACGACTGCATGGTGGAGACAAAAAAATCCTCTGGGAAGATCAGGTGTCTGTCATTAAGCGTTCACTGGCTCATACAGCTATAATGAAACAAAGCAACACATGCTCTTTTGGCTAGCCTGAATTACATACTTAGGAAAGAAACAGAATTGGAGTGGGCTTCTTGCACACGCCCATCTAGCCTATAAACACAAGCACATGGAACAGTTGTATTCTCTACTGCTGTCTGCATGTAGGAAGCAAAAGGTGGCACAGCAAAATCTGAGGTTGGAAGCTCACCTATAAGTAGGCTGGAGTTTTGGCCAAAGCCAACTCTTGTTTCTTGACACCTATCCAATGTTCCTTTCTGAAGAAAACACTTGCAGACATTCAGGACCTCTCCCATATACGTTAGGGATGTGGCTATCAGCATTTGCAGACTATATCCAGTATCCTTAGAAAACATGCTACTTACAGTCGTTTGATTCCAGATTCAGGCTGAGTCGAGGGTTTTGACTGAATTATGGGCGGAGGTTGAGGGGTTCTGGTTTCTTCTTCTATTTCCTCACTTGAAAGAAAGAAAAGGTAATTAATATTGTCCTCCAAGCCACAGAAGCGCTTTCAGTTCTAAAATTCAATCTGAAGGTGGACTGTTTATGAAGAAAGGGTCTCCTTTCAATATTTTCTTCCCATTTTGACAAACAAATAAAAAAGTAGAAGAGGAATACATGGAATAAAAGTTCTATAATATCCATTTTAGACCCACTATTACCCTCATTTTTTAAGTTCAATTTTTTAAAATGTTTCTAATCTTTCCACGAATCAGGGGGAATCTGGGAGTTAGGGAAGGATACAAGTTTTTCCCAATGTTGAAAAACCAGATATAAAAGCTTGTTGGACACTATTTAAGAGCACATTTGTTCTTTCTAGACCTGACCTATAGCTCCTCTGTGCATAGCATGCAACAGGAGAGAAGACCTAACCTACCTTTTGTAATATAAAAGCTCCTCTTGAAGTAAAAACACTTTAGATTTCAATTCATTCCTCTCATGAAGGACATCCCGGAGCTCCTGCAAAGTGAATCTTGGACGATTTGGATCTTTTAAGTCCATTGCCATCTTTTCTGACTCTGAGAGGCAGTCGTCATTGTTTGATTCTGTCTAGGAAGCGAAACACAGGCTTTAAATTCACTATGCAAATGCATTTCTGAGGAGTTTAAAATATTTATCGGTCTAATCCCCAATATCTTTCTTTTCAGCACTATTAAATATTCTTTTAAGAGAAAAAATACGAGTGTTTTCTATTTTATTTTTCATGTTAAAAACTGTCAGCAGGAACAGCTCAGAGATCCAATCACTTTGTTCTTTCTTGTGCTCAGATTGACCGATGACACACACAGGGCTGATGATACCATGGCAGCTCTCTGAAAGACGATCTGAGCGCTGTTCTACCGCTCTTCACTCGGTGCTCAGGGGAACCTTGCAGATGAGGATGACCTAAGTGACCTTCAGTCAAAGCCCTGTGCTCACAGGAACCTTTCCCAGAGTTGTATTTTTGGGAAGATGAACACACACGGCCCAATTGTTTCTAGCAGCCTAAAGACTGGGTCCAAAGTGGGTCACCACACAGGTGCAAGCTTTCTTGTGGAGAAATTCCTGTGGAATCCAGGTTGCTAGAAAGCCCATTGAAAATGTAAAGCCTAATTTTTGATAAACAAGCCTGTTTAAGGAATGTATACTTTTAACCAATAGGGTAAATCAAACATCAGCCTTTTATATAAATACTGAAAAAATAGCATAGCAAAAATCATGACAGTTCCTTCCAGTTCTTCCACAAAGAGAAAGTTTGTTTGGATGTAAATATATTAAGTGGAGATTTAAGTTCTTATTGCCTTCATGCCTTTATTTAAAAATGCAGAATTGGTATTAGCACTAGGATCTAGCTACAAAGTGGAAGAAACCTGCAGACAAAACAGCGGAGCAATGTACATCTGTCCATTTGCTTGATTCACCCCATTAACCCACACGCATTCCTTTACACAGATGGTATTAAATAAAGATAGATGCACAAGAGGTTCACAGGAAATTATCCAAACACTTTTCTTCTTCACCCTCCTAGGTTAGAGTCTGAGCTGGTTTGTACAAATAACCTCTTTTTTGCTAGATTTTGCTCCAATCAGCAAAGACTGAGGGCTGGTAGCCAATGCAAATGTACCGCCCAAAGCCAACAAGCGATGTCCATGGCAGAGCACGCAGCTATTTGAGCTGCACGCCTGCCACTGCAATTCCTGTCTAACCATCAGCCTGGCACAGAGAGCAGGGAACGGCTCTAATTAGAAGAGGCACCATTGCCACGGACCAGATGAGCTAGAGAGAGGTGAAGAATGCATCCTTTCTCCCCAGAGACTGAAGACACTTTCTCTCCTGCTGGCTTTGGGCCTGGGCTCTGTGGCCCCGTTTACAAAGCGGGGTGTCCTGGCTGAATCAGCAGCAGTGAAGTCATCCTCTTCATTATTAATACACTGCTTGCCCAATTCAGCAGTGACATGTTAACAGTGGCTGTTACATTCCTGGGGGTACCAGAGCACCCCATCAGCCTTTGCCCCTGCTTCCTGATGTACGGCCCTGCCTCCTACAAGCGAATTAGATGGTTTGCTCTCTGCTGCAGTCCGTCAGGCACGTACAATGCTGCTGTGCTTCTTCAACATCGTGGTACTGGAGCTTTTACCAGCACAAGCTCTATACCACAGTGCTCCTTGAAGTTCTTTCATCTTGTAATACCCCTTATCCTACAGCACATTTGCTTGAGTAAGACAGAAGTGGTGTCACATGCACAAAGGAAAGTAATAGGAACCATGAAGAAGACTGAGGGATACAGCAGAGCAGAGAAACATCCCCTTGGATTTGCATTCTTACTACTCTGATCTCAGCACCAAGCCAATTTGCAGATTTTCATTTTGCCTGTTCCAGCAAGTATTTGAGTATGCAACATTCGCTTTTCATGAACATTTGTGCTAGTAACGCTTCACTGCACAAATTCTGGTGGGAAGCAAAAGCAGGAATATGGCCAAAGTTATTTCCTCTAAAACATGCCTTCAAATATTTATATGTTGGTTCTGCAGCAACAGAGCAGCTCTGTCCCAACAATTAGATCCAAATGCCATAAGCAGTGCAAGAGTCAAGTGTGCTCTCACTCATTTTTGAAGCACAAGACCCCAGCTTTCCTGTCACTTCTTGGATTAAGAAAATTCTTATTCAGTTGTGAACAATCACAGTGAGGCAATGGATAGAAGTACGGTCAGGAAGAACAGAAAGCACAGCAAGTCTCTGCAAAACTTGTATTTTCAAATCTTTGGACACATGCTCATGGGTTGCAGTGAAATGCTGTTATTTGTTTGGTCATAATAGAGCATATCATGGAACTGTGACTGCACTGTGTTTTGTTTCTACCCCAAAGGCTTATACGCTATTAATTGTAAAGCCACTGTAAATAAAACCCAGAGGATACAAACAAAAAAATCACCCACAAAACATCAACTAAGAATCTGAGTTTCTGGGTTCACAGAATCACAGAATCTCTAGGTTGGAAGAGACCTCAAGATCATCGAGTCCAACCTCTGACCTAACACTAACAGTCCCCACTAAACCATATCCCTAAGTTCTACATCTAAACGTCTTTTGAAGACTTCCAGGGATGGTGACTCAACCACCTCCCTGGGCAGCCTGTTCCAATGTCTAACAACCCTTTCAGTAAAGAAATTCTTCCTAACATCTAACCTAAAACTCCCCTGGCGCAACTTTAGCCCATTCCCCCTCGTCCTGTCACCAGGCACATGGGAGAACAGGCCAACCCCCATCTCGCTAGAGCCTCCTTTAATATACTTATACAGAGTGATAAGGTCACCCCTGAGCCTCCTTTTCTCTAGGCTGAACAAGCCCAGCTCCTTCAGCCGCTCCTCATAGGACTTGCTCTCCAGGCCCCTCACCAGCTTCGTCGCCCTTCTCTGGACCCGCTCAAGCACCTCGATGTCCTTCTTGTAGCGAGGGGCCCAGAACTGAACACAGTACTCGAGGTGCGGCCTCACCAGAGCCGAGTACAGGGGGACGATCACCTCCCTAGCCCTGCTGGTCACAGTGTTTCTGATACAAGCCAGGATGCCGTTGGCCTTCTTGGCCACCTGAGCACACTGCTGGCTCATATTCAGCCGACTGTCCACCATCACTCCCAGGTCCTTCTCTGCCTGGCAGCTCTCCAGCCATTCCTCTCCCAGCCTGTAGCTCTTCTTGGGGTTATTGCGCCCCAGGTGCAGGACCCGGCACTTGGCCTTGTTAAACTTCATACAGTTGACCTCAGCCCATCGGTGCAGCCTATCCAGATCCTCCTGCAGAGCCTTCCTACCCTCAAGCAGATCGACACACGCACCTAGCTTGGTGTCATCTGCAAACTTACTGAGGGTGCACTCAATGCCCTCATCCAGATCATTGATGAAGATGTTAAAGAGGACCGGCCCCAGCACCGAGCCCTGGGGGACGCCACTAGTGACTGGCCTCCAACTGGACTTGGCTCCATTTACCACAACTCTCTGGGCCCGGCTATCCAGCCAGTTTCTAACCCAACGAAGCGTGCGCCAGTCCAAGCCAAGAGCAGCCAGTTTCTTGAGGAGAATGCTGTGGGAAACGGTGTCAAAAGCCTTGCTGAAGTCAAGGTAGACCACATCCACAGCCTTTCCCTCGTCCACCCAGCGCGTCACTTTGTCGTAGAAGGAGATCAGGTTCGTCAAGCAGGATCTGCCTTCCATAAACCCATGCTGACTGGGCCTGATCGCCTGCTTGCCCTTCAAGTGCCGCATGATGACTCCCAAGAGGATCTGCTCCATGAGCTTCCCTGGTACTGAGGTCAAACTGACCGGCCTGTAGTTCCCCGGGTCTGCCCTCCGGCCCTTCTTGTAGATGCAACAAGCAGTTGTACTGGAGTTGCAGAAGGATGTTAAAACTGCTCAAAATATTCAGGGGAAGGGGGAAAATGACATTCTTCTCCTGATGCAGAGCCACAGCTACCAAGATACAAACCCACAGCATGGCTTTGTTCTGGACATCGCAATGGCTGCATCTCATGCATGGTTTAGACAGGAACCATTCTAACTGCAGGGCTCCTCAGCAGTTACAGGCCCATAATGACCATCACGAGTATCACAAGATTTATCTCCCTGAAATGACTGAATGCCAGAAGCTGGACTAACATCAGGCCTGTTTGCCCCACTGCAGACCAAGATGTGAGACAGATCTGGTGTTTGTAGAGACTCAGCAGAGACTTTCGTAAAGAGTGTTTGTAAAGACTCTTGGAGACACTGTTCCTAGTCAAGTCACCGGCACAACCTAGGCTTGCCTGCACACACAGCCAGGGAGAGCTTTAGCAGTGTGACAGCAGCCAGCCCTCCCTTCACCTTTTGTTTTTCATTCTTTACATTATGTCCAGGGGCCTGAAGAGGACAGGTAGCATTTTAAGATTATGAAACAGAGATTTCAGGCAGAGCAGGCATATTCCACTGCATGTGAATGTTCTGTCCTCAGGCACTGTCTGCCTGCAGAGTTCTGCATTGCCTCTGGGACCCCTTCCGACACAATTTCTTTTCTACTGTGGTTCTCACGCCACCACTGTCATAGTGCTGTGCACCTTCAGGAGCTGTTGGGGCTTGCAGATTTGCATGCTCAACCACCGCTGCTTCTGATGCATGTTGATCACATTTAGCCAACGAAGAGGTGTTATGAAGACTAAGGCTCTGTAAAAGGCTGTTTTAAGAAGTGATTTGTAGTGCCTCTTACCTTTATTTCCTCCCCATTTTGGCTGTCCTCACCCTGCAGTTTTTCCCTCAGTTTCCCCAGCTCTGCTCGTAGGCTGCCCATCTCCTGTTCCTTGGTTTGCAGATATGCTTCTAACTCCACCTTCTGCTCGATCAGTGCCTTCCCCTGAGCCTCAACAACAGTGATCCTGTGCCGCAGGTCGTGGTTAATTTTCATTAACCTGTTCTGTTGCTGCTGAAGCTGCAAATGTAGAAGGTCAGCAGAAGTTCAGTATCCATTCAGCTATCAGCCATAATGGACAAGTCCCAGATATTACGTTAAAGAACACGTACTGAGTTCCTGTTAAATTTGATCTGGAAAATTCTCCTCACCCCCTTATTAATATCTAATCATCTAATACTGTTGCAGGCACCAAAACTTCTTTAATTCGTTTCCAGAGTAAAAAAAAAAAAGAAGTACTTTTCTCAAAGCACAGGGAATTCTCCAGCTAAAACCAAATCCATCACTTCCAATATAATGTTTCAAAAAAGCAAAATTCAAGGACGGGGTGGATTACAGGATTTTGAATCACTTCTTAAACTCCCTGCTCTCTCCCTGCTGCCAAACTCTGTGGAGAGTACATAAAAAATACGTAGTACCTGCTCACCCAAAGCAGGGGTGGATGGGTGGGTTGAGGAATGGGACTGCTGAGGAAAGCTGCACTGCCAAAGCAGAGATTCATGAAGCCAGAGCAGGTTACCTGTCCTGTTCCCATGAAAGGAGGGAGGTGTCAGGTCTTCAGGGAAACAAACAAAACAACAACCTGTCCTTCCTCCTCCTTCCTCCCTTGTTACACTGGTTTCCAGTCACGTTCCAAGTGTGCCTGGTCCCTCCAAATGCAGCAGAGGGCGTGTGCCTGCACCGCCTGCCTCATCATTTGGGGCATTCCACAGTTGTGCTGGACGTGTCAGTTTCTGGACTGATAATCTGACATTGCTTAAAAATTCCACTTTAACTTAAATTTGAAAGAAAGCTACAGAAGCATGGGTGAGAAAGAAATGAAAGAGAAAGAGCAAGAGCCACTTACAGCCTCTACATCCTCATTTTTAAGTCCGAGTTCCCGGTCCTTTGCCCTGATTTCATCCCTCTGTTTATCTACGACTTCCTTCAGCTTCTTCATGACTTGCCGCTCTCTCTCCGACATTCCTGGTTAAAAAAGGAACACAGAAAACAAACTGAGGACAAGCAGGAGCTGCTGAGACTGAGAACAATAACAGTTAGAAATATTTGGATAAAGACTCTGGAAGGTGCCTGCTGGTAGAATTAAAGAGAAGCTGCTGGGAGATGCTTTGAAGGTTACTTTGAGGGCAGCAGGGAACACAGATGACTAAGTCCACTCTACAAAGCCACTGCACAGAAACTCCTTGCGAAAGGAACCAACACTCCTCAGAAACATTTACAACAGTGAAGTGATCTGCTGCCTCCATGGCTTTACATCAGTGTTCACTTTATGCCCCATGGAGCTGATTTATTTGGGTGATAAGCTATAGAAACAGGTGGCTAAGACCTTAAATTTTGTCTTGCAACCCGTTCCCCATCCTATTGTATGATAATTCACCTTCAGGATAATTGTACTACAGAGAAAAGTACCATAGGGGCTTTCACTTTGGAAAGACATTTGGAACATTGCCAAGATTCCATCATTGATCCTGTTTGAAGATGACTAAGGGATTAGCTTAACCTGAAGTCTGACCAGTGAATCATTAAGAGATGTCATAAATCACAATGTAGAAATTGTTATTCCATAATCTGCCATTACAGAGATGATCAAGAACTCCTGGGCTACAGCAATGGGCTCTTCAGAGCAAACAAAGCAGAAGATTTACCTTGTTAGGATGATAAATCTATTGCACTAACTTTTTCTTGTCATTGTACAGAGATGTGCAGTCTGATGATCCTGAACTGTCACGTAAAACCACCTTGCACAATGTCCCTTTTGATGGCTTGAAGATGAGAGGCAGCAATCAGGGCACTGTGTGGCTGCTTGTTCTGTTACCTCTGGCAAAGCACTTCATTACCTGGGTCCTCAGCTTCCTCCACCCATGAAAGCAAGTAGTGATAATTCACTCAGCTCCCTCAGATAGCTGGAAAGCTACTTCCTTCTGTATTAAGGCAGTTCCCACATGAGACCCAGTGCATGCACATCCAGTGGAGCCAGCTGCTCAAGTCTCTACCTTCTGACATCAGCTCTGACTCCTGGTTATGTTCTTCATCAGAGAAATCCAAAATTGCTCCCATAAGATGGGTATGTTGCATGCCTTTAGGGACTCCAGCTTACAGAGTTTAGGAACAGTAGCTTACAGCTACATTTGAACTGGTAGATAATACAACAGAGCAAGACAGACCTGAGAGGGACAAAGGGAGCAGGAACTCTGGTGGGTGTGCACTTCTGCAGTAGCTGGGGGTTCCAATGTGGGTGTACAAAGCATGTCACTGCAAACAAGAACAGCAGCTCCAGTCCCTCATTAAAAAAGCACTTGGAATCTCCCGGAGCAAAGACCAGGTAACTGCTCTGCTGGGAAAAGGACTGGGGATCAAGGCTGGCTGGGAAGCTAGTTCAGAGGACGTGCTCCCATCAAAGCCCAGAAATCAGCTGAGTGACGACGTGGTGTTCATGTTCTCGTATTACATTCTCATCTTTTTAAGTTCTATGATAAGTCTGCTCTATTTTGGGAGCCTGGTCCTCTTTGTGTTGCAGGTTCTAGTGTTTTGCAGGATACTTTTCATTCTTCACTGCAGTAAGGGCTCATACCCACTTAGAAGGACAAGTAGACACTGACACACACTGCTGCTTGCTCTCCTAAAAGATCCACGCTCCTATCACGACACAGGGCTGGAGGTCTAGAAGCCTGTACCCAGCCCTGACACCTTTCTGATCCCTAAACCTCTGACTTAGTTTCCTGACTTGCAAGGACATAGGAAAAGATGGAAGAACTTTGATAATAACTGAAAGGAGCTGTGTAGAAGAAAGAAAAAACAAACAAACAAACACAACCAACCAACAACCAAAGAGCCAGACAAGGACCCTTGCACCAGCCAGCACAACAGACCACTGGAACCTTCCCACAACTTGTTCTTGTTTACCTGCAGTTCCTGAACCCCGCTGTATCTGCAAAACCCTACTATAGGTTTCTGGATCCACCCTTCCCCAGCCACTCTCAGGGCTGGGGCCTAAAACATCAGCTGTATCTTAAAACAAAACAAAACAAACAAACAAAAAAAACACTCCAAAACTTTGCCCTGAGGTACAGAGGAACTGCAGTGAGGCTGACCAGCAGTTCTACCCCAGTAGGAGCTAAGAATAGTGAGTGCAGCTATATTCATTAGTATTTGTGCAAAGCTTTGAGATTTCTAGATAGCAGGTGCTATTTAAAGAATAAAGTACCATTTCGGTGCTGACTGCTTTTCCTCCCACTATACTCAATTTTCTCTGTAACATTTGGTGAGCATCAAAGACTCAATTGTGTGCATGGATCACTACATTATCCTCTTTATTTCAGGAGGAGAGGAAAGGAAAGGTGGGAAGTGTTTTGAAACAGTCACTCACATCTTCCATTTCTCAGGCACTAGGGAAGAGGAGAGGGAAATCACCAAGTGCCCTAAATGTAAAGTAATTATCTCTAAATGACTCAAACTATGATATCTGCAACATCTTAAAGGGCACACCCAGCTGGCTTCTACAGGCACATCCTATGAATTCAGAGCTTCCTGTGAATGGCTGTGATCACAACATTGTTCTAAGGAGCAAGAGAAAGGAAGGAAAGGAAGGAAAGGAAGGAAAGGAAGGAAAGGAAGGAAAGGAAGGAAAGGAAGGAAAGGAAGGAAAGGAAGGAAAGGAAGGAAAGGAAGGAAAACCATCCTTTATGTTCATGCTTGGAGACGTGTTTACTGTTGAGTTTGTACAACATCTGTAGCAAGAAGCCAAAGCGTGGTCAGGGTCTGTGGCACTTCCTAAACATTCAGAACAGAAATTTGCCTTCACTTTGGAAAGGGAACGGCAGGCTGCTCAGCAGCTGAGCACAAGAGGTTTACATGACTGTGGGCACCCTGCTGCCAGTCCGTATTACCATCACCAGCCTGAGAAGGCAGCTCCTCTCGCAGCAGAGACGCAGCAGCCTGCTTGTCCTGTTTGACACACGGGTCAAGTCTGCTTGTGGCATTTCACTAGGATATTCTGATCAGTCAGCACCAGCAAATATGCACTCAGTTTGAGCTCAGGGAGGAGGAGTATTAACGGAGGTTGCAGATTCATCTTTAACCTCTCCTATCTATTTTGTATTCTGCCACATGGAGCCTTTCATACAAAGACTGCTTGGCTCAGGCTCTCAGGGAGCATATGCTCCTCTTATTTATATGGGATTGTGTTTGCCTTTCTCACAGACACCTTCATTATGCTAAAGCAAGGCTCTGTGAACTATAATGCGACTATTAATTGGCAAGATTGAATCTCAAAGCCTTAGCACACCCAGATCACTGTCCTCTGTTACCCGTACTAAAAACAACTCCTTCAACTAACTGTCTGGTGAGCAGGCAGCAAGCTGCTAATCCCAGGAGAGTTAGCCACTAAAGGAAGACATGAGCACACCATCAAATCATCCTGAGATATGACTGGAGTCCGGGCAAAGTTAGTCTAGCCAACAAAGCGTTTCGCTTGAACACCTGCCTCTGTAGAGTCTGTGTGTATCAGATCAAATGATGGAAAGGGGAAAAAAGCAGCACGACTGCTTTTTGACATTATTTAAACAAGTAGTTTGAGACAAACCTGATTCCACTCATTAATTATAAATATTCCTAAAAAAAATAAAACAATTGGGCTTGTTTTAACAGGTCCCACTAACAAGCTGAAGTTACTCTAAGTGAGGGTGATTTGACTTGAACTGATCAGTTCAGCTAATGAATATCAGCGATCCCAGAATCTGATCTCTGGAATGGGTTTTGTTTGTTTTGTTATCCTTGCGTAGACACAGTAAAAATAACATGCAAAGCATGTGTGGCATTTGCTTGGCTAGCCGAATGTAAAGAGTATGGTTATATTTAAACGCAAGCACATGAGCTGCAGTGAGCTAGATATCCACTGGAAAAAAAGACGAAAAAACAAAGGGGAAGATGGTTCTTTTTAACAACACATCAGTCTTTATGGTCTGTGACACATCACTGCCACTCTGACACTTGCCATGGAGTTTGTAAGCTGGCATTGAGCTACTTCTTAGAGATTAATTGACTACTAAATTGAAGGAGCTGCTTTTTTTCTAGAAAAGTGGTAATCTTTAAAGTTTTAATAATTTTTGCTTTGAATTGTGGAGCAAATAGACATCTGTTCCTCTCCCCCTGCTCTTTGGAAAGAGCTATTTGCTGAGCTGTGGGTAAGAGCTGAGGACAGCAGCTGTTTCAGTCACTGCAGCAAAATCTACCTGCAGTTGCCAGTCAGAACCTTTTGTCTTGAAATTCATTCTGCCTCCAGAAAGGTGCTCATGAATTAATCAGTTATTTCAGCTCTTCCGGATTCACCCACTTCCTGCTTTATAAATCTCTTCACCTACTCTAAACTGACTGCAAGTGTCTTGAACAGGTGAGGGAATCCTAAAGGGTAGTAAACCACGTAAAATCAGTCTCTCAACATATTTTTATAGCATATCTCTGCATGGTAGATTGATGTAATTCAGACAAATCTTGATTAGTTGCTTTACAAACAATTATCCTGGGTAGACTGACAGTTACACTTCTTTTTGTGCATAACGATGTGAAATTGCTGAATGGATTATTTTTTGTTAGAAAACGTAAGGAGGGATTAAGAATGTTTTTGCAAAATGCTAGCTAAAAAGAAAAAGAAAAAAAAATAACAATAGACCAAACAATGATGCTAGACTACTTTCAGAGATGCTTCTCAGCCAAACAGAAAGCTGTTCAGGCTTCTCTTTCCGTCCTGCCCCCACCTCTTATGCCTCCAGTGTAATCACGTGTTCAGAAATTGTCAATTCAGAAAAAAAAAAACACTGCATTAGTCTATAGAAAAAAGAAATCCAGAATATCCAGTATTTTGATAATGTATTGCTTTTCGTAACAAAAGCAAGTACTGAATTTGAAATACCAAACTTGCCTTCATGCTTCTGAAATTCCTCTTCCGTGAAATTAATGTCTTTGTGAGACAAGTTTGTCATCAGTTGTTTATTCTCCTCCTGCAGCTGTGCAATTTGGGTAAGAAGGTCCTGTGCTTCCCCTCGCCAGACATCCTCCACCAGTTCTAATTCCTAAAGGGTAGATTTAAACACATTAAGAGTCTTGGACTGGACTATTCACAGATCAAACCAGTAACAATCCTACTTCGATTCTTACGGAAAGCAATTACAGGAGACTACTTTGAATTTCTTGGAAAATATTTACCTTTGTGATGCCAGCATCAAAAAAATGAGTACCAGTCTCTATATGCTAAATGCTGAATGTAAACACACGAGGAGTCAATTCCTGATGCAAACGTTTTTGATGTGTGAGTTACCCAAAGAGTGGCTACTTACTCCCCATTTTTCTGTGAGAAGATTAAGCGGATTGCAATACAGCCAAACTCGAGCAAGAATTACCTCTTGCATCGCTAAAAGCAACCACGAAGGCTGTTATAAATGCCCCAGAAACATCACAGCACAGACAGGGGGAGGCAGCGTTAGGCTCATTTGGAAGGAGCAGCATCTGAATTTCTGTTACAAAACAAGTGTAAAACATGGAGTGCCTGAGACTGTGCCGCAGACCCAGAGCTCATAGTCTGAATGGTAAACACAAGACAAAACTGTGCTGCTTCTTACAGAAATTGTTCTGTATGGAAGTCTTGAGGGACATCTACGTTAGCGGCAGCGAGAACGGTCAAAACAGCAGCTCCCATTTGTCAGGACACCGCATGTCAACAGCAGCTGTCACCAATCCCAGTAAAGGTCAAATTAGGACAAAAAGTATAAGTGATCAAGGAAAAACGGTTGTATTAGAGTTTCATTTGTTCCAAACATCTTTGCCATAAACCATATTTCTGTAGTGGGGGCATTCTCTACTCTGTTTTCATGTGTATGCTTCAAACAGAAAAAGCTGCCTGCAAATCACTGCAGCCAGGCTGAGTCACTTGCTGACTTTCGCATTCATCCAGCAGGCCCCTCTCCTACCTAACAACAAAACACTCAGACAACAACCCCGCCAAGCACAGCTCTAGGCTAAAATAAGCTCAGCTGAGAGATTAAAGGATAGCTCTCTGCTTTGAATGCATGCTCTTGACACTGGGAAATCACATTCCTATTGATTTCCGGGTCCAAATAAAATGCTATTTTATTCCAGCATTTATTATTGCATCACTATCATTTTATAACCTCTGTTAGTGTGCTACGAGCTTTGCAGAAAACACTATGATGGATTATAAACAACATATAGAGCATTGTAAACTATGCAGACTTGATTAAGAAAATTTCATGAATCGCAGCTATTTTTACCTGAAACTCTTGAGAAATACAAATCTGTAATTAAACTGTTTACTGCCCAGTGATACCTAGACGATTTACAGTGATGCTGCATGTTTTAACTCTGTAGCCAGAACAATGTGCTGACCTAGTTTAGGAAATGAAACAGCACATTCACCAGCTATAAGCATACTGATAAAAAATAGAACACACAAAACCCCAGACTATCTAAACTTACCTAGTGTACAGGGAGCTACCCTGTAAACACACAACTATACCAAGGTTTAACCTGGCAAACGTTTTATTTATTGCTAATGAAGAGCCCGAGGAACTGTAGCAGAAGTAAACTCCTGAATCCTCACTGCCAGAGGTGTCTGACAGAGCAGGCAGGAGATCTGCAGGCCCATAGGTGCCAGCCAGCTTGGGACACTCCAGCCATGCTCAGCCAGGCAAGAAGGATTCCCACCTGAAGGCTGAGTGCTCTGAGTGCTAAAACCCCATCAATTGCTGCTTGCCAAGGACCGCTAAAAGCTGCCTGAATTGGCTTTTGGATGCTTCTTGTTCACAAGTGTGTCCCAGTCTCTGGCCTTTTGTGTTTACCAGTATCTGTCCTGTGAGAGTTCGCCTTGAAACGCTCGCACTGGAAGACAGTAGGATGTGACACTACTGGACTGCAGCAATGCAGCGCACTGGGAATCGACTTAATTTAAAAAAATGCATCGTATATTTTATTTTCCCCACTGAATGTTTCCACACAAGTTTCCCATGGATTGTCTGAACGCTCCATGAGCCACTCTGTGACTACTGGAGAAACCAGCAGAGTACTGGTGGTTAGCTGGCAGGGGCTGGGTGGCACCTGGCAAGCACAGTCGTACGTGGCTGACACGTTTAGGAAACTTCTTAACACAGGCGTGGACTTCAGAGGCATCTATGCAGACTGTCAGCTTTTCCAGCGATACTGGATGCTGCTACCAGGCTCAGGTCAGTGTCCATTTCACCAGGCAGCGTTTTTTTGGTATCTAGAGATAAAGAATTCCTGCTGGCTGACAGTACAACGGTCTCAGGGAAACCAGCAGAGATCTGACTGCAGACACAGCACAGGACCAGCACAACAGCCCACCGCTTGCTTCCATGATCTGTTAGAAGACAAAGGCATGGGTTTGGGATGTGCTGTAATTGCATCCATTCTCTGGACCAGTAGCCTTCATTTTCTGGAGACTTACCAGGGCTTTATACACTAAAGATCTTCTACCATCCTTTTCAGGACCCTGTCCTAAGACTCCTTCTGCAAAACATTGCAAGAATTGCCCTGGATTTTTCATATGCTAAGCACAAGTCCCCAAGCTGATTCTTTTAAACAGACCTAAAACTTCCTCAAATAAATTCAAACTAACACTTGGAGCTTGGGGTCTCACTTCCAGAAATTCCCCATTTCCTCTTTAATCTGGGCCTGTCAGAGCAAGCAGGGATGGATCGAGGCAGCAGCGATGCTTTAGCAGTCCCTTGCTAGAAGAACCATTTACTTCAATCAGTTATCCGCCTGGTATGAAAATTAGATCTGGCACTTCCATTGCACCAAGTGGCACAGCTCATGCTGTCCTGCTGCATGAGGGTAACAGGATACGGGAAATGATCTCCATCCACCCTGGGCTTTCATGGGGTTGGGGACGCTGCACCAACCATGGGTCAAGCCGAGGGACCTCGTGCTGTCAGAGGATGGAGCAGGAGCCTGGGGGAGCGCTCCTCCCTGCTCTTCAGCTCAAACACTGACCTGAAATCCTCGGTCCTCTGTCTCTCTCCTATGCCTTGCCTACCTGATGAGCATGCCAGGAAGATCAGAGGAGCTCTGGAGAGACAAGGGTATCGCAGGCACTGACTTCTCCTGGCCTAGCAGGAAGCGGCGCAGTCAGGAGAGAGGAGCACTTGGAGGGAAACGCACTGAGAAGGAAAGGCGGCGACTGGGGAAGGGCTGGGGGACGGGAAGGAGGCAGGGAACTTCCAGGAGGGAATTAAAACACCCCAATGACAACCACACACCCAAACCCCCGGCGGTGGTGAGGCAGCATCCCCATGGGGCTCTCCCAGCCTCCTCCCCGCTCTCCCCCAGGCCGTCGGGGCCCGTATCCCCCATATCCCCCCGTATCCCCCCGCACCTTCTGGTGCTTCCTCTCCTTCTCGATGCGATCCATCCTCTCCAAGCGGAGCCGGTCGAGCTCCAGGCGCAGCTCCTCCAGCTCGGGGTTGATGTGGTTGCGGCTCACCAGCACCTCGAGGATCTCCAGCACCCTCACCACCTTGGGCATGAGGCGGGCGATGGCCTCGCAGCCGTGCTGGTCGATCACCCGCTCAAACTCCTGCCCCACGGCCGAGGCGATGTCGTACACGTCCATCACCGTCAGCTCCGCCGCGTTCTTCTCCAGGGCGGGCGGCGCCACCACGCCAACGCCGCCGCCGTCCATGGCTCGCCCGGCCCCGCGGAGCCCTCATAGGCGGCGGGGAGCCCCCTCCTCACGGGGCGCTCTCCTGGCCGGGGACCCCCTGCCCGGCTCGGCTCTGCCCTGCCCGGTGCTGCTCTGCCCCGGGGGGACGCGGCTCGGAGGGCTGGGGGGGGCTCGCACTTGGCCGGGAGGGAGGGGAGGGGACGGGGAGGGGACAGGGAGGGAGGGCAGGGGAGGGCGAGGGCTCCCCGCCACCTCCTCCTCCTCCTCCCGGCCTCGCCCCGAGCTCGGGGCCAATGGAAGGCACCGGGAGGGCCGGGGGAGGCCCCGCGCATGCCTGGGACCGGCGAGGGGAGGCCGCCGGGGGAGGCTGCTCGGGGTTCGGTGCCCGCCCGAGGCTGCTGCGGGGAGAGGGGCCCCCGGCGGAGGGGTGCTGGGGCTCGGGGCGCTGCTTGTGCCCGGGGTTCCCCAGGAAAAGCCTCGTGTGGGTGGGAAAAAGCGCGGTGAGGTTTTGGGGGTCTGCCTCAGTGCTGCCCAGCTCTCCAGGCTGTACTCAGCACTGGTAAGGCTTCACCGCAGCGTCTGTGTTGTTGCAGCATCCAGGGGTCACCACAGCCCCCGTGTTCAACGCTGTCAGGGAGATGATTCCCACTGCAAAAGAGTTAACGAGGGCTGAGGGTAACGGGTGGCTCCACACAAACGTAATGGGAGCCACAAAACCAAGTTCTGTGTGATGGTAATGGTCTTGCTCGCAACGTTTTTGGGTTTAGGTCCTTGCTCTGCAAGAGTAAAGAGAGTCTTTATGCCTGGACATGTGTTCAGGGTATCACTGAGGACTTCATGTGCAGAGGTAGTTTGCTGGCACAAATCAGCTTAGTGATGAGTCACATTAAACCAAGACACATTCTTCTGGTTAAGATTTTCAGTACTTTTGCCTTCAGGTGTGACCGTGTGCTTTTGAATGTTCTTAGGGTGATTAGTGAGAGGTGCTGTGGATGAGACTTAAGATATAAATGTGCCCTGAATTGCTCTAAGTCCTAATTCCGCTACTTTACACAGCACAGGAATACTGCGTTAAATTTTGGACCAGAGACTGCGAGTGATGTCAAACACTGGAATTAGTCAATGGAAATAAAACTGAAGTTACGAAAACAAAGCTTGGAATGACTAATACATGCTGCATGTTGGGAATACAGAATTAACTCTCTTATTTTTGGCAGATGCAAAATGCCAGTGCAAGTGAATGGGAGATTTAAGTGACATGAGAAGCAACACTGTGACACTCAAACTTATTTGTGCCACTGTGTCAGCATTGCATTCAGTCACACGTGATGTTTAAGACACTTCCTTGTGTGCTGTCAGCCAGCTCTGGTCTTTGTTGACCTGGACCATTAAGTTAAAAAAAAAAAAAAAGCCTCCATACATCTGAGTTTGACATTCAATTGCCGATTTTATAATAATAATCAACGATATCCTGTGAAAATGTATCTACATGTAGTTTGTGAAACTTCTTGCCAAAACGGAATACCACAGGAAGCTGCCCAAAGTCCCAGGGAGAGCAGGAGGAGGATGAATAATGGCACAGTCATCCTTTCCTGGCCAGCGCTGCTTACGAAACCATGAAACGTGGTAGCAGCGTGAGCAGAACTTTGGGAGAGAGCTCTGCAGAACCTCGGGGATCAGACGGGATGGGAAGTGAGAATTTGGTCTGAGTTAGTGATGAGAACGTGTTCATACCACCAGCACTCAGTATCTGATTTCCTGTTGTTATGTACAAATGCATGCAGGGGAAAAAAAGTAATAATTTAGAGAATGTGCTAGTGACAAAGTACTTTGAGGCATATGACTCGGGGGGCTCACTGAAACGTGTCAATGTTTCACACGGAAGCCGGTTTGTGCTTAGTGTGTAAACGCTACGGGGCTGCTCGCAGCCTCCGATGCTGCCGGGAGCTCTCGGTGCTTCCCCGGGGCCGCCCTGCCCGTTACCGCGCCCCCCCCCGCCCCGGGGCCGCCTCAGCGCCTCAGGCCCCGCGCTCCCGCCCGGTTGCCAGGCAACGCCCCCCCTCCCTCAGCCAACGCCGCTCCTCCGCTCTCCGATAGGCCCACCATCCCCGCCGCGCGCTGATTGGCTCTCCCCAGTGCCTCTCCGCGCCCCTCTCCGTTCTCATTGGTCTCTCCGCGCACGATCCCCGCCCCCTCCCCATCCCGCGCTCCCCTCCCCACCCTCCCCTCCTTTTGTCCCTCCCCGGCCGCCGTCTCCCCGGCCCGTACGTGGCAGCGGCGCGGCGCTGACCAATGAGCGTCGGCCCCGTGCCCCCGGAAGCGGCGTGGCTCGCGACCGGAAGCGCCGTCCCCCTCTTCCTGCCGCCCCGCCGCTGGGCTCCGCCATGTCGGCGCTGCGGGCGGTGCTGGCGCTGCTGGCCGCGCTGGGCGCCCCGGCCGCCGCCTACTTCGTCAGCATCGACGCGCACGCCGAGGAGTGCTTCCTGGAGCGGGTGCCGTCCGGCACCAAGATGGGGCTCATCTTCGAGGTGGCGGAGGGCGGCTTCCTCGACATCGACGTGGAGGTGAGGCCCGGGCCTGCCCGCGCGGGGGGCGCGCTGAGGCGAGGAACCGGGACGGGGAGGGCTGAGGGGGCTCCGTGTGGTGCTGGGCGGCGGGGGGCTGCCCGCGGCCTGGCTGCGTGGCCGCACAGCGCTGCTCGGTGGGTGGCTGCCCCCTGCAAAGCGTTAAAAGCCGTAGGGGAGCAATAAACGGGAATTGGTCTCGTCCCGGTGGAGGGCACCTCGCTGCTGGCCCGTGGTAACGTTAACGCGAGGGAGCTGCTGCTGAAATGGAGCGGAGCTCTTTACGTTTGCCCGTTGGCCCGAAGCAGGAAATAGTCAGGAAGCTGCGAAACTCCCCTCGGTTATCGCCGGTGGAACCTCGGCAGCTGGGCCTGGCGGCCTGCTGGGGTGGGAGACGTCAGGCCACGGCGAGCCCGAGCGTTCGCTGCTCTGGCCCTGTCAGAGAAGGCAGTTGCAGCACTACAGGGTATTATAGCCAAAGCAGTGTTGACATACTGCAGGATGCCCTTTTTTCCTTTTTGTTTCCTTGCAAACACCAGAGATAAGGTTTCTCTGCAGTTGTTAATTTGGCTAACAGCCAGCCTTGTGGCCGGCGTTGCAGCCAGCTCACATCTCCCTTGTTGAATGCCTCTTATCTTGAGGACAGATGCCCAGCAATCGCAGCCAGAGGGCGAGGCTTTTACGTGGCTCGCCTTACTGAGAGTGCTTTACAGATTCCTGTGCAGAAAAATGCAGCGTTACTTTGGGCTGTGGGAAGGAAAACAAAAGAATGCCAAAGCAGTCAGAGCATGGGTGCTGTTGTGAATCTGACTAGATAGCTTCAGGATGTGCATGCGATCTGTCATGATGCATTTTAAAGCGCCGTATGTTAAATAAAATGTATGATATCTTGTTTTCCCTGTTCAGATTACAGGGCCTGATAATAAAGGGATTTATAAAGGCGATCGAGAGTCCAGTGGAAAATACACATTTGCTGCTCACATGGATGGAACTTACAAGTTTTGCTTTAGTAACAGAATGTCCACTATGACTCCCAAGATAGTGATGTTCACAATTGATATCGGGGAAGCTCCAAAAGGGCAAGATATGGAGACAGAAGGTGAGGAAAACTTCTGGAAAGAAATTAGCTCCAGCTTGCGAGCTTTTCCGTACCTGCATGACTTGTGAACTTGCCTGGCATTCTCAGAATTCCTGATTCTTCAGGCAGTCTAGGTAGCTGTTCTCTTGCACAGCTAGAATGGATATGGATATTTTTAGACCTCGTAACCCAACTTAATGCAGAATCACCAGGGAATCTTTTGGCCATCAGCAGAAACTAATGCTCTCATCCTTTAGTCTTTTCATCAGCCTCATTCTCTGATTTCTAGTTTGCTCAGCAGTACGTAGATTACTACACGCATTAGTTGAGCTCTTTGATAAATGTGCTAATAAAAAAAAAAAGCTCTTAGCTGTGTAAGTTACTGTTTTATCTGCAGCCTTTTGTCCTGTACTTGTGTTCATCTCTTACACTTTTCTCTAGGTGGTGGAGATACCTGGGATGGTATGTGTCCTGATTTTTGAAAGCTCATTAGCATCTTGTCTTTTGCAAATGTTTATTCACTAACAGCTAACGTTTGCTTTTTCTCTGTAATGTTTGTTTGTAGCATGAGAATGTCTTTTTAATAAACTACATAAAAGGTCTGATTCTGAGCAATGCTGAGCACCTGCAAGCTTCCATCGAGGCGTTTATGTACTTAGCAGCTCTTGGGATCAGGTCCTTCAACGGGCCGAGACAGTTGGTCTTCAGGTGGTTATTTATGGCTAATGCAAGACCAGATTAGGAGGATTTTTAGGGAGAATTGAACTAAAACAGTGAACATCCAGGAATTAGATATTTTAGATGCTGTTTACTTTCACTGAAACAAGTGTTGGATAATCAAGGGCTTTTGGAAGCAACAAATTCCATCTCTGTTATGAATTAGCAATAACTTTACAAGAAAACTTCAAATTTGTCATTTGCTGTAAAATAAATGTTTGGGTAACAAGTTCTAAAGTTTTCTTTAGAAATTGCTAGCTGAAGCTAGAAGGAAAAGAAGCCTTTTTTTTTATTTTAGCAAGTAAATAACTGTGTGCCTTGAGTGCTTGATAGCTTTTGAACAAATTTAACACATTCCTAACTTGAACTTTTCATAAGTCTAAGTTAAATCTTTTTATTGAATCTGAATAGACTCTAAATATGCATCATAAAGAATATTAATGCAGCTTTAACTTTTAAGGCAAACACTTTCCCTTGAGTGTGCTTTTAGTGGATTTAAACAATCCCTGCAGCTGTGGTTTCTTCTCTTACTAATAACTGCACGCATTGCAGTGACCAGTTGGCCATGAAAATAAGGGATTGACAATATTAGCAAAGTGAGTGTGGTTTAGACATCTATTTAGGTGTTAATTATAGCTTGTATGAGTGTTACTCTGTCTGTGGAATGACTGCTTGAACTTCTCTTGGTGCTAGAAAACTTTGAAAATCCCTTGCATCATTCATAATTTTTCTAAGTGAGCAGTTCTTTGAGCATGAAGGTGTTTAAAGGACTCTGTGATTGGCAGGGCACTAAACCTCCAATCTCTGATCCATCCATGTGCTGAATTATCTCAAGCTAATTTCCTGTCATTATTAGTTTATTTTCCTACTCTTCTGCTTTCATGGCATACCAGAACCTGCCCTGTTCCAGGCCCCTTTGGCAATGTTTCTGCTGAATGCCGTGCTTCAGCTAAACAGGAGGATCACAAGATGTGCCACTGCTTCAGAAAGTCATCTCATTTTGCCAGCATCATGATCTTAAGCTAATTCCTCAGTTGTTCTATTTTTGCAAGCTTAACAACTAGAAAAGGCTGTATTGTGAAGATAACTTGCTTGGAATATGTTGGAAGGTATTTGCGAAATAGCTAATGGTATGGTGCTGATCTCATGTGGTCTTACACTCTGTTTTTCTGGAGAGGTATGTCCAGATGGGATACAAGTGGGCTGCACTGCCTGTCCTGGGTGTCCTCTGCCACCCAGAGAAAGGTGTTTTCTCGCTTGTTAAATACCATGGAGATGTGTTAGGAAATGTGGCGGTGCGATAACAAAACCTTATGGTGCTGTAAGGCTGGGACGTGCAGTTGTATGGATTGCATTTCTCAGAACTTCCTCTGTGACAGGAAGCTAATTACAACTGTTCGTATGTTCTAACAAACTGGTTTTGGAGTCAATAACAGAATTTCTTCTGAAATTATTCTGCAGCTCATCAGAACAAGCTAGAAGAGATGATTAACGAGTTAGCAGTGGCCATGACAGCCGTAAAGCATGAACAGGAGTACATGGAAGTTCGTGAGAGAATACATAGAGCAAGTACGTGTCTTTGAATTAACTGCCTTCTCCCCTCTCAAATGCATTTGAAATCATCTTTTTTTTTTTTTAGGTTAAAGTCCATAGCAGCTTTTTCATGTTACTTAAAAATTTAGAACAAGTCCTGGAAGTTCTGTCAGTATGGTAAAGAGCGTGATTGACGCTTGCTATCTTCTTTAATTTGGCTCATCTCTCATGTAACGAAGATCATTATGCAAAGTAATCTTTGCTTAATTGGTGTAAATTCTGTAATTCTTTGAATGTCTTACTCATGAAGATAGCAGTAACAGTGTGGTTCCTAGCACTGGACTAGGACTATGGCTCCTAGCGCCTGTCAGGAATAAAGGGCGAATGTTTTTAATGTGAAAATACAGCACTACGTTACAGCCCTGGCCTCTCAACATTTTGAACCTATGATTATTTCCAGTTTTGTGACTATTTTTTCTTTTGTTACTAATGGTCTGACTTAAAGTGCTGAATTTTTAGACCCAGAGATAACAAACTTTTAGAGATTTGAAATTCCCCACTTGACTTTGAGACCTTAAAATGTGGCTGTTGCTTGAAGCAGCAGGTGACATCTGGTTGGCAGTTACACATCTCTGTCGGCCTCTTTGAAGGTGGGCAGAATACAGAAAGACGTTTCAGTTTGTGTCCAAAGGTGAGGTTAACATCTGCTTGCACAGCTTGAGATATTCAGAAAAATAAGCCCCTGAGCTCATCCCTAAGACTGCAGAGTCTCAGAGCACTTGTACTGACATAATACAAATATCAGTGATGTAACTCGAAGGTTTATGTGCAATTGTTCAGTTCCTGTGACTAAATAAAGTACTTTTAAGTTTGTTTTAAACTGTTGTTTTTTTTTTTCTCCTAACAGTTAATGACAACACAAACAGCAGAGTGGTCCTCTGGTCATTCTTTGAAGCTCTTGTACTAGTTGCCATGACACTGGGACAAATCTACTATCTGAAGAGGTTTTTTGAAGTCCGAAGAGTTGTTTAAGAATACTGTTCCTGGTCCTGGATTTCAGTTCACTATCTACCAAACATCCTGGTCACAAAAAAAGAGTCATTTAGTTTCTAAACCCTCTTTACTGAACTGTAAAACTTATTTGCTTACGTTCCTTCCTAGTTAAAAATGAATTGTTTTTATATATCTTCTGTAGCAAAAGCTATGCTGAAATCTCATCACTTGATTGGCATATTTTTTTCACTTCAATCTGCCTAGTCTGTATGCTAAGCGAGGTCCAAGCAAGCCGCAAACGCTGTAACTCAACTGTAGTAACAAGCAATGTCGGTGTCGTTTCTAACTTTCTGTTTCCATAAGTACTTGCAGTTCTGTCTAGGGAAAACGGTACAAGGCCCTAATGTGACTTGCATTTTTCACGTCTTTAACCCTGCAGTAGGTGTTATGAAAGAATCCCTTCTTCACGTATAGAAACCACCAAGGAGGAGCAATTGGAACTTTATTCTGAGGAACTTTATTCTGGTAATGAATGGAAGACAGATGACAACTTCCACTCTAGTATGTATACCTGGTTAAAATTGAAAAGGAAGTCTTTAGTAACAGTCCCAAGTACTCCAACTTATTTGTGAAGCTTTTTAATTAAGTGGTCGATTATCAAAATACGTTCTCTCCTCTACCAAGTGTTCACCATATGATTTTTAGTCTCTCACCGGTTTCCTATCGAAGCCAATCGTGCAGTGTCTTGGCAAACAATAGTTGGCCCTTTGGTTTTTGCAGCTCCAAAGCTCAGCCTGTTGGTGCTATTGCAGAATGCAGTAGTGTTCAGGAAATCTGGATTCCAGATGCCAAAGGGTTAATGATTCTGGGGGTTTATTGCGATGCTATGCAGCCCTTGTATTTAAGTTAAGTGGCAGCCTCTGCCATTATCTGGTCATAATTAGCATAATGCTAAATACTGGTGTGTTTTCTTTTTCAGGCACATGTAGATTTGTTTTTGTATAAAGTTACTTTCCTTGGTATCTGATGATCGGTTTAAAATTAAAGCAGCGTCTGGTGTGGGTGCTGAGCCAGGATTATGTTGTGACTGATGTACATTAGTTGTAATCATTTTTGGGGTGGGGGGGGACCTTTTCCAGGGGGGAGCCTCTACAAGTTACACACAACAGTTTTGTACAATTAATTTAAAATTTGTTACAGGTTTTCATGTTCCAGGTAAAGATTTTTCAACCTCGGGCAAACACTTGCAGCAGTTCTTCAGCAAGGTGGCTGTTACACCTTATTGCAACTGTTGTGTGCCAATATTTTTGTGTAAAACACGCAAAATTGAATTCTGAGATGTACATTTAAAATTGCTTGTGAATCTACATATGACCCAGGTTCGATAAAATAAACAAATTCTTTAAAA
The DNA here is from genome assembly GCF_047663525.1 of Anas platyrhynchos. Lineage (NCBI taxonomy): Eukaryota > Metazoa > Chordata > Aves > Anseriformes > Anatidae > Anas > Anas platyrhynchos. The sequence goes on from NC_092602.1 coordinate 3,537,600, forward strand.
AAAGAAAAAGAAACAAGAAAGCTTGTCTCTTTCTTCTTTGAGCTTACGAGGGGCTGCTTGGCACTTGAATTTTTTTTGTGTGAAATATTTCTTTGGGTGTTGGGAAGTCGTTAGGCTGCTGCCCTTATGTTGAAGGAATTAAAGGTAATTGTACACTGGCATTGGTGCTACTGGGCTCTGGCGCTGCAGGGCCTCCAGCAGCGCCTGAAGGGGCGATTTCCCTTAAAAACGGGATTTTTTTTGTGGTACCTGGGGCTGCCGCGGGGCGTCGCGCAGGGCCGGAACCAAAGCTCCGCGGGGCGAGTTTCCGGGGGGGGCCCCGCCGCGGCCGGACGCTGTGAGGGGGAAGGGCCCTGGCGGCGGGACCGGGTCGAGATGGAGGCGGTGACGGAGGGGAGCTGGGAGGCGCTGCCCGTGGCGCTCAGCCCCGGCGTCCTGCGGGCGCTGCGGGGCCTCGGCTTCACCGGCATGACCCCGGTGCAGGTCAGGGGGGAGCCCCCGGCCCCAGGGGGGGGGAAGGAAGGGGAGCTCCGGGCCTTGTGAACGCTGTGCAGGCGCTCGGTCGCAGCCCTGAGGCCTCCCCTCAGCTGTCCCCTCGCTCGGGTGGTTTCTGGAGAGCTCTGGTGGCTCCTGGGGGGGGGGGGGGGAATTTGGGCTCGTTGATACTTCCAGCAGCGCCAGTTGAACTATTCCTGTGGTGTTTCTCTTCCAGTCCGCCACCATTCCGCTCTTCATGAGTAACAAAGACGTCGCTGCGGAAGCGGTGAGTGTTGTGAACCGGGGGAGCCTCCTGTTTTTCTCGGTTTGTTTCTGGTGCTGAGGAAGGGCTGATTCCGTTTCTCATTTCACAGGTAACAGGCAGCGGCAAAACCTTAGCCTTCGTAATTCCCATCATAGAAATTCTTCTCAGACGGGAGCAAAAATTGAAAAAAATGCAGGTAAGATTAAGATGTTCGGTTCTGAATGGTTTACTATGTTCTTATGATCCCTCAGTAAGATTGGGGACCTCGGTGAAAGCACCAGTCAGTCAAACTGAATACACGTAAAGTGTCTGTGTGCTCAGCTCAGGTATAACAGGAACAACAAACTGTGTAAAAATTGAAAACAAATATTGGGGTGCTTTCTTTACACTTACCTTACAGTGGACAATTTTCCCGCAGTCTTTTTCCTGTTCTGTTACTTTCCATAAACTCCTTTTGTCTTCTTGTGCAGGTTGGAGCTATAATTATCACACCGACAAGAGAATTAGCTATTCAAATTTATGAGGTTTTGTCACACTTCACAGAACACTTCCCCATGTTTAGGTGGGTGAACTTAAGGCTTTTCATGACCTCTGTTCCCTTTCCTTTGGACTTGTGTCATTTGTAGACTAGCAACATTCAAAGGTGACCTAAATCTTTCTGTTCTCTTGTTTTAGTCAGATTCTTTTAATAGGCGGTAGGAATCCCATGGAAGATGTTGAAAAATTTAAAGAACACGGGTAAGTTGATTGGCTGTAATTTTTATCAGTGCCTTGCAACTGTGATTTTCTCCTTGTCATTAAAACTTTCGCATTATGAATTTGGTTTTGCTGGTGGTAAAATTTGATGGTACTGCATAAAAATGTTTGGTATATGGTGAAGAAATTGTGGATTCTTGAGTGGGATGCGCCATCCTGAGATGGTAATGAGATGACAGGAAAGGCTCATATGAAATTGGTACCATTTATGTGCTGTCCTAGTAAAGCACAGCGTACAGCCTGGTGAATTGAAAAACTGTCTGCACTGACAGGTTTTCAGTTCCTTCTTTTGTGTAAACATTTTACTAGCAGTAGACTCGGGTGAGATTCTACGTTGAATCATTTTCTGGAACTATTTGGTGCTGATACTGATGGGGAAAGTTTGGGGGAATTATACTTGCTGCTGGCTTTTGCATGGAGGTACCAAATATTCCTTCTAGCTAATGCTTGCTTTCTATAGTTGATGTTCTAAACTTCTTTTGCTGCAAATAGCGTGCTTTCTCCTGAGGGCATTTTCTCCCATCAGTGTACTGTCTGAGAGATCCAAAAATATGAATACAGTGGAAAATAGCACAGAAATTGTTTTATTAAGAGTGCAGATGTGTGCTGTCGTAATTGTTAGCAGATTCTCCAAGGTCCTTGCCTTGTGAGGTTATAAAATTGCTGTATGTCATTAACCCAAACAGTGGGAACATCATTGTAGCTACGCCAGGCCGCCTGGAGGATCTGTTCAGAAGAAAAGCAGATGGGCTGGATCTCGCAAGCTGTGTGAAGTCTCTTGATGTGTTGGTGTTAGATGAAGCAGACAGACTTCTCGATATGGGCTTTGAGTCAAGGTATTTAAATACTAAACTCCAGTTATACTTCTGAAATTTTAAATGAGTTCCTGTGTGATTGGTGTGAATGAGCCTGGCCTACAACAGCGTCTAAACTGAGATTTGTTCTGTTTTGGTCTTTTACCTCTCTTGGCTCTGCAGACTACATAAAGCACTTGCTAGAAGGGGAAGAGGATTGGGAAAAGGTGATTCCTTGATGAGTACAAAATTTAAGATTTCTTTTTTGGTGATATTTATTAGCACATACTCATCTAAGGGTCGGTATTTACACACTGCAATGACTTAAAACACTGTAACAAATAAGCTGTGACATTCTTTGCCTTTTTCTCAAAAAATTATGATGGTTAACTGAATAGAAGATGCTGTATAGTTGGCACTCAGTAATAAAAGCTATTTTTTTAATAAACTCACAGTTCCAGTGATTAAACTTGTGAGGAAGATCTTGAGACATTTATGTTTTACATGTGCTTACTTGCAGTTTAAATGCCATTCTGGACTTTTTACCCAAGCAGAGACGGACAGGTCTGTTCTCAGCGACTCAGACTCAAGAGGTGGAGAACCTGGTGAGAGCAGGTCTTCGGAATCCTGTCCGCATCTCAGTGAAAGAGAAAGGAGTGGCAGCAAGCAACACACAGAAAACTCCAACACGCCTGGAGAACTACTACATGGTGAGGACTCTGTGCCTTGTGGTATTTTTTTGCTCCCTTTCCCTTTTCCCTGGTTCCATCAACAGGTTTTTAAATCTTGGCCAGTTCATGGCCACATTAACAGGGGAATCAGAAGTCTCAAAGACACAAAGCTCTTGCAAGTCCTCTGAAGATCAGTAACCAAAATTGAGGGAAAAAAAACCACTAAATTAGCAAATGGCAGGTCAACTTGTATCGAGTCCATTTCCTTATGTATTTTTTTTCTTTTGCGTTGTGTAGATATGCAAAGCAGATGAAAAGTTCAATCAGTTGGTGCACTTTCTTCGACAGCACAAACAGGAAAAACATCTAGTCTTTTTCAGGTAATTCCATTTAGCTTTCATTGTGAAAACAGAGTGGTGTTTTATTACTTGAATTTCAAAACTCTGCCCTGTGTTGACAAGGACACAACTACTTTAAAAGTGTTTCATTTTAATAGCAGTCTTATAGAACATGCTGGTTTTATACATATTTTTAAAGTAAAATGTATATATGGTGATTAAAAAAATGTACCTATTTTAAATAAAAATAGGCAAAAGTGGCTGTTTTTGAAAGGGCTCAGACTGCTCTAGCTTGACTGCCTAAATCAGATGAAAAATACAGCATAATCTTTTGCATTTCTGTCATCATCACAACAGCACATGTGCCTGTGTGGAATACTATGGGAAGGCTTTGGAGTCCTTAATTAAACAAGTGAAAATAATGTGCATTCATGGGAAGATGAAACACAAACGTAACAAGATTTTTACCGAGTTTCGGAAGCTCCCAGGGTAAGACCATACAAATAGGCTAAGCCAGCCAAAAGTAGTAGTACAGGATATGAAATTGTGTCTGAAAATACGCTTCTCTCAAATGACAGTTTAATGAAAAAATGCTTTTTCTTCTTCCTAGAGGCATTTTAGTTTGCACTGATGTGATGGCCCGGGGCATAGACATTCCAGAGGTACACTGGGTTTTGCAGTATGACCCACCTAGCAGTGCAAGGTACAACATCAGATCTTAAGAACCTTTACTTGTGCTCATGTTACCCTACTGTTAGATACAAATTGAGAACACAGAGCTGTGGAAAATGCATTTACTTGTTGCCTGAAAGTTGGTCTGAGTTTGTGCAAAATAATGCATGAACAAGGGAGGATGGAACATTGCACTTTAACTTGACATCAGTTACAATAAAAATGGTGTGTCGTGCAGAAGTCAAACAGGTTGTCACCACTTGCACTTGTATGAAGAGGCTTTCTGTTCTAAGGGTTAGTATGAGAATACCAAAGAAGTAATGGGGTGAAACACCAGGGTGAATGAGAGCAGAGAGTGGGTACAGAGCTCTTCGAGGAATGGTACATTGGAAGCTCATTTGAAAGGAGCTTTTCCATGTGATTTAACTTCTATTGCCATAATTCTCCTGTGCGAAAGTTATTAGTTTAGTTCAAAAATAACCGGCACTCTACGTTTTCCATTCCGTCAGATTTGCCCTTTTGCTCACAGCACTTTTGAGTCAGACTGAGTGTCTCTGCTTAAATGAGCTCTGTTTTGTTTCAGTGCCTTTGTGCACCGGTGTGGTCGAACAGCACGGATTGGCAATGTCGGCAGTGCTCTTGTATTTTTGCTTCCCATGGAAGAATCCTATGTTAACTTTCTCTCAATCAACCAAAAGGTTAGTAAATTTTTATTCTGTCAGACAAGGGGACAGGCAAGCTCACCAGAACCTTACTGACAGTGATGTTGAAATCCAAATTCATAGGGCTAAAGGTCACGTGCATAGATAATGTTTTAGCAGTCACATAATTTAAAAAAAAAAAAAAAAAAAAAAAGACGAGCTGCTTATTAATCACCAAATTCAGCTGTTAGAATGTGATTGCTACCTGTGTTTTTTTTTTTTTTTTAACTGAATCTTTGAAAGGAACACGTGATGCATCGATTAAGGAAAGGTTTTTCTTTTCTAACGGTGTGTAGGTTCAGCATTTCCATAAGGCAGCAAGGGCTTACACTGCTTCTGCCTCAGATCCTACCCCAGCCACTTTGTGTGCTACACCCTCGGAGCTGCTGAAAAATGGCCAGAACAAATTTGTTCTTGGAATATTTGACCTTGAATTATTTCCTGGTCCTGCATTTATGGGATTGAGTTCTCTAGAGGCCTGCTAATGGGAACATAGCTTGATAAGGCATGAGATGAAGGTGTTGCCTTCTCTTGAGCTGTACTGTGTGAGCTCTTGTGCAGGGCTAGGATGATTGTTTGTGGGGCTAAACAATGAACTGGAGTTTTTAAATGACACAGTAAAAGATAGAAAACTGGGCTCAAAGCTTACTGAAGATTAACTGGGAAGAAGTGTGTGTTTGAAGTTTCTTTCACAGCACATTTTAAATCGTTCAGCTGAACTTTTTCTGTTTCTTTTTTTGGTTTTCAGTGTCCCATGCAGGAAATGAAACCGCAGAAAAATGTGTTGGATCTTCTTCCAAAACTGAAGTCTATGGCCCTAGCTGACAGGGCAGTGTTTGAGAAAGGGATGAAAGCATTTGTGTCTTACATCCAGGCTTATGCCAAACATGAGTGTAATCTGATCTTCCGGATAAAAGGTAATTCACAGCAGGACTGGTATCTTTTACTGTTCTTCAGAATACAGTGTTTGATTTGGCAAAAAAACCACAACACAGTAGTGTTATTCAGGAGCTACAACTACCCATTCCTGTTCTCAAAGTTACTTTCTGCAATGTCAGATTCTGACAAAACTCCTATTTTCTCAAGAAAATCAGACAAAAGATTTAATTAGCAAGTTTGACTGAAACAGACATAAGCACAAGTAAGTGTGACTTAGCATTGTTACTAGTATAAGTGATAGAATGAAAGATAACTTAAAGAGTCATGAAAAAAAAAAATAACTTTTTATCCAGTGGGATAATCTTTATAATTTTTACTTTAACAGATCTGGATTTTGCTACTCTTGCGAAAGGTTTTGCCTTGTTAAAAATGCCAAAGATGCCTGAACTAAGAGGAAAATGTTTTCCAGACTTTACTCCAGTCACTGTTAATACAGACTCCATTCCATTTAAGGATAAAAATAGAGAAAAACAGAGACAAAAGCAACTAGAGCAACTAGAACAACAAAGAAAGGAAAGACAGGAAAGTGGAGGAAAAAAGAAATTAATAAAGAACAAATCCTGGTCAAAGCAGAAAGCCAAAAAGGAGAAGAAAAAGAAAGCAACAGCTAAAAGGAAACATGAAGAGGTAACTGTGCCCATTCTCTTAAGAAACATGTCATTGTTATAACATAGGTGCATACTTTGAAAAGGCAGGGAGCAAAGGGATTTTAGTCTACATAAGTGAGATGCACTGCAGAATTACAGACTGAAAATTAACTTTCTAGGCCCTTGACAGGCAAAGTATAAAAATAAAAAGCATAGAAGAAGCTTTTTAGATCTAAACACAAAAACAACTTACTAGTGGTAGTGAATAATGCTGCCAGCATAGGCTGCATGGGTTTTCCTTCCACGAGCTCCAGCAGCACTTAATTGGACAGTACTTCGTTGTTGTTACTGCTTTTTAAATTCTCAATAGGTGTAACAGAGTTAGATAGTTTCCTAGGTAGAACCTGAGTATTATTTCCTGCTTGGACTCTTCTGGCAAAGTGTGGGTTGTAAAATTCTGTTGTGTTCAGATGTATAGAATGAACATGGTTTGGTGTTGAATTTAATTTTCTGTTTTTCAACTGCCAACAGGGCTCTGATGTTGACGATGAGGACATGGAAGAGTTGCTGAATGACACAAGACTCTTGAAAAGATTAAAAAAGGGGAAAATTAGTGAAGAAGAGTTTGAGAAGAGACTAACAGGCACCCAAAGCAAACTGAAAGCAGAAACTGTTGCTGACTTAGAGTCTGAATGTTGACAGTTGTTCTAACCAGACTTTTATGTTGATATTGCCTATTTCAATAAAACAAAACATTTGTAACAAAATAATGATGCAGAGAGCAGAACTGATCTAATTTCTTCATAAAGGGACCTAACAGGTCGCTTTCTTCAGGTATGTACCACAGATCAGTAAGTGACACCACACTTTACAATGAGTCTGAATGCACCGTAAGGTATTTTATTTTACAGTATCAAAATATTCCACCCATCTTTAAAACATTTCAGGTCTTCAGAAGCTGTAGCGACTTTTTTTTTTTTAATCAGTGGTCCATCCACTGGTAATGCTTTGCCTTAAATTCAAGAAGGCTCATAGTTACTTCAATCCTTATAATGTTGTCTTCTTACCACATCCATATAACTTACATCATCTTCCACTTTCTTACAACTGTGATAGTCGTTGAAGATGACACATTCTGTACAGTGTCCTTTTTGTTACAGATAGAGTTTAATAAGTTCATCACTGACAGCTGACGGAGTTAACACACCAAGGTCTGTAAACAGTAACGTGATTAGTGATGGTGATGTGTAGTCAATCCAGGGATGCTCCTCTGTTAGATTCGGACTTGTTTTCAGAGTGTCTGCTTTGTACTAGAAGGAAACGAGACCATTAGTTATTACACATCTGCAAGCTAAAAACCCCTTTTGGGCAAGGGTGGTTGTGAGCAGATGTTTGTGGTAAAACTGAAGGAAGTCCATTTAAAAATGGCACAGGCTGCCACCTTCGTCCCAACTGTTTTATCTTTTGTACAAACTATAGTCTGTAGTTCTGAAGTGTCTCAATCTAGCTATTTCTTGTCCTCAGCTACTCCTCCACCCCAAAGGAACCACTTTAGGAAGTCAGTGATCGTATTAAGACAACTTATGGCTGTCTGACGTTTGACTTTACAATGGAGCAACTCCATATTATGTCAAGTAAGCTAGAGTAGACATCCAAATAAATGAAGACGTGCTCAGAAGAAAATTACTCATAGACACGTGAGTGGATCTTAGCCTGCTACGAAAAAAAAAAAGCATTCCTCTTACCTTAAACTTATCTGGGACATCCCGTTGATTTAGAGGGAAAAGCCTCACAAACTTGAAACTTTCTGCTACCACATAAAATGGCTTATTCTGAGCTTTGGCGCACACAGCAATTTGATTTGTGCCAATCTGTGGAGACATGTAGAAAACATGCAGACTTGGTGCTAGGAGGACATAATACTGCAATATTTTTAACAACAAAAAAACTGACATACTGGATAACGCCCCAATAGAGCAAGGATTTTTCAGAAATCCCTGACTTCTTCAAATTTTTAGAGTCCAGAGTTTACAGAATGTTATAGTAAACTCACTACTTATTACCTTGTTAATAATGCCTCCACTTTCAACTACACCTTCAGCACCAACTAAGACCAGGTCCACTTTCTCCATAATGTAGCTGTTGAAGGGGGAAAAAAAGGCATTTTGCACTTAAGCAAGATGTGAGATTCAGAATTGTAATAGTTTCTTTTGTCACATTTTGGATTTATACTAAGCAGTAGTAATTTAGTAGTTAGCTTAAAAAAAGCCACAATGATAACACATGGGAAGTAGAAAAAAATGTAGCTGTTTTGTTTAGCACCTCAGTTCCTTTTTCCAAATATCCCTGAGATCTAAGATCCCTTAGGTCTGCCTCTATTCTTCATTCTAATAGGCAAACGTCAAATACTTGTTTTGTAGTAGGCATATTCTGCTAATCATGCACCTAAAGGTGTAACTTGTTTAGCTTGTTTGACGACTATGACAAACTAAGGAACAATTTCTGTAGTTTGAACAAGCTGCTAGGAACCATACATATAATTTAAAATAAAATTGTGACAAACAATATTAAGGTTTAATGATCAGACTTACCCAACTGCAGCATCCAGAATCACAGTCACAGGAATATCCAGCTTCCTCAGGGCTTTTGCCATTTTTTGCCTATTGAAATAACACGTTTGAAGCTAAGAAGACTTTTTAAAGACAATGCTAGAAAAATATTGTCTGAAAGACTGAAACCCGCAACTGCCCATATTGCTTGCCAGCAGTTTTGTACCCCCTAATAGAAAATAAGTTATCCCGTAGAAATGGAAACATTACAACAAACCCAGCAGAAGTAAAGCGAGGCTGTTTTAACAGTCAGGAATTACAGCTATAGAAAGATGAGTCAGTGAACTATTAAGATGACAGGTTACTAAGCCCTCTCAGCTTCTCCATCGCCATGATGTAAGAAATAACTACTAGCAATGCACTCCACGCTTTAAGCGAAGCTGATAAATCATACCTACTTAATTTGGCTGAACATACTTGATTCAAGTGAAAGTGGATAGCAACATGTATTATCCAGTATGCAGGATATGCTCTGAAGAGGGAAAGCTTGCTCTCTTGCTAACAGTAACATACTTTATTTGGCATCTTCAAACAATGTTACCTTGTTATCTAAATGTTTTGCTGTGTGATGCTTAAGACAATGCTGATTATTTTAGCCTACTTTTGAAGAAGGCAACTAGAAATCAATTATTTACTGTCTCCCGGGGAAACAGGTTGCTTGGCATGGATTGAGAGGTTGTAAACCTTTGAGGAAAACCTAGGTAAAACTGTAATGAGGATATTAGTATGGGAAATTGCTTGCTAATACTGATATTTCAGTTTTTCAGAATAATATGGTATTATTAGTCATACAGTTATCATTTAAAATGCTACAAAATCTCCCATATTTTAAAAAAAGCTAGTAGGATATTTGACGCTAGCTGAAACTTAACCTGCTAACCAAGCTCAAACACAAATTAATGAATACTTGCCCTGCTTGGTCTGGCTGTGATTCAGTAACATAAACGCTGAATCGCTTCTTTGACTCAACAGCTGCTTCTAACACTCTGAGGACCACTCTTGAGTAGGCATGTGTCAATATTCGCTGTCAGAAAAGATCAGATATTACTTTTTGCTGAAGTTTAAAAAAAACTTTAGTTCTGTTAGTGGTGCCGGAGCTTTTAATTCACGCATCTGTCAACATCAAATAATAACATGATGTTTGTGTACTATAAAACACAGGATGGCAAACATACTGTGAGATGGACGCTATGTGGCCAGCCCTGACACTGTCGGGGGGTGACAATCTAATACTTTAAATGGAAAGTTGATGTTGTGATGCTTCAGCACCTCATAGAAGTAGGCCACAGCTTAATGCTGAATTGCATGGGAACTGAAGTAGGGGAGGGCAGAAGCCTTAACAAAATAAAGCAGCGGGTGATGTTATCCCTATGTACTTGCAGAAGCCGTATCAGACAACACTGCCATGAATGTGACTGAACTTCACTCCCCTCCTCTTCTGTTTTTCCATCAGTGCAAGCAGCAAAGCGCCAGAACAAGAGCAGCCCAGCCTCGGCCTACTTACAGCACCGTCTCTGATGAACGGATGACAGAGCTTGGCGATTTTGTTCCTCGACAGCGAGACCTTCCTCAGGAAAATCTCCCCGCGCTCGATCATGATTTCTTTGCATTTGGAGTAGTCCTGGAAGAGACGGTGAGGCGTCTGCTGCGAGCCCGCTGGGTCTCGGTGCCAGCAGCGTGGCCGAGCGGGAGGCAGCCGCCCTTACCGAGTACTCCAGCGAGGTGAGGCTGATGAAGCGCAGGAACAGCTCCCCGCCGGAGGAAACGGCCACCGAGGAGTCCACGCGTGACAGGGTCTCGATGGCATCCAGCAGGCTGCTCCTCAGGCCCTGGATGGTCTCACCTGGCGTGTGTGGGGAGGGCAGAGAGAGGAGCGCGGTCAGGGCCGGGCCCGGGGGCTGGTGCCTGGCCCCGAGGGGGGGGGGGGGGGATGCCCGGTGCCCACCTCGGTCCCGCTTGAGGAAGCCGAGCAGCGCGCGGATGGCGGCCACCGCCGAGGCCACGTCGGGGTCGTCCCTCAGCTGCGCCCTGAACGCCTCGATCAGGTCTGAAAGGGAAAAAGGAGGCGCCTCAGGCCCGGCCCGGCCCGGCTCGGTCCCACCCCGGCCCCGCTGCGCGCCCCCCGGTACCGTCGGTGCTCATGGCCGCGCTCCCGGCCGCCTCCCCGCAGCCGTGGGCATGACGCGGCGCCCCTGGGCGTGACGTCACGCCGGGCCCTGACGTCATTTGGAAGCGCCTCGCAGCGGCGGCAGCGGCAGCGGCATGAGCGCGGGTGAGGCGGCGGCGGGAGGGAGGGAGCGGGCCCCGGGCAGGGGGGAGCTGAGGGCGGCCCTCAGGGGACCCGGTCCCGGCCCCTCGGAGCCGGTCCTGTCCCGGGGAGGCCGCGAAGCACGGCGCTGTGTCTGTTGCAGATGAAGAGCTCAGCCTGCTGGTCATCGTCATCGACACCAACCCCATCTGGTGGGGGAAGAGGGCGCAGGGGGAAGCTGAGGTACGGCTGCCGGGGCTGAGCTCGGAGGGAAAGGCTCCTTTTTTCCTTTTTGTCCTCGCTCTTATCGAGTGGGCAGCGAGCGGGGGTAACCTGGGGTTCCTGAGCAGTGCTTGTCTGATAGAATGGATGTTAGAATGCCTTCTTAAAAAGACCTGCTGCTGTGTGTCCATCAAAGCCTCATATGAATGCTCCTTATGGAGAAAGGAAGCTCCAGATCTTAAAACCCAAGTTCTTCCAGCTGCAGTTACTCAAGAGCTTTCTCGTGAATTGTTTAGCTAGATGTTACTGTGCTGTTTCTGATTTTTTTTTCTTTTTTTTTTTTCAGCAGTTCACCCTATCAAAATGCATCGATGCAGTGATGGTACTGGGAAATTCGCATTTGTTTATGAATCGTACCAACAAGCTTGCAGTAATAGCAAGTCACACACAAGAAAGGTAGAGGTGCTTCTTACCTGTGCTAAAGTTTAATGGGGGCTTTTCTATATATATATCCTGATACAGTGTAGGAGAAATAATCTGATTTAGTGCCTTACACAAAGCAAGAAAGAGACAATGAAAGTGACAAGTTTCTTATTTAAATGGGTATTTTTTTACCCAGATATTCATGTGTCTCAGGATCTACATGTAAGTGCAGGAATGGTATGTCTTTGCTTTTTTAAATGTCTTGGAAGGACAGTGAATGTTGGTATCACACCATTTAGGGTTTGAAGATTTTGTGCCCTAGGTTGCATTTTTAATGTCTAAATTATTTGAAATTATATTTCTGAATATTGTTGTCTAACAAGCTTAAAGTTGAAACAGAAATGCTTTTTACTTCCTTTCTTTCAGCCGTTTCTTGTACCCTGGGAAGCGCTGGGCTGTTGCCGATCTCCTTGGAGATGGCAGTAATTCTGTGGAATCTAATTGTTCTGGCAGCAAAGATGGAAAATATGAATTGTTAACAGCAATAAATGATGCAATTGCAGAAGAGATTAAAGATCTCATGACAAAAAGTAAGGAAAATAAATTTCTAGGTTTAATATTTTGAATTGCAGAGCACTTAGGCTCTCAAGGAGTTTTAGGAATTTTCTTTATTTTGATAATCTAAATTTGAATATGTTTAGAGTAGATAACGTTATTACGTTGGCACTTGGTGCCTGTCAGTTAATCTAATGTGCCAAAGATAAAACTTGTAGGATTTAGTATGGTCAGATTGAGCAACTGTCTGTAATTTCTGTAACTTGTACTGCAGCTGACATGAGGGGCCAGCAAACAGAAACTTTGTTAGCAGGATCACTTGCTAAAGCACTTTGTTGTATCCTTTTTATTACAGAACTTTAAAAACCTTTATCTGTTTTCTAAGACTGATTCCTATAATATTAGTTGTGCTTCAATAGAGGCTTTACAATTACTGCATTTTATAATAACATTCAAAACTGAAATGTTTGCTTAATAACTGTGGGTCGTGCTTACTAAAATGTGTGTCGTTTACGGTGATGAATACATGGTACAGATATTGCAGTTACTTCCAAGGAATATAACATAAATTCCTTAACATCATCTAATACAGATATTAACAAGATGAGCAAAGAGGTAAAAGGTAATACCTTTCTTTTGCGCATTTACACAAATATGTAAATCAGAATAATGAAAGAAAATGCATAACAATCAACCTTGATATTTCTAATCAATATTTAATTGTTTTTGGACAATAAATGAAATGGGCCTGCTTTCGTAACGACTCTGAATTAGTGTACAGATACTTGTCACGCATTTCTGCTGCTCTCTGTGCCACTGGGACTATAAGATAGTTTCATATATTTTAACTGAAATAATAAATCTAACACCTCGGGTGTTAGATATTTAACTGAAATGTTAAATGCTATAGAATTACAAGAGCAAACTACGAGGAATGAGTGTACTCATACATTTTATTTTCTTTTCAATACTTAGCCAATCAGGAAATGAAATCAAGGATTTTGGTAAGAGATTTGCTGTTACTTTTCTGTTAGTCTTTAAATCCAGCGATACTATGTAGGTTAACAAGTCTGACTTGCTTTATTTAGGTCATAAAAGCTGCAGAAGACAGTGCATTGCAATATATGAATTTCATGAATGTGATCTTTGCAGCACAGAAACAGGTGAAGTTGTCGTTTCCTTTGGATCTTTTATTAATATGTAAAAGCATAAAAAAATGTTCATTTTTGTTATGATTGTGATCTGATTAAAGAATGCTTGAAAAGAAACCTGTCGTGCCCAGGGGGAAAGCTAATCAAGCTTTAAATAAATAAATAAAATTTCACATCACTGCATCTTAACATAAAAGGTTTGCTAGACTAGTTTAAGATTCCTGTGTAAGTACAGACAGTAGCCTTTTGTCCTGCCTTGCAGGTAATGTGTACAAGGTACTTCTGCTGGTAGTTCTTTTAATGCCATGTGAGAGAACAGAGATGAGATTTGACTTTGTGTTCTGACCAAGGGAAAGAGCTTTGTTATCGCTGTGGTGGTCCTGCAGCTGTAAAAACATGTATGATGGTAAAACTGGTGAGGGTACATTGTTCATAGCTGAATTTCTGTTGTTTTTTGTTTGTTTGTTTTCTTCATGCTTTTCATCTCTTTGCTTGCAGAGTATTTTGATCGATGCCTGTGTCTTGGACTCTGATTCAGGTCTTCTACAACAGGTACAGAGTTTATTTTTACTTGCTGTTTACGTGAATTCATAGGTACTTGATGCTAGGCAGTCTGTCATATTGTAAAGGGAGACATTACACCCTTTTATATGACATCTTTTATGCCCTTTTATTATAACATAGATCTGTATTCCTTTCTTCTTCCTTTGGAACAATTACTATAAATTGTTTTCTTCTTTATAGGGCTAAACATATTTCATAGCAATTCACTTTGTTTTTTGAACAACAAAAACATGTGGGATAACACAGCAAATACTATGAGCTTACTAGGGTATAAATTATGCCTCATGGCACATTATCTGGAGATGCTGTTTTTCAGAATTCTTCTCAAAGGAGGATTGGGGAGGGTAATTAGCAAAATCCTATAATTTTTTAGATATCACAGAGAGTATCACAGAGACTGAGGTATGAGTTGAACAATTGAGATGAATGAGAATAAATTTTTTCATTTGTCTCTGGATGTGAGATCATAGTTTATTTTTACACTTTAAATGATTCTTTTCTTTTCATAAGAGCAAGAGAGATACTTCATGATGGAAACAGTTGTTACCATTTCAATTTTTCTAAGTGCTTTCATTTTTAGTTCTTTGAAACATGCAGACCTTGAGCAGCATGTGGATATTTTAAATAATGTGTAAATTTAAACAGACACAACAATCTGATCATGCTTTCTGTTTTCCAGGCCTGTGACATTACAGGTGGCATATACTTGAAAGTGCCCCATATGCCATCACTTCTGCAGTATTTATTGGTAAGATATTTAAAAAGCACTTAAAGTGTTTTTTCCTGTGTTAGACGTGAAATCTTACTGATTTCATTGACATGTTAATACAGCAGTACACTTGCAATTTCTGAAATACATTTTCCTTTATTTGTATAGTGGGTATTTCTCCCTGATCAAGAGCAAAGAGCACAGCTTGTGCTTCCACCTCCTATTCATGTTGACTACAGAGCTGCATGTTTCTGTCATCGAAATCTCATTGAAATTGGTTATGTATGCTCTGTGTGCTTGTCAAGTAAGTTTATAAATATCTAAGACTCTAATTTCTTAAATTCCAATGGAACTATTTTAATGACAGAAATTTTTTATTTTTCAGTATTCTGCAACTTCAGTCCTATTTGTAGTACGTGCGAGTAAGTGTTTCTTCTTGTTTCAGAGTTGGGTGTGAAAATACGTTCAGTGTACCTGATAGCTTTTTTTTTTTTTTTTTCAGGACTGCTTTCAAAATATCACTGCCACCTGTCATGAAAGCTAAGAAGAAGAAATTAAAATTAGCTGCATAACAACACTACGTAAATGCACCATTGTCTCCTCCAGTAATTCCATGAAATGGAATGTACTAGAGAAATTGACAGCACTTTTTATAGGATATGAAAGAGAACTGTATGCAGTCTTACAACTTGTTTCTTACTGGATAAATATTTAAATAGTATTTTCTACACAGTAACAAAGCGCTGTATTACCATGTAACCTGTGCTGTTTTAAGTACTATTTCTTAATTGTAAGCAGAAGTTGTAGCTTGTTAAGATGTAGATCTTGCAAAGTTAGAAGGTATTCTTGCCATTGCAAAGCTTCTACCTCCAAGTTATTTTCAAAGATAAAGCTCTGATTGGTTTTAGTCCTATGTTGGTGTAAAGATAAGTTATGACTACTCCTGATGTGTAGGTTCTGAGTCTTAGCACTGTGTTATTTGGGGACTTTGACATTCTGTTAACCTTTGCTACCTATTTTTTGAGTGAAACAGGCTCAGTTTCAGAATAAATAAACCAAAATTTTCAAGATGGTTTAGAAATCCCCTTCCGTTTAAAGATGTTAATTCTTCTGCATGTGCACACTTGCATGTTTTATATTCTTTTATTCCCTTTGATTGTGATTTTCTCCCAGTTGTGTTCTGACTAGTCTTCTCAAAGGAATACAGAAAGTTGTTATTTCCTACTTAAAAGAACTTTTCTTTCTTAAGGTGCATAGAGGAATTTGTGTAGTCTCAACGCTTGCATCATCAGGTTTTTATCAGCTTAACTTGTAATTAGGGCCCAACTCTTACTGGCTTGTTTCATCACCGAAAGCCATTTTGTTTGAAGCCTGTATTTATACTTTGTACAAACCATTTGTAATAAAACCTGCTCCTTTTCTCATACAGTTACTGCTGTGGCTACCACATCTTTTTAAGGGTGAGCCACACGGACTTGTTACAATTCCACTGTGTAAGAGCAGAGGAGGCTTGGGCAGGGAGGACATCTCTGGAGGAGTCAGGAGGAACCCCGACACCCCGGGCCCGGCCTCGTCCCGGTGGCGGCGCTGCGGTGCCCGCCCTGAGGTGCCGAGGGCCCCGCCGCCTTCCCGCCCCTTCCCGTTGCCATGGCGCCGCGCTGCCGCCGCAAAATGGCGGCCGGGCGCCCGGCTTCTCGGCGGCGGGGCCCACCCTGACGCCATGGCAGCAGCGGGCCTCGGGGCGCTGCTGCTGCTGCTGATGGCAGCGGCAGCACCGCGGGCTGGGCAGCCCGGTGGGTGCCGGGGGGCGAGGGGAAGGCTGCTGAGGGGAGGGGACGCCGGGGACAGAGCGGGACCTTCCCCGGCTGACTGGCGATGGGCTAGGGCGGGAGGGCACGGAGCCCCCGAGGGGTGGCGTGGGGACGTGCACACTGTAAATACAGTCCTGTGGTAGGCAGCACGGGATAATTTGTGACTTTTGTGGCAATTTAAAGTATGTCAAGGTGTAAGAAGCCTAAATGTGAAACCTGAATGCATCTTAAAGATAGTGCCTTTTTCAGTTTCTGCGTGTATTAAGATGTGTTCCCCCCCCCCCCCCCCCCTTTCTTTTTAGTGTTTCAGCCTTCTTTTATCCATATGTCTGGGCCAAGAGTTAATTCGTTTTTTCATGGAAATTCTTCAGGAGTTAATTTTCATATAATTTTAAATCCTATAGATGAAGAGACAGGTAAGAATGCTTTCCCCCCCCCCCCCCCCCCCCCCCCCCCCCTTAGTAGCATATAAATTCTCTTTATTTTTTTCCTGCTAAAGTTACTGGAGCAATATGAGTTCATTTACTACTTTAACAGTTACTAAAATAGTAACTCCTAAGGACTTCTGCTGGTTAAGCCCTTAGTCCTCTGTCTGCTTGTCAGCTGAGCTTAAGGATGTGCCTACCTGAAGCCACAGGAGAAATTTAAATTTACTACTCATTCTTTTCAGTCTTTTCTAAATGAAAACACAGTATATATTTTTATTTTAATATAGGAAAATTGCAAGTTTCAAATTGCAGTGGAAGTAAAACAGCTGGTCATTGGAATTTGAGCGTAACACCTGGTGTGGTATGTAAAATACTGATTCTTCCCTAAAATAGGAAGGATTGGATTATCATATGTTAAGGGCTAATGAAATGTCAACAAAATGTTAATTTACTAGCAACCTGGTTTGCGTGTCTTGCCCTTGCCGTTTTTCTTTGATATAACTTGACATACAAAGCTGGTGAAGGGCCTGGAACACAAATCCTGTGAGGAGCAACTGAGGGCACTGGGGTTGTTCAGTCTGGAGCACAGGAGGCTCAGGGGAGACCTCACTGCTCTCTACAACTACCTGGAAGGAGGTTGTGGGGAGCTGAGGGTTGGTCTTTTCTCACAGATATTAGCGATAGAACAAGTGGGAATGGCCTCAAGTTGTGCCAGGGGAGGTTCAGGTTGATAATTAAAAGAAATCTCTTCTCAGAAACAGCAGTCAGGCAAAGGAACGGGTTGCCCAGGGAGGTGGTGGAGTCACTGTCCCTGGGGGTGTTCAAGGAAAGGTTGGACATGGTGCTTAGGGACATGGTTTAGTGGGTGATAGTGGTGGTAGGGTGATGGTTGGACCAGATGATCTTGGAGGTCTTTTCCAACCTTAATGATTCTATAGTTCAAGACTGTTACAGATCTACCGGAAGGAGCTGGTAACACAACAGCATTTTTATATAGCATGAGCTCTAGAACATCCACATCTATTACAATTGTTTTCAGCATTGGTTACGTTACATATAATTCTTTAAAGCTTTTGTCAACTCTGTAGTCATTTCAACCTTCAGCTGAAGGTAGCTATAAAAATTGAAATTTACATTTTTGGTTATTTGTTCTTTTCTTTAAAGCTATGTGTGCAATTTCTGAGGGAACTTGTTCTGCATGGATTCCTTACAATTCCGTGTACAGTTAATATACTCGTTTTATTTGCATATTCCAGTAGCATACCCTTAGTCATTCTGACTTCAACAAACATCTGATTTTTATATTGGAAGAAAATCATTGCATTGTGGTGCTGACAAAGTGGTACTGAAATTTCTCTTTTGGGAACTGATGAGTGATACAAATAAGAGCAATTTAATACAAGCTGTCATATCTGTCAAACTTTATTCTGCGTTTTTCAGGACACATCCAAAGTGATCATAGACTTGACTAGAAATCTTCAGTTGTGTTTGCCAAATGCCACTGACTGCTGCACAGCACCTCTCTGCGTGCTGGAAACACTTCAGGTTTTAGCTTGCCGTGATTCGGTGGTACTGGCACATCTCCTGATTCAAGCTGAAATATATGCCAACTCTTCCTTTACAGGAAACGTGTCAGGTAAGTGTTTAGATATGCTCAAGAAGAAATTGTATTTTCTTTTCCTCTATATATGAAAAAAGAAAATCTGGGACTTCAGCAGCAATGATTGATCCTTTGTAATTGTTAATAAAATTTAACAAAGGATTTATACACGGTTGGAATAAACTGTAATGTGCAGGGCCTACTTCTTGGGATTCTAGTTCATGTGGTTTAATTTGTCTCTTCTTTTTTTGTAATTCTTTTTAGAAGATGCATCTGTCATCCCTAACCAGGTGTTTCAGCCCTTGGGCCCTTGTCCTTGTGACCTGACAGATGGAGCTTGTGATGTCCGTTGTTGCTGTGATCCGGTACTTATTTCATACTAAACTTTGAAATGTTTCCAAAGTTTCTAGGCTCTGGGGAAAGTGAGGAGAGAGAGAGGTACTGATATTTCAAGCTAGAAGAAGGCTTGTCGGGGTTTTCTGGTATTTCTTATAGTATATAACACATCTCTTTACAAACCTGGTTTGTTTAACTGTGAGTAGGTTGTAGGGGCTACAGTAATGCAATTACTGAGCTAAAAAGTGACCGCTGTTTTCCCTTTCAGGAGTGTACACCAGATTTGAAGAAGTTATTCAATGAATCATGTTTCACTGGAGTGTTTGGTGGGGATGTAAACCCACCTTTTAATCAGCTGTGCTCTACAGAGACAGATGAATATACTCCTGATTGGTTTCCCTTCCTTTGCGTGCAGTCTTCTCTTAATAATACACCATTTCTTGGCTACTTTTATCATGGCTCTATGTAAGTTTTATTTTATTTTTTTCTCAACACATGCATTAGCCATGCTACTGAAACTGTAACTTGTTTTTTATAATGAAAGCTATTTTGAAACTGGAATTTGAAGGTGTGAACTTTAAATGCAAATGCAGAAATGTAGTTGGTACTATATGAAAACATGGTATTTGAGAGCAGATGTATAATTATTTGCATGAGATAGGGAGTAAAGAATTGTTTAATTTTTGAACTTAGTTGCAGCTCTACACCAAGAGTTCCTTCATTTAAGATCCCTTTACAAACGTCTCATGCGAAAGTTTTCACTGGTTACAGTCAAGGAGATCCAATTATGACAGAAGAAAATGAGTATTTTACCATCCCCCAGGTAATCATGTCCTGTTTAGGGCTTCTGATTCCTCTTGGCTTGTTTGGCATTCTCTATCACATTCCTTATGTCTTTGTAACCAAATTCTGTAACTTGCTGTTTTGAACTGGTAAAAAATATTTTTCACCTAGCACAAAATCATTATTAAAAAGAACATTATCCTTCCTGTTTTCCCTACCCAACTCCCAAAATGGTAATGTTTTAATTATTTCAAGAGCTAAAAACAAGCTTGGCATCCCAATTAGTAGTTTATGGCTTATCATATTTCTGTATGTTATTTGTCTGTTATATTATGGAGCACTGTAGTTGTTTTCCCCTTGTCTCATCTGGCTGTATTTTTTTAATACATTCTGCATTATAGAGAGAGGCTTGTTAGTTAAAATTAATTTGAAAAATTGAGATGAAGCGGGACTGTGCATTATAGCTATTTTGAAAGCTGTCCATTTTAAATTGTAACCTCTTTTGTGATATTTTGCTAACATCAGATCACTTGCTTGTCAGTCATATATGGCTGTAGTACATATTTGGAGCATTTCACTGATAAATAGTTTTAAAATGAAAAGCAAGAAAAAAGCCCAATGTACGTATTTCTGTTGAATTACCTGCAGCAATCCATGGCGGGGCAGTGTGTTGGAAATGCCCCTGTAGCTTATCTTCATGACATTGATGTTAAGTGCCTCACTGATCTATCATCTTACAAAGAAGGACTGCCCCATGATGTGAGAATAAACAGTGGTACAGGAGGTATGTTGCATTAACCATAACAGAAATGTATTGTATGTTTTCCCAGCTGATAGAACAAAAGAAACCAGAGGACTTCTGACATGTCAGCTACATGTAATATCATTGATACTTGGTGGCTGTAGTTCAGCATTTGGGGATGCTCTAATCAGCATTTGGGGTGGTTTCTGACAGCCTTCTAACAAGATTCTCACAGTTACCCAGGACTTAAGATATAAGAAATAAACGGGAAACAAAAGCCAATCCCATTGTCTGTTTCTGGTGACTCATACTGAGTATGGCTACACATGACAGAATAAAGCATCTCTTGATGTTGTTTTGCAATTGTTGCAGAGCCCTTTTTCTGTCAAAAGGGTGCAGTATCATTTTAGAATTGGTGAGAGGTGCTTTTTTCTGCATTAACAAAGCATATACTTAGGAAGTGTCTTTCTGGAGTTCGAGATGGCATTATTAACAGCATGAAGATAATTTATTTTATACCGCCTAATTAAGTTGTCTAATTTTTTAATCTATACTACCTTTGTAAGATCCAGAGATAATTAGCTATGCTCTCATAATACATAAACAGTTTGGTCCTTTACCAAAAGTAATTTTCTAAATAATTTTCTGCTCCATTTCCATAATAAAAATGATTGTACCTTGGATGTGAAAATACTATCTATTAGTCAGGATTACTGCAGTGGTTTTTTTTTTATTCTCAGACTTCATCCAACAAAATGTGATCTATAGGACCATCGCTGACATGGGCAAATTCATTGCTAAAAGCGGTATGTCTCTTCCGTTTAATAAGTGCACTTCTTACCGAACCTGGATGAAACAGTTGATTTTGATGCCTAAAATGTTTACCTGCATTGATTTTTAGGAGGGATCTTGTATGTCTTCTAGTACTCAAATAAATAAGTGGCAGGGCATGTGGTCTGTGTGAGCTCTTGTGCCTCTTTAGGGACCCTTTTCAGTCAGTGAAGCAGCTCTTTGATGTAGAACAGTGGCTCCCAGTTGGTGTGTGTGTACCGCAGCACAGATGAAGTGTTGAAACCAAGCTGGTGTGTTTGTTTTTTTCTGGGCAGTTATGTTCCTCTTAGAGGGATGCGATGAAATTAGAGGGAGTCCTGTGTCCAGAGCCCCATCAACTGATGAAATAAAGCCCAGTGCTGGGCTCTTGAGGCTAAGCTATGAAAGGACTTGCAACTACAGATGTTAAAACATTGATAAGCCAGAGGGCTGTGCTGTAGGTGCAGCATTCTGACCTTATATGATGGGACTTAAACAGTAAAATAATTCTCTAAAAGATCAATGTTATAATTTCCAGAATTTTGGTAGAGATTTTTAAGGTGTTCTTCATTTATTATACAGCTTTCTAATTAGCAATGCTTTTAATTGAGTGGTTTTCTTTTCTTCTGCAGAAAGCCTTCCTACTACTGAGATTTTGTGTCAAAATGTAACGTTCGCAGAGAATTATACGTTCATCTGCAAAGATGAGAACATAGAGGGAATAAACGTCACAGTCTTCCTTGGACGTTTATGTGATGGAGGTATCACGATACTTCTTTTACAGATTTTTGACTTACTTTTATAGAATATAAATATATTAATAGAATATATAGAATATAAATATATATAGAATAGTTCAGTTGGACAGGGCCTTTGAAGAGCATTTAGTCCAACTGCCTGACTACTTCAGGGCTAACCAAGAGTTAAAGCATATTAATGAGGGCACCATACAAATGCCTCCTGAAGACTGACAGGCATGGGGCATTAACCACCTCTCTAGGAAGCTGGTTCTGGTGTTTGACCATCCTCACAGTGAAGAATTTCTTCCAAACATCCAGTCTGAATCTCCCCTGGCACAGCTTTGTGCCATTCCCATGCATCCTGGCATTGGCTGCCAGAGGGATTCTTCTTTTGTTCCCCTCCTCGGGAAGTTATAGAGAGCAATGAGGTCATCTCTTGGCCTCCTTTTCTCCAGGCTAGACACCACATTTTTTTTTTATTCAGCATGAAAATTCTTTAATAGACTGTCTTTATTAGTTATTCTGCTTAAAAAGAATTTCCTTTGGACTCTGGAAGAAAACTTATGGGTCTGATTTCCATTAATTTCTATTATTTTTGAATTTTATGTTACTAATGAAGGATGGAAGTTTGCATCCTATGTAGAGCTGAACAGAATATTTCTTGCTAATTTGCTTATTTAGAAGTTTTTTTTTTTTTTTTTTTTTTTTTTTTACCAGAAATATTGACACAGAGATTCACAGCCAAATTTGTAAGTTTGAAGAGTAATAATGAAGAAGAACTGTCTGGGAATCCAGGTATTAGTTCTTTATTTTGCTTCTTAAATTAATATTTTTTTGTCCTGGACTGACCATCATCAGTGACCGTATTTTATACCTCTTTCATACTTTGTTATGTTACTAGCCTCACTCTCCTATCTTCATTGTACTGTCAGTTGTAATAGTGGTGATTGGCTTTTAGGCTAAGCATTGATTATTTTAAGTGAGGCTACTGTAATGGAAAAGTGTTTACTGTAAGACTGATGATATATATTATTAAAACAACGTCAATGCTTGTAGATTCTTACAAAATGTTTGCAATTTCTCCTACATTTAGGTTATCAAGTTGGGAAACCAGTGAGAGCTGCAAATATGAATGCTTCTGATACTTCTGGCAGCCTAAACATTTTTCAGCCAGGTACTGACTTGCAAGGTTGCAACTTCAACTTCTTTTACTGCTAAAATGCTTTTTATTTTGTCCATATTTTACTTCAAAATCTCCTCTAAGCCAAATTTTGCTTTTTTTAGACTATTTCGTAGCCTTCATTCAAACTTCATTGAGAAAGCCTGTATTAAGTACCTGTGTTAGTGAGTACAATGTACTTTAGGTATCCAAACATATTGCAAAGGAGACAATTGCAATGGAATTTAATATCAATATTTCCAGTTGAATGGACTTTAATCTATTTGAATTATACTACTTAGTGTTTTGCATCCTAATACTTGATATTTTTTGCACAAAATTGAAAGCTAGAGATGAAAAAGTAAATATGAGAAACCTCTAATAATATGTTTTTGATTTACAGCTGGGAGAGGTTTATGTACATCAGCAACTGATACACCAGTTTTGTTTGGATTAGATTCCTACTCTGGATGCATACTAGAAGTTGGTATTAATGAAGACTGCACACTTTTAAGGTGAGCTACACAAGATGAATTGTTTTTCCCTGTATCCCTCTTGCTGCTCCTTTTGTGATTTTCTACAAGTTTCTACTATCAACACTGATACGTTCTTTTTAAATGTTCTTGCATACATCTCAGCTTTCTATGGTTGAGATCATAAAAATCTCTTGTGGTTGAGATTATAAAAATTGTTTCACTCAGATTTCCTCGTATTCAAGTGAGGATTACATTGGAGTGGGATACTTTGTCATTTTGTACCTTTAGCAGATAACTCAATACTTGAAGCTTGTTTTAACTAAATGATAGCGTCTTTCTGAGGAAACTGATGTTATGATATAATACTGCTGTAACCCAGAGTGGTTTACACTATAGATTTACTTTTTGCTTAATATATGATGTTTTTATTTTCAGAGGAAATGTAACTGAAAGATTGAATTCATTAATACAAGCTACTCATGTTGGAAAGAGGAGCAATTCAAGTTACAGTGATGTAAATGACTGGGTGGAAATTATACGTAAGTGAGGTTTATGTTGTTATTTGTAGTCTAAATGTTTAAAATATGCTCTTGTAGTATGATCATCTCAAAATAGAATCCAAATGTAAAGTCAAGTGCCTGAAGATACTGATCTGTGTCTGGATCCATCTAGCCATCCACGTATAAATTCGTGCACACACACACATAACTTCACATGTATATGTATACTGCAGTAAGATGTTTACAACTGTCAATCAGTAGATATAATAACTTGGTATTTTTAGTTCTCTGTGGATAAACTATTCCTTTATGTATATTTATACAGAAAAAATGTTTTTGCTGTATTCCTGTGGGACAGTTAACAATGTTTCACTGGAATGTGACAATAATTACTGAAAAGATGATATTTTCTATAATATTTTCATTTAACTCTGTTCTTCCACAGGTCTTGATCCATTTAATCCTAAGACAAGTGTGAGCACTGGAAACTTGAAAGGCATTTGTCCAGATATTCCTGCAAATCTGAATATTCGCATAATTTTTGCGGATGTGGGTGCAGTACAAGGGATTGCCCGTCAAGAGATACTCGCTGTGCAGATCAGGTAGAACAGAGCTGTGTCTCTGGCTATTTGATAAATAAATGTTTCATTTTGAGACTCACTTATGTGTCATACTCAGATTAAATTTTACAAACATACATATTATTTCCAATTTTTACATGCCTTTTATTTGTATTTGGAACACAAACTCTTTTGAACCCAACCAGAGGCTGAAACTTAGGTTTTCAATCTCCTGAAATTAAAAAAAAAAAAAATAAATGGTGACCAGCAGGCAATCTTTGTGCTTCATTGAAGTATAAAAAAAGAAAAAATATTGCTGCCGCCAGTAATAGGCGTATGCAGGGCATTCCATCAGAAGTATGTTTTAATTCCTTGTTGTGGTGGAAAGGATAACAAAACAAATGTCTTATGTTTTGCCTTACCCTAGTGAAGAGCTGCTTCCTGAGAGCTGTGGTAAATGTTTTCTTCTTTCCTGAAATGGGGGAGTTTAATATTGCAAACATTTTTTTTTTTTTTTAAGTCAATACAAATCAAATAAATAGATTGAACACAATCTACCTCTTTTTCCAGCCTTTGCACATTCTCCCTCTGCAGTGTTGAAAATCCATCAATCATTAACCTCCTTCAAAATAGTGTGTATTTTGTCCTTTTATGGTTATGTTTAGGCTCTGCATTTCCACTTTACAGCCTTTTGGTAATGTTATTCATGTTCTTACAGTTACTCGACTGTCATATGGCAATTCCAGTGTGGGCTTACCTGTGAAAACACTGTCAGCTTTCTTCCCATCACTGCTTCTGTTCAGTTCATCAAAGTGCCAGCTCAGCCACCGATTCCAATGACAAGGTAATTCCTGTATTTAAAAAAAACAACACACAAACTTGTCATTAAGTTAAGCAGATGTAATGTAAAATGCATTGATCAAAAGGTTATTTTGGTTTGCTGGAGTACAGAGCATGAAGGACTGCTTCTAATATTTATTGAGTAACAGTTTTGTAGGTGAGGATCTCCCCAGAAGCATGCAGTGTGGGAAGGCCTGTAAATTACTCTGCCAAGTTGTCATTTGGTTTTGGCAGAAAGCATCCGTGCCTTTTATTTGAGTGAGCAGAGATTGTTGTGTGAAGCTTCTAAACTATTGCCTGAAGATTTGCTCATCACAAAAAGAAACACCTGGCTAAAAATGGCAGATAGGGAATAAAAAGGGGCTTCTGTTTTGTTAGAGGAACTAGAAGCTTGTGTTTTTTTTTCTTTCGTGTAACCTGGCCACTTTTCCAACTCTTTTTTTTTTTCTATTTGTCCTAGTGTTCTGGTGGTATTGTAGGTAATAGACATGTTTTTTCAGGTTTCAGATTAATTATACAGAATTTGACTGCAATCGAAATGATGTTTGCTGGCCACAACTCTTTTATCCAGTGACACAGTTCTACACAGGTAAGAATAATAAGCAATGTGGAATGCCATGAACTGGCTGTATTTTTTTGAAACATAACTAAATGTGTGGATTTTTTTCTGAAATAATAGTTTGTAGTAGGAAATTGGAATTTCAAAAATGTGCTCCAAAAGTCGGATTATATTTCTTTCTTACTAATGCATTAATTTATTAGTTATGCTTGCAGAAAAATAACTGCAAGAGTGCTTTGCTGATTGAAATTTTGTGAGCATCTGTTCAACAGATTCTTCTTCATGCCTGTTTACAGTTGGGAGGGAGGTATGCTTTCTAGAGAAAACGTTGCTTTATTATAGGGTTCTGTTTCTGTGTCTTGTGGTAATTGTGGCATTGCATTAATGTGGGCTGTTGCCCATGAAGGGAGACTCTCATTTTGCCAGTACGTGCTGTTCTGTCTGCCTACGGAAGCTGCAGCAAAATCTTGCCATGTTGGTAAGAGAGAGACCTTTGAAGTTTCATTTGTGAACAACTGTGATGGATTATGTCTCGTGGGAGGCTGTATAGATTAAGTATCTGGCATTTCAGAGGGTATCAAAGGCACTTGGACTCTGTTCTGAAAGCTGCATGGACAGAAGCACGTGTCTATTACCTGTACTTCAGGGACTCAAGTTCTACAAAGTACAAAATTTTATAAACACAAAGGATCTTCTTTGTTTTATACTGTTATTTTATTCAGGTTATGTATATACTTAAATCTGTATCTGACAGTGGGTTGATGTCCAAACTGAAGCTTAGCTTGTGCTTATACTTTATCTTTTTTTTTGCAGGAGAACCCTATTCCCAATGTCTCGCTAAGGGCCTGTCACTGGCATTTCTTGTTTTCATTGCAGCAATTTTGAGTAGCCCTTGGTTTCCTAAAGTAAGGGATAACTTTTTGATTTAGAAAAATTGATGTAAAGAAAAACACTTTGTAAATAAGTACATTTTTGTAAAATTTATGGACAGATATTGTATTTTGCAGACATTTTATATGAACACTTAAAAGACGCATGAAACGAGTGCTCGTAGGATGCATGGAAACTGGTTGTATTAATAAAAAATGAAAATGGTAGAATTAATTTTGGGTTCTGGAGCATTTGGTGCAGCAAGAGTGCAGAGCTGGCTTCAGCAGCAGGGCTGGGGGCCATCAGTCTGGGTGGGCGTGTGGTGGGCCCCTGGGGCAGCAGACCCAAGTAAAGCTGGCGTGTACACCTCTTTCTGGAACAAGGAACTGAGTATTGCTGCCTTAGGACAATAATAAGGCAGTTTTTTGGGGGGCTGTAATCTGATGTGGTGATTATCTGCTTGGAGCTGCCTATCCCCCACAACACCCTTCCTACAGCTTTTCTTGCGGTTATTAACCACTGTGCCACCCGCAGGTACATTCCCAGGGCTTAGAGGATCCCCTTTACCCCTCCCAGCCCTTTATTTTCTCCTTTCCCCTCTTTCCACGTGGACCCCCTTGGCTCCCCCCCCCCCCCCGGCTCCGCCTTTCCCCGCTCGGCCCCCTCGGGGCCCTGCCCCCGGAAGCAGCCGGGCCGGGCCGGGCCGTGATGGCCGCGGCAGCGCGGGGCAGAGCCGGGCCCCGCTGAGCTCCCCTCCACACCTCATTTTCCCCTCGGGTCCTTTCCCCTGGAGCCCGTTCCCGGTGCCGGGCCCCACCATGGGCTCGCTGTTCCGCGGGGAGCCGCTGTGCCTGGCGCAGCTCTTCCTGCAGAGCGGCTCGGCCTACGAGTGCCTCAGCGAGGTGGGCGAGCGCGGCCTGGCCGAGTTCCGAGACGTGAGTAGCGGGCGCTGGAAACAGCCCCCGGGGACCCCCGGCTGGGCGCAGGGTCCGTGTGGGGGGGAAAAAGAGGGCGATGGGAAGGCCGCGGCCTTCCTGAGGCAGCGGGGAGGGCCCGAGCCCACCCCTCACAGGGGTATTGTAAGCTCTGGGGGTGGTGGAGCATCCTGCAGGGAGGCTGTTGTGCGCCTGAAGCCACCCTGATCTCGGTCTGTAGGTGCTTAGCCAGGAGGTGCAGCCACCCCACTGACAGACCGATGGAAACATCGCAGTGCTGTCAGCTCATTCCTTCACCATCGCACGCTGCTGCTCTGTAAAATGAGTTTGTTCCCAGAGCAGCAGTTCACCTTGAAGGAAAGCGAGTGCCTCGCTAATAGAAGATGGGTTGGGCAATAATTAACTTTTGTTTCTGCATAGTCTCATTGTAATTATATGATCTTTGCTTGCTGACTGAGACTTTGGAATTTCTCTCAGGTATTCTTCATAAACGTAGGTTACAAAATCTTAGTAAGGAAAACTTACATAACAACTAATTACCAAATAGAATGGGTAGGAGGATCCTGTAGGAATTAGTACTTGAGTTTTGTGTTTAAAGGCCACTGATGCCATTTCAGGTAGTCCAGATTTTAAAGTTGAACGTGTAACCAGAGACAATGCACACTCATGGGAAAGTGGGGAAAAAGATCTGGTCAAAGTTCAACATTTCAAATAGATTTTATGGAAATACATAGCAAAAAAATATTTATCGATAGGTTCTTTTTTATTAATTTGAAGTCTTTAAGCAGTAACTTAAAATGGTAGGAATAATATGGGGGTGGTTTCTCCAATAGACTTGAGTTAGTTTGTTATCAGTGTCTTTCATTCTTTTTACTCAAATCATTCTGTTTTAGTAAAACCTTGCTATTTGAAGACTTCTGCCTTTTTTAAAATAGCTTCCTAGCTGAAAAGCAGTTTTTAGAAAGAGAAGGCTTGTAGAAAGTTTTGCATGCACGGTACATGCAAAACTGGCTCCATGGAGTCAGAGAAACAGCTGTGTTTTTTAGTGGTGTTTTTTTGTTTCATCACCTAATAAGCATTTTATCCTTCTTCAGCTCAACCCAAATGTAAGTGTATTTCAGAGAAAATTTGTGAATGAAGTAAAGAAATGTGAAGAAATGGAAAGAATACTTGGTGAGCTTTATTTTCATACCTATTTTCATCTCATCTGTGGCTTTAATAAAGTTCACTTTGCCAGAGGATCTATAGTGGAGGTTTCAGCTAGAGCTTTTCTTGTTTTTCCTAGTGTTGCACTATTCTAACGTTTTGGAATCTTTTAGACATTTTTCCTATCTGTGAAGAAATAAAATGCATGCACTCAAGTACATAGAGTGTCTGCAGCTCTTCGCAGCTAGAGCTGGCTTGTTTGACTGCAATGCTGAATTGGGTCAGAACATACAAATATGTTCTTTAATCTGCATTCATACGCTGTGTCAGCTTTGAGTGTATCACAGGTTTGTTTAAGTTGGAAGGGACCTCTAGAGATCACCTAGTCCCACCGTCTGCTCTAGCAGAGTAAGCTAGAGCCCATTTTCCAGGGCTGTGTTCAGTGAGGTTTCCAATACATGTACAGGTAGAGACTCTACAGCCTCAGGGCTGCTTGGAAAATAGAAATGTTACTCTAGATATTCCCTTGACTAAAAAGAAAAACCAAATTTCTCATGTAGTGCTGTTGAACTTCCAAGCACTCTCCAAAGCATTTTAAGTTACTAATAATCGTTTTCACATGATAGTCAAGGAATAGAGAAAGAACATGAAGAGCATTACAGCCAGGATGCCGATTACTTCAACATACCCAGAGGAAAAGCTGCTGTTGAAAGATTCTTTTATTGAAATCTCTTATTAGAGCCACGTGCTGGTCATGCCAAATATCCCAGTAGCTGTTGTGGCAATCTCACTGCCCAGCATGAGCTGCAGGCGTTGTCAGGGTTTCTTAAGCCTCCTTGTTTGAACACCTTTTATTCCGAACATGGGATGTTGAGCAGGGCATCAGTTTTTGGCAGATGGCATTAGGAGTAGAAAGTAGCATATTATGAAGAGTCAAAAGCTTCTTAAAAAGTGCTTGCGCTTGGAAAGTTTCGGTCTGCGGTCCCTGAAGATAGTTTACTTCTACAAATGCCCAAGGGAGCAGTGCTCTCTGTCTTGTGTTGCTAGCACTTCATAAGTCGATCTTTTTCTCCATGGAGCACTAATCTTTATCCTTCCTTTGTGTTCTTCCTGAAGACTCTTTGTGTATTGTTGCCAAAATAAATTAATAAAATAATTAGGGCCTGATGCTGCAGTGTTGTCACTGCCCTCAATAACAGCTGAAGATCAACTGTGCAGTTTTCAGTTTCATTTCTGATTGTGTTTTTTTCTCCAGGGTATTTAGTACAAGAAATTAAAAAGGCGGATATTCCTCTTCCTGAAGGAGATGTTGCTCCTCCTGCGCCCTTGCTGAAACACATTTTAGAAATCCAGGTAATTTTTTTTACACTCCAGATGCCCGAACTGTTCTCAGTTTAAAATATAAATTAAAATAAATAAACAAAAATAAATATATAAAAACACAGATAAACAAATTTTTAAAGTAATAAAAAAAATAAACATCCATGTTTTCCAGGGTGTGTGGGAATTTTATATGCCCAAGACTCTGTTTTCCCATGTTGGTTGTGTAATGAAACACGGTGCTCTTTCCTGTGAGTGCTTATAATTTTGAATAGCATTCTGTTCTGCTCTAATTCTATCGGTAGAATAGGTAGCTGACTCATTCCAAGTTCTAATTCCAAGTCTGCCTTACTTAGCTCAAACACAGATTAGAGTCGTAACAACAGACTTAATGGATGCTAGTGGAGGATCAAGTATACTTGATACAAAGCGATCTTTGGCAGGCTGAAGAAGAAAATTTATGGAGCTTAAGTTAACTAAGAAATTGAGAAGTTCCTATTTTTAAGCCAAATTAACTTGCTTAAAATTCATCCTCCCCTGGTTTCCAAAATGGAGTAACCGATTCTGTATCGCTTTTATTTCGTGTAACAGGAACAGCTGCAGAAACTGGAAACAGAATTGAGGGAAGTAAATAAAAACAAAGAAAAGCTGAGGAAAAATCTGCTTGAACTGACAGAATACACATGCATGTTGGATGTCACACAAACGTTTGTTAGGAGAACAGCAGAGGTACTACTTGTGGTGTTTGACTATAATTTGTGTGTCATGTGATGGTTCTGTTGCGTGCTGTTAGTGCTTGTAGTTAAGTGCATGACTTCCTGTTGGGTTTTACACCACCGTACATTATTTGTTTGCTTGGTACCTAGAGAACCTGGCTCACAACTACTTGTGCTTGTATGTACAGGCATTAGGCATATCCACAGCAAAACGCAGCCCTGAAACTTGGGAGCTCTGTGATTTCTCTGATTCATCTGAAGGTTACTGCTGATGCCAGCAGACGATGAAGTCATATTCGTGTTATTTTGATGTGTAAATTGTGCTGAGAAATTTATCACATAACCTTTGCAACAGTGACTATAATCGCTGAGTGACTCACATGAGATCCCAAGATATCGTTGTTATCTGAGTTGAACGCAGGAAATGCTTTTGTAGTTTTACTGAAAGACTTTACTTAATTAGCTTTTCTTCTATAGAATAATAAATGAACTAAAATATTTTTTTCTGAATGCTGTGAATGATCTTTCTTTTATTTCATAGTATGAATCCCATTTACACATGAATTATGAAGAATTTCCATCTGTGGAAAACGAGCCATTTGTGGATTACAACTGCATGCATAGACTGGGTGCCAAGCTTGGGTAGGTATGGTTCAGCTGAGGTATGCCAGCTTGTCATGGTGTGCTGTTTCAAAACTGCTGGATGAGCTGCTGCAAATAACAGGCTGGTTTCTCAGGATGGGATGTTGTGTGACTCCAGTGATTTAAGATGAGTCAAACCATTTTAGACTGAGTGTCCCAAATGCATTTCTGAAACAAAACTGGATTCTTTAAAGGGATAAGTAGGTCTGCACCAAGAATACTGTCATAAAGCTTTTGTGTGTGTTTAAAGCATCTTCTACTGTACAAACTGTTTTTCCAGGATAAACACACAGTGTTTCAATGAGCTGTTTGAGTCAGTTGTAAATGTAACATTATTAATGGTATTGCCTACTTGCCTTTAAAATGATATAGGGACACAGCTCCCTGCAATGTCGTTATTAGAGTACCTTACTGAATAAAAAATTAACGACCTTACTACTGCAGAAAGAAATTGCATTAAATATTCTAGTTGTTTGTTCAGACTTATAATCCATCTGTTTTCCAAACAGAAATTGCATCTTTATTTTATATATTGGTTAGTTTCTATATAGGGTAGTACTTCCTTCTTTAGAGTTGACAGATATTAAATTCTTGTGACTGATCTGGAGTGATGATGTGCTCTGAGATTTTAACTCGTGGATCTTGACTTATTTTTCAAATGTGTTTTTTTTTTTTTTCCCCATAGATTTATATCTGGGTTAGTTCATCGAGCAAAAGTTGAAGCGTTTGAAAAAATGCTGTGGAGAGTCTGTAAAGGTTATACTATTCTTACGTATGCAGAGTTGGATGAATGTCTGGAAGATCCAGATACAGTGAGTAA
Organism: Anas platyrhynchos; assembly: GCF_047663525.1. Lineage (NCBI taxonomy): Eukaryota > Metazoa > Chordata > Aves > Anseriformes > Anatidae > Anas > Anas platyrhynchos. The sequence goes on from NC_092602.1 coordinate 3,570,074, forward strand.
ACATTGTAACTATTTTTTTGTTTGTTCGCTTTGTATGATGTGAAAGAATTGCTGCTCAGGTCTGCAGTGAATATAAATGATGTCCTAGAGCCTTTAGAGAGAAAATCATTTTCAAGTATTATTACTTCCAAGGCTTCAAAATTAGAGGTCTCAATTCCATCATAACTCTAAGAATAGCAATTAATTTTTCATGGCTCAGCTTGATCACAGAATATCCCAAGTTAGAAAGGTCCCACAAGGATGATGGAGTCCAACTCTGGGCTCCACACAACACTACCTAAAAATTAAAACACATGTCTGAAAGTGTTGTCCAAACACTTCTCCAACTCCAGCAGGCTTGATGCTGTGACTGCATCAGGCTGTGAGTGGGAGCCTGTCCCAGTGCCTGACCACCCTCTGGGTGCAGAACCTTTCCCTAACGCCCAGCCTGACCTTCCCCTGTCCCAGCTCCATGCCGTTCCCTTGGGTCCTGTCGCTGTCCCCAGAGAGCAGAGCTCAGTGCCTTGAGGCCTCCCGTCAGCCTTCTGTCCTTCCAGCTGAACAAACCAAGTGACCTTGGCTGCTCGTCATATGTCTTGTCCTTTATTGCAGAACTTTATTGTGGAATAGTTGTGTCTTTTGTTTGGCTACCTTGATCAAAATGCGTGGCATAGATGCCTGCTTGGATATTTATTAACCAGGTCTATACAGGCCATTACCTTTTAATAACCCTTTTATTTGTTCATTCATTCAGTAGTTAAGGAAAAAAGTCTGGAATATGGTCAGCCTTCTATGAAGATTTTTCTCTAAACTTACAAATTCACTTTGTAAATTAGCAGCTATGGCTGTCTAATATTAATTTAAATTTTGCTTTGCATCTAATTTGTAACACTTAATTTTTTTCAAGGCTTATGTTACTAAAAAAAACCTTGAAATATTGGTACACTTGAATTTTTGTTTTTTGTTCTTAACTAAAATGGTGGAATGTTAATGCTACTGACACTTTTCTAATTATATAGTAAAATAACAAATTTGAATAAGTACAGCACAGGAGAGTTGTCGGTTAAAAAGCAAACTTCATCAACTTAACCTTTTTTTTTCAGGGTGAAACCACAAAATGGTTTGTGTTTTTAGTGTCCTATTGGGGTGAACAAATTGGCCAGAAAGTTAAGAAGATTTGTGACTGGTAAGAAGTAAATTTTATATATATATAAATAATATATGTAATAAAATATATAATTTCTTTATGTCTGGATTGTTTTCTTCTTTGTTTCCCCCCCTCCTCCCCTTCCTTGGAAATGTTAATTTCATGCAAGGTTTTGAAGTTAAATCTGTTTTTTTCCTAGCCCCTCAGTTGCATCTAGCTTTATAATTATCTCACATACAAATAAATGTATGGGTCATTTTATCTGCAATCCTTTTTAAGTATTGGCAAAACAGTGACTGTGAGTTGAATCTGGTCTGTGGTTATTAGGCAGCATGTATAACATGCAGATTTCACTAGGGCCTGGGGTTGGCTGTTATTTTTCTTTAGGTTGGTTATTAAGTACAGACTTCTGTGTTTCTGTAGCTATCACTGTCATGTGTATCCCTATCCAAATACCATGGATGAGCGCACAGCAGTTGTAGAAGGACTAAACGTTCGTATTCAGGATCTTCGTACTGTGAGTAAATTCTAATAGTATATTCCCTTTGCTGTAGTTAATGCACTATAGGAAATCACTTAATGTATCACAGTATTAAATACATTAATATGTTTCTAAAATGTTTGCAGCTATGGATCTGAACTTGACCCTATGTAGTGTCCGTGGTCTTGTGTTGCAAGTATTTACTATACTTCAGGATAATTCTACTGCCTAAAACAGAAGGCAGTGCTTATTGTGGCCTCCTACAAATGTGGTTCATCACTGAACAAATACTTAATGCTTTACTGTGGTTAACATAAATGTTCCTACATTTTTCAATGAAAGTTTTTTGTTTTTCTTCTTGGACAAAGGTGCTGCAAAAAACTGAGGATTACTTACGCCAAGTTCTGTGTAAAGCATCTGAATCCATCTATACATGGGTTATCCAAGTAAAGAAGATGAAAGCCATTTATCATGTACTCAACTTGTGCAGTTTTGATGTCACAAATAAATGTTTAATTGCTGAGGTTTGGTGTCCAGTGGCTGATCTTCAAAACTTGCGCCATGCGTTGGAGGAAGGTTCGGTAAGTCAGCTGAATGCTCACAGATGTTAGAATTTCTGTCTTCAACTAACTATATGCATAAGGAAAGAAAAAAAATAAAATAGGGTGAAAATCAGTCACAGGCAGGTCTTGATCTCTGTGTACTCATACTAAACAATTCCTTTATGGACAGAGCCTTTTTTAGTGTTTTGTATAAGAAAATTATTAAAATTTGATATTTCATATAAAGTAAGGATTAGAACACTGTATGTTAGTGTTTTTAGAGGAACAGATTAGTGTAATTTTTATTTTTTTAAAGGCACAAAGGGATAAATGTTAAATTTGAGGGTTACTTCAGGCATGTTTCAAGATCAGTGAAACAGTTGATAGAGAAAACATTTTCACTTTGATTAAATTATCAACTGAGTTTTCATATAAATGTATCTTCTCTTTCTGTTTGTAATCAGAGGAAGAGTGGAGCCACAATTTCTTCATTCATGAATACCATCCCGACAACACAACCCCCTCCAACTCTGATACGTACCAATAAATTCACCTCAGGGTTCCAAAATATTGTTGATGCTTATGGAGTTGGAAACTATGGAGAAGTTAATCCAGGTTGGTCCTCCAGCATCTGAACTGTGAGCTGTGCTGCCATTATTGCTTGTTTTGTAAGGCTGTGTGTTTAAATACCTTGCTCAACTAGACGCCAGTTGTGGCAAAACAGTGACAACCATACAAGTAGCTGTTTGAAAACCTCAGTAGCTCATCAAAAGTACAAATGGGGTTCCAAGCAGTAAGATTGGATTTAATTTTAGTGCATTATTTCAGCATTAAAACAGCAGTAATGATTGTATATTTCTTTATAAACCTTACCTTGGATAAGAAAAAATATTTAGGGAAAAGAAGAAAACTTGGTAATGGCTACTGTTCTTGCTCAAGTATGCAAGCTCATCCCTTGAAAAATCCTGCTTGTTGTATGGCCCAATTAGTTTAATAGCCTCATGTATTTTTGTAGCTATCTTGAGTATGAGACTATCATGTCACATTCTACAGGAGAATGTAAGTTATACTACAGAGTCAAAGTAACTGTGGAAAATAACTATTTTCTCATATATTATATACTTTCTCATATATTATAGAACTGTGAGCTGAAGCTCATCTGTGGAGTTGTCACTACAAAGGGTATATTTAGATAAGCAAGCTTTAAACTGAGTTAAGTTTATGGTGTGGGTGAGATGTCTGTTAGCATGGGGTGAAATGTCTTTCAAACTTAAAGCTGAACAAATCAAGAGGTTAAAATACTTTAATTGCTTACACATAATTCAGATACCACCATCATCTATTGTGCTATGTGCCTGAAATCTGTTATGTTGCCATTTCAGCTCTCTATACCATCATCACTTTTCCCTTCTTGTTTGCCATTATGTTTGGAGACTTTGGGCATGGTCTGCTGATGTTCATCTTTGCACTCCTGACAATACTGTATGAAAACCATCCTAGGTTACAAAGATCACAGGATGAGGTAAAGAAAATTATAAATAACTTAACCTCCACCAGCAAGATAGTTTCAATTGGATAGTTACTGTGTTTCTGGAAAGTAATATTTTTAGTGCATGTGTTTTTTCTTTGTTTTAGGATTTTACATGTTTAAAATTACCATATTTCTCAAGATTAATGCTTGTCAAGATTAATAATGCTTGTTTAGATTAATTTTAACAAACTATTATTTTTATTTGAGAGAGGGGGCTTGTGTTTCCTTCTGCTATGGCTACTTAGCAATGCGTCAATTTTACGGAATGGGATTACAGTGACTAACCTGAAGAGAAAATGGCTTTTCAAATTCCACCTTCTTTTATTGTTTCTGAAAATGAGCTGTAGTTTGAAATTAATAACACTTAATTTTATCTCATCTTTTAATGACGTAAACTTGGAAAGCAGGAACACTTGCATCTCTTGTTAGAATTATATTTAATTAAGATTAACTTCACTTCTTGAAAAACAGTCCAGGGGAAGTCCAGGGGAAGAAACGTGGCTTACAAAGGCTATTCAATTAGTATAAGGATACCAGTGGGAAAAGTCTCAGTTTGTGTCACGGGAGCTTGCATGGGAAATTCAAATCTCTTCATTCACCTTAAACCAAAGTTGTCTTTCTGAATCTACCTGCTGCTAGCTCTATGTCCTAATGCAGCCTTTGCATATAAATCTCTTGGCATGAAGTTGCAAATGTGGAGATCTGAACCTCAGTAATTTAGTGACTGGTATTTGCAAATTGCTTATTTGGATGCTTAAAGAAAAGGTGTTTGTTCCATTTTGATTGATCTTCATACTATTTATAGATTATTTGCAAGAATTTTTAGTTTTTTAGAAGTTTTGTGAGGCAAAAAATGTTTCTTTTAGAAATGTGTAGATAGCAATTCACATAGCAGATGATGAATAATGTTTTCTTTTTTTTTCTTTTTTTTTAAATACTTACAGATAATGAAAATGTTATTTGAAGGCCGATATGTTATTTTATTGATGGGTTTGTTTTCTGTATACACTGGACTGATTTATAATGATTGTTTTTCAAAGTCATTAAATATATTTGGTTCCGGATGGAATGTTTCAGCAATGTTTGAGCAGAAGGTTTGGCGGTGAGTAGCATACCTCCGTTTGCTATATCATTAAAGCAAATCTACTTCCTGTAACAGTTTAACCCTTTGGCCCTTTAGCTGTCCTTTTACTGAGAGTAGTAATGAAATCTAGCAAAATCTAGTTAAACTATCAAATGCTAGTGAGCTAAGCAATAAGTTTCTTCTAAAGTTTCATCTACTCTTAAAATAAAAAAAAAAGCATTAGTAGTTATTTAGAAACAAAATAAAATTGTTTGCTTAAATTGGAAAATCCACAGAGAACACAATTTCTTCCAAAACTGCTGTTGGAATTGGAGTATGTATAATTCAGTCGGTCTGTCAGGTTAATCTCTTACCAATACTACTTTATAGGGTTATCTTGCTGTCATGTTCTCAATCACTGAGATAATTTTCTAGACTTTTATAATTAGATTTAGATAAAAATCAGTCTCCTCCTGGACCAAATTTCGTTGCAGTACCCTCATGCTATCTATGCTAGTTAGGAACTTGTATTAAAAACTGCAGCTAGCATAATTATCGGTGGTAAGAGCTCACATGCATTAATTTTAGAGGCAATATTTCTTGGGTTAATTCAGTGTCTAAAGCTCCTTAGGGGTGTTCAGCATCTCTTCTTGTGGTCTTCTTGAGGTTAGTTCAGGATGTTTATTTACTGATAGCCAGCAGTTTTCTTTCAAAGTGTTAAAAGTGTACAACTGTTCTGCTGTAACTAACGAAAATAGATAGAGCAAAGTTTTTGAGAGAAATAGAAAACACAGGGCAAGTTTTGGAGAAACTTGTCCCAGAATACAGTTCTGGAATTAGCCAAGAAGTATGGGTATCTACTGTAAAGGTACAATGACATTAATTATCTAGCAAATATTAGTCTATGTACAGCCTTTCTTGATAGCGCAAAAAAAATAAAGCAGGCTGTGAAAAAGTAGTTCTGATAAATCACATAAACTGGGATAAGTTTATTATTTTAGGGTGTTAAGGCCTTTTGGTATTTAAATGTTCACAGCTTGCATTTCAAAAACAGGAAGTGGCTTAAAGTAGAGTCAAAACTACTGACTTCAGTTCAAATGTGACAAGGTTGCAAGTAATTTGTTAATTAAAGGAAGTGATTTGTTAATTAAAAACAGTTTGAACTTATAGTGGAAACCTTATTTTTCCCTTTTACATTTGAATATGCAGTCCTTTGAGTGGTTGTTAGTGAATTTTATGTAAAAGCAAATTGGGAGCTTTTACAACGAAGCTTTATTCTAGGGGAATGCAGAATTAAAAAAATCTAGAAACTTTCCTTTTAAAGACAGTGAATTAAGAACAGGTTCAGAGCCTTGATTTTGGTTGTTATTTTTACTAGCTGGATCCCTTGTACTTAGAAGTTGCTTTATCCTTTTACAGGCTGAATCTGGGTGAATGCTTTAGTTATGGAAAGCAGGAGTAGTGTCCTGCAGAATGCAAGGTATACATTGCCACAGTGTTTAAACCATGTTAGATCTGATTGTGATTTTCTTTCTCTGCAGTCTTGAGGATCTGAAGTCTAATCAATTTTTAACGCTGGATCCAAATGTTACTGGTGTATACAATGGAGCTTATCCCTTTGGAATCGATCCGGTTAGTTTTATTCTTTTAAATTCTCCTTTGTGATGATTACTCATCTTTAAATTAGGCTTTGGTATGCATATTAGGAAGATAAACATTTTTTTTTCCCATAGTATGTTTTTTCTCTCCATTCAAAATGTTTGTTCATTTATGAATCAAAGAAAGACTTAACTATTTTCACAGAACTCAGACTTCAGTTGTGATTTCATTTTGAGGTAGAATTATGCTGTCCTAATAGAAGAAGAATACTGTTTTATTCCTGTTATTACATTGTTCTGAAATGTGTGTTTTGTCTTTTTTCTTCCTCAGATCTGGAATTTGGCAAGCAACCGTCTCAGTTTTTTAAATTCTTTCAAAATGAAAATGTCTGTGATTTTTGGAGTAGCTCACATGACGTTTGGAGTTGTATTGGGGGTGTTTAACCACTTGTAAGTACAAAAAGTTAAGATAATATTGTCATTACATGCTTTTTGTCAAGTCTTGAATTATAACAGTTAACCTGCCAAGAGAAGTGAAGATCTATTATCGTGTTTAAAAAAAAAAAAATAATAAAAAAAATGTATTAAGACAGTAACAGGGAGATTTCCTTTTACATAAATGAGGCAATGGGTCAGTATTATGCCAAAAAATCTGAAGCGACTGATAAATGTGATAACTTATTTTACTTTTTGTTAAATACAAGTACATGCTTCGTATGGTCTTGATTTCCACTGAAATACCTGGTTAAATTTTCCTGAATATGAAGAAATTATTATTATTTTTTTATTCTAATTTTAATCCTTCTCCATAAAAGTGCAACCACTGTTCTGTTTCATTGAAATCATGTTTGGGCCCCATATTTATCCTGACCTTTCTTGGTAAAACTTTTTTTTTCCCTTTTTTTTTTTTATCTTTCAGGCATTTCAAGAAGAAGTACAATATTTATTTGGTTTTTCTTCCTGAACTTTTATTCATGATGTGCATTTTTGGCTACCTTGTGTTTATGATCTTCTTTAAGTGGTTAGCATACTCTGCAGAGGACTCTACATCTGCTCCTAGCATTCTGATTGAGTTTATTAACATGTTCCTGTTTCCTGGTGGTGAAACAGATGTCTTTTATACTGGGCAGGTCAGTAATGTGCTTGCAATCTTCTGATGATTCTGTGTTCCCTGTGCAGTTAACTTCTTTACAAGTCATGTTCTCCTATGAAGGGGAATGTATCAGACTAAGGGGAAAATGAATGAACGGTACGATTTTTTCATTCTTAGTTTTAAGATTTTATGTAGTGACTTGTAAAAATATGTTACTAGAACAAGAACAAAATCTCCCAGTTTATTGTTGAGGCTAGAGAACAGAGCAGTATTCTTGTGATTTTGATGCTTTCCTGTGTACTCTTAAAAAAATAAAATAAAATAAAATAAATCTTAGTACACTGAGCATCAGTCATGCATTAACTTAGAACCAAGTCCTGAAGGTGTCGGGTGCCTGTAACCCCATTTAAGGGCCTGATTAAGTAAATACTTGCACGTACATGCATTTTCAAATTGGAGTACATGCCCACTGATATCAGTAGTATTTTTCTCATATTTTGCTCAAACAGTTTTTTAAAGGAAAATGGGAAGGCTTTTACTAATTTTGATTTTGGAACCTGATCTAATTTTCTTTCTTTCCTACTTATGAACAGGTTGGTCTACAGAGGTTTTTACTGAGTATTGCTTTCCTTTCTGTTCCCGTAATGCTTTTTGGAAAACCACTTTATTTATATTGGTTGCACAGTGGAAGACGAGGCATTAGAACGTACAGGGTGAGTATTGAGATACATTTAGATATTTCTTCAGTATAGAAAAATTGAGCTAGTAATATGGCATACAGAATAATGTCCATAACTAGATGCTTCTACGCAACATGGCACATTCTCAACTGTAATGTATGATAATGCTTTGTTCCTCTACACTGGTCATTTTTGCCTTTGGGAATGTTACTTCTTGCAACTACTTTAAACAAACTTTGACACTGAGAGTCCACTTAGCAAACAGACATGATGCATATCAATTTTGCAGAGTGGCTACAAGCTAATACGAAAAGAGAGTGAAGAAGAACTTTCTCTGCTGCGATCTCATGATGTGGAAGAAGGAAACAGTCATTCAGACAGTGGTCACAGAGAGGGGGAAGAAGAGGAGGTGACTATCTTACTTAATTTCTAATTAGTGTGTCCTTGAAAGCAAATGAGAAGTTGAAAATCAAGAAGATTGTTTGTGTACTGAGTCCATGGAAATTTCTAAGAATATCAGCTGAGCCTTTTCAAATACCTTGATGCATGAATGCAATTAGTGTATTCTTGTTTGTTGCTATTTTATCATTATTTGTTGATATGTTCAGATTGTGGTACAGCAAACCACATCTATCTGTAGTGGAGAACATGAAGAGGGCTTTATTTGAATCAGACTAGAGTTGTTTTGTTTTTGTTTTTTTTTTTAATTGAAGAAGTGGTATAAATTTTCTTTTTTTTCCTGTATGCTTTTATGGATTCTTAACATTAAGGAAAGAAGATGGCTATGCAATTTCCTGTTAATTAGCCTTGACTTTCCACCTAGAGAAAACTTCTTATAGTTGAAAATCAGATGTGACAAAGCTTATTTCTAATGGCGGTTTGGAGACATTAACTTGAATTTCTAGTCCTAGCTATTATTGCTATCTAGTTTGGCCAAATCTTTAAAAGTATTTACTGTTTCCACTGACGTCATGTAGATTTTTAAAGCCAGGAAACTGCTTCGGTTTCTGAGTGTGCGGTCTACCTGTAGTAGTTACTTCACTGGGGGCGGTAGAATTTTGCTTGCTATGTGTAGAAAATAGAAGAATTGTTTGCTTAAATAAAATGTTTTAGTTTCTTGCAAAGGAGTTGAAACTTGCAGTGGTATTAGGCTTGGTGCTCTACTAGCAACAAACACATGAATTTAGATTTTTCATTATTAATGTAAATGCTTCTATGTCACTTGTATTACTAATAATTAACGCTAATTTTAATGATTCAGAAACTTGCGATATCAATAGAATAGGAATTGGAGATGTGGTTGGTTTTACTACCTTTATTTTTCAAGTATTAGATCATATTCCATGTGGAAAACATAAATTTGCATACATCTGTCCACAAAGTAATTAGGGAAACTAACTAGAAAACTGTAGCATCTGATTTTTTTTGTGGTGGTGGTTATTCTGTAATGAGGCTCTTAAACGTGCCAGGGGCTTTTTTAAAATTTGATATGAAGTCAGTGTATTACCCCTTAACAGATTTTTCTGTATAGTAAGATTTGCAGATGAATGTTTTTTTTTTTCATGCTGTGCTATGTTGTTCAAATGAATACAAATGTATTTTCATATTTTAGTTTAATTTTGCAGATGTTTTTATGAATCAAGCAATTCATACCATTGAATACTGTCTTGGATGTATTTCTAATACAGCCTCGTATCTGAGACTCTGGGCATTAAGTCTTGCTCATGCACGTAAGTATTTTTGTTGGTTTTTGGTTGATTTTAAATCTGTTTTGATTTTTAATGCCAGGTAGAGTGGGGCTGGCCTGTTGAAGCGATACTACTATGAAATTATATTTTACTTTATAATAATAATAATAAAAACTATTTAAACTATAAACATCTATATAAACATCTATGGAAAGCCCCAAAACTAAAATTGTAACTTACTGTTTGAAACCTAGTAACATTTTTCATTGATTGTTCTTGGCTGTGTGGAAGTTGATTTATCTGGGTACAATGTTACATAATAGTATATCAGTGTCCACTGTACCATTTCTTACCTTCCCTTAATTGACCAGTTTGAAAGGTATTTAAAACTTGCTGAAGTCTTAATATCATAGTGCAAAATGTTGCCTACAGTAGACCTTATTTTGAAACTGAGATGTACCTTTAAGTATTTCTTGAAGGAAAAGGGGAAAAAAAAAAGGGGGGGGGGGTTAGCATGAAGACTTGGTTGTAGTTTCCATGCTCAGCAGATCCTGTAATCCTGGTTAAGATACAATACAGGTCAAGTAGAGTAGCTCACTTGGTGGATGTGTGCAGTATCAACATGAATTATGATTTTTTTTTTTTCCAGAACTATCAGAAGTTCTTTGGCAAATGGTGATGAGAGTGGGTCTTCGTGTGGATACAACATATGGTGTCTTACTGCTAGTCCCCGTTCTAGCCTTTTTTGCTGTGCTAACAGTTTGTATTCTTTTGGTAATGGAGGGGCTTTCTGCTTTTCTCCATGCTATACGACTTCACTGGTAAGTTTTAACTCACCATTTTATACTTACCTCACTACAGTGTATACTGGCTTCTTTAGAGGAATTTTTGTTTCAAAATATTATGTGACTTTTTAATAAGTGTAAAGTTAAATAGTCTAATGTTATTTTAGTAGATTTTATCTAATTGCATCAAATAAATGGCTTGTTAGTTGAATGTGAATATTCCTCAGGAATACTTTCAGTACATTCAAATATTATATTTGCTTATGGTGTATATTGACCTCTACCACATTGAGTTTATTATGTGAAATATGAATGAGGACATTTGATTTATAGTATTTTAGCTTTTCATACCATAGAATGTTAGTCACTTTGATAAACATTTTAAGTTTCCATCTGGCTATATCACCGAATGGCTCTGGTCTGTTTTATTTATTTGGCTCAGAACATTATATCTGAGTAAAACTTGCTAAAGTGGGACTGCCAACCCTTAAATATTTTCATCCTTTTTAGTCTCAACATCACGAGTTCCACATTATAGAGTGGATTCAGGGACTTAGTTTGAAACTTGATAAAATTTACAATGTAAGAAAAAGCAGACATTTAGAATATAAACACATGATACAGAGCTATTTGCATTGCTAAGTATTGTCATCATGATACTGTAGATTGGCAAAACAATTAACAGCAACTCAAAAACTAATTAATAAGACTTTAGTGAGATATGAGCCATAACAGCAGAATGTCTGTATGTTTGAGTCTCTTGAGAAACATCAAATTTGCCTGTGACTGTGATAGGAAGGTTAAGTAGCTGCACAGAAAGCGTAAGTGATGGGATTAGGATTGGTTTCATTTGGTTTCTCGTGTTGTACAGTTCTGTTGTTTGACAATTGGTCATTTTGGATTAATATCCAGATTTTGTTTTTTATCTTGTTTCAGGGTGGAATTTCAGAACAAATTCTACACTGGTGGAGGATACAAGTTTACGCCCTTCTCTTTTAAGCACATTTCTTTACATTTTAATAAAGATGATATGGCATAGTTTGGTTGCTGTCAGCAGAAGTGTTTGGGATTGTTCTAGTAGGACAGTGTTTTTCACTGATTGCCTTATAATGCAGCCAAATAATTTTGTAATATATACCTCCCATAGAACTACATAACAATTTGGAGCATCTTGTAAAGTATAGATATAAACTGTACATTTTTCTTGATAAACTAATGTTGTAAATTAATTTTATTCTTAAAAAAAAAAAAAGTGTTACTGCTTGTCCTAAAACCAGTGTAGGCATTTTTTTGTTTAAGCTGTTTATTTTCTTGACCAATTATTTCTAAGTTATCTGAAACATTTTAATCATATTCAACATTCATTACTACTCATATAATCATATACTTAGGCAAGCTACCATCTCATGTACTTTGGGAACAATTTAGCAGTGCAACAGAAGCAACATCTATTTTCAGTATTTATTCCAGAAGGATAACATAATATAAACATGTACATAGCAACATGACATGCTCTTCTTTGGCCATATTTAAAATTGCACTAAAAATGTTAACTTTATGTTCAGAGTTCTGCCCTGAATTACTACTTTAATGTTTCAGAAGCCACAGTCATATTTAATGGTACAGGAGGCAGGATTAGGTGTGGGAACTTGAACTTTCAGCCCTCTTACTTCTCAGTAATGAAGAATTTTGTGATACCTGCTGGTCTGTAAAGCACCTGCAGTGATTGTTATGGGTAAGAGCCTCGGAAAAAACTTGCACTGTCTAAAAGATCTTCGTGCAATGTGGTATCGTCATGTGGAAAGTTTCTACTCCTATGAATAAGGTTATCAAGAATGAAGAATGGGTCTTAAAATCAGGTGTGCTTGTTTGGCTACCCCATGACACAAAAGCCTGGTTTGTCTAACGCTGTATCAAAGCTGTTTTTACCCAGCAGGATGGGGGGAGGCTGCAGGGAGACTGCAAAGGGGTCATTTTTTACATGTGTAATAATGGGGATATTGCCATAATGCTTTACAGCTGTGGAAAGGAAATATTGCCATATTGCTTAATAACCGTGCCAGTTAAAATTTGCACTTATTTCATACTAATTCCGAATAAAAACACTCTTTACGCTGTTCGGAGCCGGCCCTTACATCCCTACGTAGCCACCTGGGGCCCTGGCCGTGCCTCACACAGAGCCCGCCGGGCGGCGGGGGCTGAGGTAAACGCGATCGGGCGGGAAGGGGGCCGGGCGCGTGAGGCGGCCGTTGGGCGGGAAGGGCGCGTGAGGCGGCCGTTGGTCGTGAGGCGGCCGCTGGGCGGGCCGCGGCCATCGCTCCTCCCCGGGCCGTTACCCCGGATACCGCTCGGCGTCAGGCGGCCGCCCGGGGCCTCGCCACCATGAGCCTGAACGACGTGCGGGTGCGGTGGCTGCGGGACCAAGCACTCGCGTCGCTGGGGCTGAGTGATCCGGCGCCTTTCGAGGAGCTGCTGAACCGCCACGGCGGTGAGGGGGCGCGGACCGTGCTGAGCTTCTTCAGCCGCGGTGCTGAGGATGATGAAGAGAGGAAAGCTGCGGGGGTGTTGCTGCTGCGGGTCGAGCGGCGCCCCCAGGAGACCGAGGAAGCAGCGGGTGAGGCTGCCCTGCTTGCCCGGCCTGCGGGACCCTCCCTAGTCCTGCCTAGTCCTGAAACCCTTCCTGCTGCCCTCTCTCCAGCTGTTCCTCTCTCCTTCAGGCCCCTACATGTCCCATCTCTAGAGTCCCAGTCCCTTTCCTTACCCCATTCCCTGCCCCACCATCCCTTGAGCTGTGCCCAGCTAATAACTCAAAAGCTTCCGAAACAGTTACTTGCAGAAGCAAGAGTCCTGCTCTGGTGCTTTATATCCATAAGAGAATTTTGTTCTTACTGTGTAAAAAAGTGCAAAGTTAAGCATGAAGTCTGATGTATGTATAAGTAGACTAAAGGAGTGATGTGACACAACTTTCCACTCTGTACCTCTCAGTGGATGCAGCTACAACACTGCAAGTTGGTGCTTAAAGGCATCAAGACAGGGAGAATTAATATTGCTTCATAATAATTATAGCACACAAAGAAGTGTGATCTTTCCAGTTGGGGATGCAACTATGCTTCTTCCACCTTTTAACTGTCTAGAAGCCTGTGCTGAAAGGGGAAGGAGACATGGTGCAACATCTGAAAGACAGGAAAAATAACATTTGAAATTCTTGAATGGCCCTGGAATTCATGTAGTTGTTTCTGTGTTACAATGTCTTCACCTTTGTTTCTTGGGCGTGGCATTGCTACAGACATTTTCCTCATCATAGATCAGTCACACACAAAAAAAATAATTTTTTTTTGAAGGTTCATTTTGCAAAATGCTTTCATCTTGAAATTTGTTAACCTATTTATTTTATACTAAGAAGTCAATTGTGTTGGAAAATGCTGATAAAGATATTATAGATAAAGCCCTGTAGAATGTAGCATGGTCACTTCCATGTTTGGATTCAGTCCTTCAGCAAGAGTATTCTCCTTTGGGAAAATGTATGGATGTCTGATTGTTGAAAGGCAGTACTGTATGGAGAAGAAAAAGGTCAGTTACTTAATTTTAGAAGAAAATTGGAAGGATCCATCTTATGTGCATGGAATACCTGTTCTTTAAGTGAGTTCTCTTGTGTTATTCTTAGACACGACTCAGAAAAGTAAGACATCTGATCCGGAACCCTCAGACAATAAAAGTGTGTCAGGTCATGTATCAGCTCTCTCTAGCGTGTCTGAATTGAGTGAAGTAGAGCAAAGAGTTGCAGCTGACGGTGTGGAACACACACCCCATGTAAGTCTGTTGTATTCACTCTGTTCTTTTGGGGTATGAAGATTCTGGCTTTCTGATGCAAATATATCAGTAAAACTGATGGGCTAATTAAGGAGGTACAATGCAGACCAAGGACTCAGAGCAGAACAGAACATTTTACAAGAACAAAAATTTTCATTGAAACCATTGGCCTGTGGTGTCTACCACAGCCTCTGAAATTGACTGACATTACAAAGGTAGTTTACTTAGCAAAACTCTATGTTTTTAGTGAGGAAACATGGTAGTGAGTTACTCAGCTACCACATTAGCTATTCCCAGGTTTGCTTGTAACAGAAAAGTTGTAGTTAGAATGATTGTTAGATAAAGACACCATGGGAGGATCCTGTAAGCGACAGTGAAAAAAAGGCTTTTGTACCTCGAGGCTTTTGCCTAATTAGACACTTGGGATGGAGTCTGGCGTTTATAACTATATTTAGTTTATGACTGAGATGCAGTGGGAGGGGAATAGGTGCTTGCACTTTCTCAGAAAGGCTCTATGGGGGGCATTTAACTGTGGTCCATTTTTTTTATGTTTCAAGCACTGTTGCTCTTAGTCCTGTTGGTCTGGAAATTAACATTGTTTTTTACTGTTAGCTGAGTGATTTTTTAAAACTTTTTTTTTTTTTTATGTCACCTGTTTACTTGGACAGCAATGTGAGGATAATGTAGTTAAAATAATGCTTCTATTCCATTGCTTATAGAAGGCAAACGTTGTCTTGCTGTTAGGAAACTTGGCAGCAAATAGTAACAGTCATTCTTCCTTCATGTTTCCTGCTTCAGTTAACAGAACAGAAAGCTGACAAAGTGTATTTGTATGCGGCTCTTGATGAAATTCCTGAAGAATTTGTGTCAGATGCTAGTGTCTATTTTTTGAGAGACACCAAAGGTATTTGTCCTGAATAACTGCTGGCTCTATGTTTCCAGACTTTGTATCAATTATAGAATCATTTAGGTTGGAAAAGACCTTTGAGATCATCAAGTCCCACTGACAACCTGACCTGCTGTGTCCCATCACTGTCCCTTAGCAACACATACACACATTTCTTAAATATTTTCAGGGATGGGGACTCCACCACTTCCCTGGGCAGCCTATTCCAATCCTTGACCTCTCCCTCCATGAAGGAATTCTTCCTAATATTAAATCTAGCCTTCCCCTGGAGCAAGTTGAGATCATTTCCTCATGTTCTATAACTTTTGATCTGAGAAAAAGGGGCTGACAACCTCCTTGCTGCAACTTCTTTTCCAGGAATTGTAGAGAGCGGTGAGGTCTCCCCTCAGTGGTAATGACTGGGACTTAGGCTAGTGCCTATCCATTCCTAACTGGGTAGGAATGCTCTTAGAGTAGAGTAGAGCCAGGAATCAAGAACACTTTTCATATTAAATTTTTGGAAAATTACGTATCTTCCACATTTTGCCAACAGGGATGAAGCTTTCAAGCTGCTCTCAGAGGAACTAATGAGATTTGGTTACTATAACTGCTAGAACTGTACAAAGTGCATTGAGAATGAGGAGCTGTATGTGAAAGTTGGACCATAAGGTGGCAATAAGCACAACTGGGGTTATCAAACATCCAGACCTGACTCAAATTTTGATATACAATAGCAGCATGTGAGAGAGAGGTTCTATTCTGATAGTTCATACTTTTATAATAAAGCCAGTGACAATAGCTGCTGTTTCTGGTCATGGTCAGACTTCAGTATCTAGTTCCAGTCCCTTCTAATCTGAAGCTTCTAAACTGAAACAAACAGCTTCTAAACTGAAACAAACAAGTATTTCCATGCCTGTTTACAGGAACAATCAGCTGCCTGTTAACTCTAACTTAGTGCCAGCCACTGATCCCAGCATACATTTATGTGGATTCACTCACTGAGCAGCAGCATGTGTGGTTTAAAGCTACTAAGTATTTTGTATGTGCCTATTACTTTCAGTTTCTCTAAAATCATGAAATTTGAAACAATAAAACTTCATCAAAAAAATCTGCAACATTAAAACCAGCAGCAGTTTTGAAAGTGGCTTGCATCAAGCCTAGTTTATTATTACAATGGCAGTCTGCTTTATTGGAGTTTTAACTTGTTATGGAAAACAATTTATACAATTGTTTTAATAATTGTGTTCTGTACAATTATTAATTACTTAATTATTGTATTCTGTATGCTAATTGTTTGTATACTGTTTAGAAACAGTTACTGAACCTAATGACCTGACTGAAGCTAACGAGGTTCTTCCTAAAATGATAGAATTTGGTTTACTGACTGCTGATACTCTTTTGATGCTAAAGAATGTCATCTCACAGGTAAATGTTTTATGGCTTTTGTATGTGAAGTTTTCAGTTTTCTGTGCGTGATTTGCCTATTTAGTATTCTGCTGACCATGTAGACTACGTATATGAAATCCTCTCATGAATGACCTTCTTATGCCAAAATGAAGTTTGGGGTAATGCTTTTTATTTTGTTTCCCAAAATTTTATAAGGATGTGGAGACAGTCATCATTTCATTGAATTGCCTGACCCTATATAAGAAACATTTAAGAATGTGACACCACATACTTCTATTTTTGTGCTGATAGACTTTTGTGAAAGTATGCTGGAGCTATTCTCCTGCAGAACTTGTGGAGAGAATAGTCCTAAAGAGGTGAAATGGAATGAGATACATTTAAATTAAATTTTAGAACAACCTATCCAAATGCTTAAGTGAAGTAGTAGTAAGCTGAGGGTTTTGTTTATTTGTTTATAAATACAAACCATCTAATCTATGGTTCCTGTTTGAATTATACTTATTTTTTCCTGCTCTCTCCTGTAATTGGCAGCGGTCTGAGGAAGCTTCCTTACATCCAGATAGTGAAAGCACAGGCTCTGAAAAAAGAAGTTTATCTGAGACTGAGGTTGCAGGAAAGAAAGAACAGCCTGTTGAGTACTATAATACTCAAATGGGGAGTGAGCTCCTAACAAGCACACAAGAATTTTCAAGTATTACTCAGCAGATGGTACAGCAAATTGAAGGTGAGTATTCTGCCTATGCCAGTGCTATGTTGATTAGAGTACAAGACAATAGAAGAAGGTTCACCTAGGAATGGCTTTGTTTAGAATAACACATACAGTTTCTGGGGAAGCTCCAGATCTGATTAAAGTTTCTTTTGCTGATCACAGTAGTATTTTTACTGCTCTGAAGCATAGCACACATATGAGGAATGGACTAAATCAGTTTCAAACAGCCTGGAGTAAGAATTAGGAGGGAGGGTAATCATGCCTCAGTTCTTTCCAATGTTCAGGGGACTCAGGCCATAGCAGGATATAGAAGGCAGAAGACCAAAGCAGACTTGACATGAAGTTTAGCATCGTGTCTCTGATAGGGGTTAGTGTCACACCATTGAGGAGAATGTAATGGTCTTCAGTTAACAGACTGATATTCTTCTTCAGCAAAGCCCTATTCCTAATTTTTAATACTTAGAGGTTGCGTTGAAGCTTGAAAGCTGAGAGCTTTTCAGTTACTTCTAGGAATATATCTTTGTTTGCACTGTATTAACTGTGAAACAACTGGATGCTTTTTGTCATATTCTCAAATAGGCAGAGCAGATGGTATGTTACCTATACTCAAGTAGCTAGCAAAATGGAAGGTGTAAGCCATTTCAGTGATGTTACCTTAACAGTGCTGGTGGAACAAGACAGTTAATTTCAGATGCCTTTTCTCCCAACAGGAGAAATTAAACTGGACATGCCAACTATAAATCTAAACAGTGATGCAAGTGTTCTTGCCACAGTTCCAGAAGTGGTTGAAGCTCTTGAAAGTTGCGCAATGACCTGGCAAAAATTAATATCCGCAGCTCTAGAGGAACAACTGAAAAGGGTTCCACAGGTGATGTTGCCCATAGCACCAAGCTTGTTTTACTCCCAGAGACATTTCTTTATTTCCACAGTAATATCTCTGAATGGTTTGTGCTCTGTTTTAATCAAACTTTGTGTTTCATTTCTGGAAAGCCCATTTACTAATTGAAGTAAAGTAGAACAAAGGTAGTGAGTACCTGCGTGACTGCAGGAAATGGAATATAAAGCAATTCTCTGCAGATCCTATCCACCTGGGAGACTGTGGAAAACCAAGGCACTTTAGCTAGTTGCATTCTTACTTCTAAAACCAGTGAGATAGACATGAAATATTAAAAATACAATGCTTTAAAAAAATATAGAGTACTATATTTTCCCTTGAAAAATCATCTCTCCCAAACAATACGCAATCTAATTGTAAGGTTCTGATTCTTCAAAAAGTTACACATATGAGTAATACCATTTAACGTAATAAGATGTTTCATGTTTACGAAATAAAGTGGGCATATATTTTTGCAAGCACGAAATCTTCAGATCCAACTCAAGGATGTAATCCCCATTTTTTTGTTGAATCACATCTGGGTTTTCTCAGTATACAGCATATTGGAAAAAAAAGAACAAATATAAACCTCATCATAGGTTTTCATCCTCGAGTAATTATAATTTAAAAATTTTATTTTTCTGCACATATCTTGTAGGGCAATGGTCCACTTGCAGAAATTGACTTCTGGCGTGAAAGACATGCTGCTTTATCTGGTCTTACTGAACAGACAAAGCTTCCAGGAGTTGAAAAAGTCTTGGCAATATTACAGGAAGCTGAATCTGAGTGTAGCAAAGATTTACAGGCAGTCTTAAGCGACCTCAGAAAACATCATGTGGAAGCTCTAGATAATGCTAGGTTCCTTTCAACTCTTGAACGCTATTTGAAGGTATGTATCCTTAAGAAAACTGTGGAGTTGTAGCTGTATTTGCCCGAGTTTGGTTTCTTTGTTGGTCTATTATTATTATTATTATTATTTATTATTATTATTATTTTACCAGCAATAAAGATATACTCTAGATTTTTTACATTTAATAATAAAAAAGCTTGTTTATTTTGTCTGAATTGCTGCTGTTCTAATACCTGAAAGCAGAAGCACAGAGCTGTGAACAGCTTGGTTTGTAAATCACAGCTTTGGAAGAATGAGATAGCACAGCTGAATTAAGAAAAACAAAGATTTATCTTCTCCAATTTTTGAGGTAACTTCTATCACTGGTTAGAGCTGATAGGTCAAGTTTAAGTTCTGTTGAAGATTATTCAAATAAACACTTGGGCTAAAACCAGTCTTAGGACATCTTTTTCAGAAAGTAGAATACTAATGAGACAGTACCTGACAAGTATTTGGAGCAATAGATGCAAATCTGCACAATATTTATCTGTATTTACATGAGAACTTATTCAAATTATTTAAAATATATTTAATAGAATTTAACACATGGCACTGGGTTTGATGTTGTCTTGGACACAATTCCTTTGCTGATGAATGCCCTGAGAATGGTATGGGTTATCTCACGGCATTACAACAAGGATGAACGGATGGTACCCCTCATGGAACGAATTGCGTGGGAAATTTCAACACGAGTGTGCAAAGCCGTGGATTTACACACCCTGTTTAAGTAAGTACTGGATTCCTATTTAACAAGGCTGCATTTATTAAAAGCTTTGCTTGTTTTACAGGAAGTGTGATTGATAACACTTGCATTGAATATGTTTCAGTGTTTCTCACTATCTGAAGTTGTATTAGAAGGTCAATTAAAAGCCAATTAATGTTCTAGTTTTCACAAATTATTGAATCAGCCTGAAGAAATAGGTGCTTGTCCTCTTTTCTCTTGAAAGGACATAAATCAATAAACACAATGCAAATACTCTGGTACAAAAGTGACATAAATATAAAAATCAGTCCTGAAATAACTTTTTCAAAATAAATTTCACTGAAAATGAAGACCTTGCAGTTGTAAGTTTTGCCTAGATCTTGTACAACTAGAAGATACTAAACCAGGATAGATAGATCCAGTTGAAATATCATTTTATATCTATAATCTTTCCATCTATAGTATCTTAACTCTTTTGATTAATAGAGAAGATAGAGCTGCTGCAAAAAAGAAAATAGCAGAAGGAAAAAGTACTCTTGAACAATGGAAGAAATCTTATTTGGCTGTTCGTGCCCAAATTGAAGCATCAGGAAGAGAGCAACATTGGGAATTTGACCGAAAACGTTTATTTGGAAAAACAGATTATATGGCTTCCATCTGTCAAGATCTGTATGACATTTTGCAGGTACTAATATAGACAGTAATTAAAGAGGACAGTTTGTGGTCAGTGTCTTTTTCAGGAGAGGAGATTCTTTTGTATTATAGTTGTGGAAGTATTAATAGCCTTCATTTATTTATTTATTTATTTATTTATTTATTTATTTATTTATTTGTGTGTGTGTGTGTGTGTGTGTGTGTGTTCAACCTTAAGAGAATTGAAATAACTCTTCTCAAGGTACTGGTTGGTGCCATGAGAAAGGTATTGCTGTATACAGTACTGTTATCAACCTGCAAACTTGTAACAGTTGTTTCACAGGTTTGCAGTTTTCATTTCTCGTTAATTTAATGGTATCATTTCAGATAAAATAATCATTTAAGTATATTGTAATATAAAATTTGACCGTATATGAATCAATGTATCAACTGCAGGATAATATACATGAAAGATAGGTGCTATGTGCAGGTTCCTTTAGGGTAGGGTAACTAGAAATAATAGTTGTCCATCAATCGCCACATGCTATGTAGACTGTGTATGTAAAATCCCTAGTGAAATAAAAAGAAATAATAACTGAATGTTATCTGTTTTGACAAATGTGGTGTTGGGGCTGTAGATTTTTTTTTTTTTTTTACCCCAAAAAGATACTTCATGTCTTGCATAGGCATATACAAAATGTAAATCACAGCAAGAATTGATTGTTCTCTGGGCTATAGTTATCTTTAAAGGAAACTATAACAGAAGAATATTAAATAGCAAAGAAAAGCATTAAAAGTAAACCTTTCTGTTATGTTCTTCTGAATTAACAGGTTGTTGAAGAGTTTTACAATATATTTGGTTCTGAACTGAAAGCTGTCACAGGTGATCCAAAACGTATTGATGATCTACTGAGAAGGGTAGATAGACTAACTAGTCCAATGGAAGAACTGACTTTTGACCCTTTTAGCATCAAAAGCACACATGATTGGAAGTTAATTATGGGAGAATTTAGAACAGAAGTTTCAGTAAGTGCCATCTACTGTGATTTTTCCCCCTTATTCCTTCCTATATGAAAATCTTTCTAGAATGTCAACATTTTCAATTAAAGAATGAATGATATGCTTTTTTTAAAAATATATAAATGAGTGAATACATAAATGAAAATGTGAGAAGTTTTACCAG
Source organism: Anas platyrhynchos (assembly GCF_047663525.1). Lineage (NCBI taxonomy): Eukaryota > Metazoa > Chordata > Aves > Anseriformes > Anatidae > Anas > Anas platyrhynchos. The sequence continues at coordinate 3,591,755 of NC_092602.1, forward strand.
ATTTTTAAAGTCAGTATTTTGTGTTCAAGTACTTTTTGTTTATAGCTTCACTTCATCTTGCAAACCAGTGAAACATGTTTTATGTTCATTGGCAAAATAACTAGAGCATGAGCAGAGGCTACATATGACCTCCCTGTACTCGTGTGCTGACATACCTCAATCATATTCTACAAAGAAATCAAACTTTTTTCTGGATTTACTTCTCCCATTCAGCTAAGAATAACCACAAATGCAAGTTGTTACAATGCCTTCTGTGACTTTTATACCTGCCCAGCAGACACTGGGTTAACACTAATTTCCTGTAGCTTACTGGAAAGCCATCAGTTTACTATTTGGTCTTATAAATTGCTAACAGTAAAGATATGTCCCAACACTATTAAAAAAAGATATTTTAATATTGCCTTCCTTTCTTGGTTTTGCAAGATGAACCTCTAAGTGACAGGATTTCTTGGCCTTCTTCCTTTGTCGCTGTCTAGGTTATTGAAGAAGAGGCCAAAAACTTTATTGATGAATCTTTCAAGACCCTTCGATCAGCAGAAGCTGCATTTGACATGCTGTTAAACTTCAGACACATCCGCTCTCGTGAAACCATTAATAAGCAGATGATGATGAAATTCAATGATGTTTTGGACCAATACTGTAAAGAGGTATTTAATTTAGCATTTCTTAGGTAGTATACGGAATTCTTCAGTGAAAATAATAAATCTGTATATATATCTTTAACACATATGTAGTGTCATTTACGATCCAAAAGACTGCCAGGCTTTTAAAAAAATAAACATAGTAATTGTTCTCACTTTTTTGGAACCTGTACAAGAAATAGCATGGTTAATTTGCTGAAATTATGTGCACATCTGTTTATTTGTAGCACAGTACAGGAACTGAAAGATGTTTACATGTGCAAGGAGGCTTGTGGCTATTCCTTTACTTTGTGAGCAGCAGTTCAACAGCAGTCTTTTCAGAGAAAAGCCATCTTTCAGCTTTCTTGTGTTGGACAATAAGTTCACAATATGACCAAAAGGAGTCCGAGATTAACAGTGAAGGCAGAAAGAATTTCTGGGTTCTGGGAAAATAACTTCTATGAAGCCCAAATATTGGAAAGTTTTTGCTATCATAGCATTTCTCTTGGTAATTCAAAGAACACTGAGTTTAACAATAAGATGTAATCTCACAAAAAACACTGACAAAGTAGCAGTTCCACAAGACACAAAAAGGAAGGTGTTCTGTGTAATGCAGTTAATGCAAACAAAAGATGAATAGAAAAAATGAATTATTTTTATCTTGTTGCTGAAATTAGCTTCAGAGCCTGTGCTGTGTACCAGGTTAGATACTTACCGTGGAAAAACAAGTGGAGAAATGATTCTTAGCAATGTTTTATTCTCTTTTAGGTCGAAAATGTTAAGCAAATCTTTGTTCAGAACCTCAAGGATCCACCTTTGTTCAAGAATCACCCTCCAGTGGCTGGAGCAATATATTGGTCCCGATCCCTTTTCTATCGGATCAAACACACTATTATTCGATTTCAAGAAGTAGAGGACTTACTTACTAGTGAACGGGGAAAGGAAGTATGTTGTTTCTTTTGCTGTTTAATGAAGGAAGAATACTTTCCTCATACCATTCTTCTGGGGAGGTGGAAATGTTCTTAAGTGAGCAAGAATGTTTTTGCACATAGTAAGCAATGTTAGACGTGAAAAGCTGATTGGTACCTTCCCACTGTTTCCTGAAGAAATAGTGTCAGAATAAATGACAGAACTCAAGAACCTGAATTCTTCATCACCTGTATTACAAGGCATTATTTACCCTCTCATCTGATAAAGATCAGAAACCTTATTAAGACAGGATAGTGGAACATTTCTCATGATCTTTAAAATGAATTATACAGAATTTTCCTTTCTAGGTAAAGCAAATGTATCTTAAGGTGGCCAAGAGGATGAAAGAGTATGAAGATCAGAAATATGGTCATTGGACAGAAGGAACAGAGCAGATGCTCCCATTGTTACTGAGAAAACCTCTGCTGATGGTTGTTACTGGTGAGGCAGCAAACCATATTAATCAAGAGACTTCTGAGCAGGTGAGAGAGGAAAATAACATACCTGATTTCTCTGTGGGAAAGAACTGAAACCTATCTGATGTTTGGTGAGATTTTTCGAAGAATGATGTCTTTAAGAGAAACACTGTTTTTTAATGGAAAATTTTAAAAAGTACTGAGATCAAAATTGAAACTAGAATGCTGAGATTGCTGTCAAATTTTACTGGCATTTCCACAATCTGAATGTTAGCTGTTCTGTCTGACTTTTACCTACTGTCTTATCAAATGTCTCCAGGAGTTAACTTTTTCCTTGTGTTGTAACAGTCTGGTGTTTCTATGCTTTCTGCTGCTTTCTTGTGTTGTAGGCCTCGGCAACAGAGGAGCCTCTCACCACAGAGAAAAGAGTGCAGTTCATAGTGAATTTTCCTCCTAGACTCCAAGAGATTATAACTGAAACAAAGTACATGGAACAACTGGGGTTTCCAGTCCCAGAAATAGCAAGAAATGTGGCATTACAGGAAGACAAATACCTTGGGTAAGGTTATAACAGAATACCTGCTCTCATACAGATTTTCAGCAATGTTTCAAGTGATTTCACTCCAAACCAGAGTGTGCCATGAGTCATCAACTTTTGGAAATATGAGAACTCGTAGTAACTTCTTTTAAGGGTAAAATTGCTGATGGCCATGGTACACTAGCAGTCTTTTCTCTTTCGCTGTCTGCATCCTTCTCCCTGTAGCACTACATTTTACAAATGAACACCTCCTCAAAATCTGAAGGAAATACAAGGAAAGAAAGTACTTTTCTTTTTTTTGCAATGAATTCTTAATGCCATTTAGATTTCAGTTCACATTTGAACTCACTGCCGCTTTTTTGTACAGCCTTGGATAAGTCACTTTTGCCCAAATTATCACAGGCACTTAGGCACAGAGGTGTGACAATAAGAGACCTAACTGGATTTTAAAGTTTACCTGTTGAGTTCATGTATCTGATTCAAACTGAGGCTGTCTTAAATACTTCTTCTGGGTTGGGGCAGGAGAGGATGGTCTAGCTACTACTGGAGTCATAGATGATTTTTCTTTTGTTTGTGAGAGGAAGAGAATTGTATTTATGATCAATACATAGCCATTATTTCTGAAAATTTTGATTTATGTGGAATTTTGAACAGAATGAAGAAAGTGATCTGCCTTGTTCAGAACGGTATTTCCAGAAAATAATGATTTTTATTTTTTATTTTTTGTTGTTATGTTTCTTACACTCATTAGATATACAAATGGATTAAAAACCATGCTGGATCACTATCACAACTTAATGGGAACATTGAGTGAAGCAGAAACCAAACTTCTTGATGACCATATTAAAGAGCTCTGGAGAGTATTCAGATCAGGGCACAGAAGACTCAACTGGAACTCCCTAGGTAATGGAGATACTACTTTAGAATGGCCTTTGCTACTGATTTGCAGTTCAAATATTCTCTTCAATTCTGCATTCTATTTGATTTGTCAGATTAAAGCTATGCATCCTTAAACAGGATAGCTTATTGCCATGGTGTAAGACAGAATAGTATGTTAGACAGGGTCTGATACAAGTGGGTGTTTCTTATGTTTTTATTATATGTAAAACACCGAGTGGAAATGGATATAGACTGTTAGAGCTAGAAGGGAGATAGATGAAGGATTAGGTGATAAAACATCTAATCTATCTTTCTGCAAAGTATCAATTAATTCTCAAACACATCTGGTTGTTGACAATTTTGATTCATTGGTGAAAGATTTGGTAGAAGAAAGAAAACAAATTATTGTAATTTATTTCAGGTATTGGTGACTTTACAATCCAATGTACGCAAGCCATCAGGAAGTTTGAATCACTCGTCCATCAGATTCATATTAATTCTGGAATCATAAGCGACAAACTTCTGTTGATAGAATCAACAAATCTTTTTAAGTTTCCACTTCCAAAAAATGGTGATGAACTTCCTAGTAAGTCTTTGTGTTTTCATTTTGGAGCTCCGTGATGTTTTATCTTGTTCTGTCTGCTACTTTGCATTTTTAGTTGCGAAGATCAATCCTTATAATAGTTACCAGAATAAGTTATAGCAGTATTGCCTGGTTTAATACAGGAAGCACAAGCAGAACTTCAGTACCCTAAGCTGACAGTGTCAATGAGAGGAACTTAGACACAAGTATATAAATAGATCATTTGACCTTGCTTTTGATTACTTTCCCCCTAGCTTTCCCTTGGATTCTTCTTCCTTCTTATATGCAGTAATGTAGTCTTATAGTTGCAATCTGCATAGAGTGTCAGCTTCCATCTGGGCTATCTCGACCACACTCTTTTCCTCAGAGGGAAATTGCAGTGAGGTGATTGTCTCCCAGGCCTCCCTTTCGCTTCCAGTGATAGGGTAGGGGTGATGTACCACATTTCTTCCAATGATTTGTGAGTCTTACAGAAGTTGCTTTTGCATCTAATCGTTACTATTGAATAATTGAATCCATATAAAATCAGAGGGTTGAAATATTAATAAATTAGCATTACATAATGAAGATATTTTTCTAGTGTGCAATATCAATTTCATGTTTACAAATAAAGACCCGCTAATTGTTCCACTACTGAAATCTGTTAGATCTTTTGCAGTTATTAACACTGTTTTTTGTAATCTTTTGCAGATATGAAAGATTTTTTTGTATATGTTAAGGGTGAAAGAGAAAAAGATACAGAACTCATGGTTAGAAATTATACTGCCATTCCAAAATCATTAACAAAAGTAGAAGGACGGGTTGCCAATTCAAAGAGTGGCAAATCTCCCAAATTAGCTTCCTATTATGCATACTGGGAAAACAGGATTTATCAGGTGTTGACAGAGTTAATTTTGAAGTAAGTCAGTTGTTTGCTTTAATGGGTTTTTACTCGTTCATCTTTAGTATTTTCTAGATCTGTTGTTCTAAACTCATGTATACTGATATTCTGTTTGAATACCTGAGTGATTTGCAGTTTGAGACAGACTTATATTTGTACTGTTCTGTTTGTTTGTGCAAAGACCGTAGTCTCAGGATCCTTTTGCACCAGTGTATTCCCATTCCGTCCTTCCAATAGCTTCTTTTAGCCCGCCAAGTTTTTGCATTAAATCAGTCCTAGTGGGGCAATTTTGCTTAGATACACATCAGTGTTTCCAGCTGAAATAACATTTAACTGACTTCTGGCAGATCTGATTGCATATCTAAGTGCATACCTTATAATTGCAGTCTCTGTTGGACATTCTGTGGAGGGATCAGTACCTGATCATTACTGTCTGTGACATGATTTTTTTCCTCTCGCAGGAATTTGCGAGCTTTTAATGAAGCTGTTCTTGCAAATGTGCCATTGTTCCAAATAGAAGCTGTTTTATCTCCTCCCGAGATAATCTTGCAACCTAATGCCAACAAGATTGACAAAATGATGACACAATGCATCCAAGACTGTGTTGAGGTCACTAAGGTGATTTTTGATTAAAATTTAATTGTTGCCAGATTTTGCTTGTGATGATTATGAATTAATTGGGCAAGTATTAATGTCAAAGGGAATATTCATATTTCTCTATCTTGAAATCAAAATATCCAGTACATAGTTCTAATTTTACAGACTGTCTTAACTTTGCAACCTGGTAACAAAGGAGGAAAAAAAAACAACGCACACACACACAAAAAAAAACAAACAAACAAAAAAAAAACACCATAAAGCTTTATGTACTTTTTACTTAGGCAAAATTATTTGCTGCTCTTCAGCTTATACCATTGTAAGGACATCATTTGGTTCTATAAATCAGCATACATCACAAGGAAATAGTTTTCACTGCAGATACTTTTTTTTTAAATGTATGAATAACCTGATGGAGTAACAAATATGGGTAGCCTTCTCCATATTACAGCTTTCCACAAAAGTAGCAAAAAAAGAGTTCAGAAAACGATAGGAGAAGGGCATCTAGGACAGCAGGTTAGCAGTAGATGGAATATGTAGCTTGTTGACAAAGATGTAGCAATATTTTCTTTATTTCATACCATAAGTATGATCATGTTGAACTTCCAGAAAAGAAGCCAAATATTGTGGCAGTAGTCCTGCCCTCTGATGATGAAGAAATGATTCCAGATATCACATGAAATGAATAACTTTAGATCAAGTGTGCTTTCTATGCTCAGATTTACTGTTCTGTTCTATTGCTGCATCCAGCCTTTCTAATGTAATACCTCTTTTCCTGTGCCATGCTATATTGCAACTCAGTGGAGATTTTAAAACAGACTGAATAATGCATGGGAAGATTTTGTTAGGATGAAATTAACTCTTCTCTCAAGTGTTTGTGAAAATATAATTTCTTCTCATGCTGTCAGAAAAACAGTTGATTTGAGAAATCATTCACTTCCTACATAGTCTCCTAAATAATAATGAATTATTTGAATAATATTACTCTCTGAAAAGTTACTATTTTTCAACCCTGTCTTGAAAACTCTAGCATTTTGTGCGCTGGATGCACGGCACATGTATTGAATGCCCTCCTCAGCATGTCGAAGATGAAGTTATCACTTTCAGCTTTTACAGTGACATCTCCCAGAATCCTCTGATAATTGAGCAGGCTGCTCTCATCACTCAGAATGTCCACAAACTCCTGGCTTCTCTCAGCAAGTATTTGAACCAGTGGAAGAGGTATCACCTTCTGTGGGAATTAAACAAAGACATAACTATAGAGAAGTTTGCTGCAAAAAAGCCTGCTTGTGTCACCTTTGATGAAAAGTTGCAGTTCTATATGAAGATAGCTCAAGAAGTGACTCAACAGCCCTTGATTAAAGATGAGCAATTTATCAGGCTTCACATGGGTCCTTTAGTTTACATGGTGAAGGAGAATGCTAGAGACTGGATGATTTCACTTGGAAAGCTGCTTAATGAGTCTGCAAGACAGGAACTCTTCAATCTTCAGGAAGAGATTGAGGTAGGTGTTCTCAGTTCTTCTTGTCCTATGTAGCTAGTACAGAGTAGCAGGTGACCATTTGAACTACTCTCTGAATTGGTTGAAACTGTCTGGTGTACTCTGGTGTGCCATACATAAAGAGGTGAGCCATCAATCAGTGTAGCTGGTAAACAAGAGAAAACAGTCACACACACACAAAAAATAGGACTTTCTCACTCCTGTGCTTGTGAAGGGTCCAACTAAGTAAGCCTGAAGTTCCCTTTAAAACACTGCTTATAACTATTTTTTGTACTAAAAACATCCCTACTGTAGTGGTGTTTACTTTGTGTTGATTTGTTGTTGTTGTTATCTTTATCCCATAGACTATCAATGTAAATGAATCAGCATATTATTTACTTGTGTTTTGTATTTCACTAATAATTATAATTTTGGCTATTTGCTTTCCTGGTGTTGCCTCTGGAAATTATTTATTTTTACAGAAACTATCACAGAATCTTCAGATACCACCTGATTCCCTGGAAGAGCTCAAAATTGTCCTCGGTACAATTGCAGAGATCAGAGGCATGTCACTCAAGGTGGAACTGAAATACTTAGACATCTGGGAGAGATACCGAACTCTTGCAATGTACAGTATTCCAGTAAGTGAATGTTACGCCTTGTCTCATAAAACAATTTGCGTTGGAGCTTGGGGCACAAATGCTTCACATGTGAATGAATAAATGTTTTCCTATTAAGACATTTCACACAATCACTGTACTGCTGAGGTGAGAAGGGAGATTGTCGAGTCCAACCTCCCTTCTCAAAGCAGTATCTCCACTTTAAATGGACATATTGCATGTGTTTAAATCTGATTCATAGAATCATCAAGGTTGGAAAGGATCTTCCAAATATCCAATCTAAACCTCCCCCAATGCAACCTGAGACTGATTCAGGTAACTTCAAACTGTTTTCATGTTTTGCACATTTACAATGTGAGTACATCTTTATTTTCTTGTGACTAGTTATTGCTTGTGAGAGAATGCTTGTTTTGTTTTAGATAGCTGAAGAAGAGCAAGAGATGGCAGACAAGATTAAGGAAAAGTGGGAGGCTCTCTTCTTCGAAGCATCAGAAGTTGATCACAACCTTGGAGGCATAAAAAAGAAATTCACAGAGGTAATATTTGTAATTAATATAAGAAAACAGAAATGGAAAAGAAAACAACTTAAACACTGTTCTCTTTAGATGACACAGCAACAGATTGAGGAGTACAGTAAGGAGATAGCAGATTTCTTCCATAAATTCATGGCTGAAGGGCCTGGTTCTGTTGGGGAAAATCTTGATAAAGGTAAATGGATTAATATGTGTATAGTGATGCCTTTTTTTACAAAACTAGTCTTTAGAAAATTCTTCAAAGGTTAAATAAAACAAGCAAATTATGATTTCCTTATTGACATAAAAACTGTTCAAATGGAAATGTGACATTTTCGGTACTATAATTTCTACAGAAATGCCATCTTACTTATTTGCTATGATTGATAGGACTGTTTATCTAGAAAATTTTCTCTCCTTTCCCAGGATTGGAACTCCTGGCCATTTTTGAAAAAGAAGTGGAGAAACTGGAAAAAGTTCAACAGGAACTGGGCAGTGTTGAGAGACTTTTTGACTTGCCAGCCACAGTGTACCCTGACTTAATGAAAGCACAGAATGATATGAAAGGTCTAAAGCAGATCTATGAAATTTATGAATTACAAAAAGTAGGTGTATGCATACATACACGTGTATTCAAAGCACATACCACACATAAAGTTGGAGGGTAGAAGCTGCTTTAGTTACTATCAAGCCTGTATCTGAGCCTTTGCATGAAATAAACTGTGACCTGTAAATGACTGTCACCATGAAATGAGTTTAATGATGTTAGCAGAGAAACAAAACAACGTCTCTGGAGTGAACCAAACACATGCTCTTATCAGATAGGAACAGACCCTGGTCCCCCAGAAATTATTGGGTGGCCTTATACTGCACAAGTCTCATGATTATTGCAGTTGAACTACAGTTAGCTTTAGTATGTGTACAGGTGACAATGTGGTTCTCGGGCTTTAATTGATTTTATCTATTTTTAATATATATATATATATATTTTTTAAATTAAAATGCCTTGATAGCAGCAGCCAGATCAATCACCTGTAAAGTATGCTCTTACAGATGATTTTCCTGTTGTTTGTATTTTTTTTATTTCTTTGTTATATAACTGCTTGTGTTTTGTTATGAATCTGTCTTGAATGTGAACCTGTCTCTTCCTCTGTTTGTAAAATGTTAATACAATTATATGTACATACTGATTGTGGTCTCTAGATCCTACTATACTGATTTTTTTTTTTCTTGGTCAGAAATAAAAAGAAATATTATTTATTTTTTCTTCCTGGTGCCCTTGTTCCCAGGCAGCTAAAGAGGAGTGGTCTCGGACACTCTGGATAAACCTCAATGTCCAGTTTCTTCAGGAAGGAATCGAAGGATTTCTTAAAGCCTTTCGAAAGCTGCCCAAAGCAGTCCGCAGTATGCCAGTGGCCTTTCACTTGGAAACAAAAATGAAGGCATTTAGAGACTCCATTCCTTTATTGCTTGATTTGAAAAATGAAGCTTTAAGAGAAAGGTTTGATTTGATTTATTAAAAAATATATATATATATGTATATATATATATATGGGAAGATTTTATTTGTTTTGTTAGAACTTTCAGTTTTAGTTACAGAGGCCATGATGTGTCCTGCAGCTTGAAACTTCACTTTCTGCTTAATGAACTGATGTAATAGCATATACCGTGATTATGGTGACTGAAGTACTTTGTGTATTTAAAATACTAGTTCTTTAAACAATACGAAACGTGGTTTCATTATTATATTTAAAATTACAGTTGTTTTCATTTTTACTGTATTGTGATGGTTGGTATAGTTGTTGCGTCAATTTAAAACAGGCATTGGCAAGACCTTATGGAGAGAACAGGCACAAGATTTGAAATGACAACAGAAACATTCACTTTGGAGAATATGTTTGCTATGGAACTTCATAAACACTCAGATATTATCAACGAAATAGTTGGAACAGCTGTTAAGGAACTTAGCATTGAGAAGGTAATATAAAAATTGTAATAAAACTCAAAAGAGATGACAATAGTTTGTTTTATGTGAGATCTCTATTGGAATGGCAGAAAATTCTGCCATCTTCAGGGAGCTGCTGTGAAGTAACTAATAGATCAATAGCTCTGTTAATAAGCTACAACATGGCACAGAATCTTAGTTGTCTTGACTTCCGCAGCAGTATTTTGGATTTCTGCTATTACATTAAGCAAGTCTAGTTTATGAAAAAGGATCTGAAATGGAATTTATTCCATTTTCATCACAGTGTTGTGAAATAGACCTCCTTATAAACCAGGGGTGAAAATCTGTGCAAAAAAACTTTTCTGAATTAATTGATTTTAAGTTAAGATTATAATTCCCTAGTTTTTGAAGACTGAAATACGCATCTTTTTATGCTTACATGCAGGGTGTGAAGGACATAGCAGAAACATGGGAACAAATGAAATTTACTGTACAGATATACTTCAAAGGCACTGAGAAGAGAGGATTTATTCTGGGATCTGTAGATGAAATTCTAGAGGTTCTTGATGATAACAATGTCAATCTTCAGAGTATCTTGGGCAGTCGTTTTGTGGGTCCTTTCCTTGCAACTGCTCACCACTGGGAAAAAACACTGTCATTGATTGGTGAAGTAATTGAGGTAAGGAGGAAAGTGCTGGACTAAATAATTAATGCTTATTTATAATCAAGGTTTTCTATTGTATTTTTTTTTGTCTTTGATGGCAACATTTGACTCTTAGATCTGGATGGTGGTTCAGAGAAAATGGATGTACCTGGAGAGCATCTTTATTGGTGGAGATATAAGATCACAGCTTCCAGAGGAAGCCAAAATATTTGACAGCGTAGACAGGATGTTTAAAGAGGCAAGTAACTGACTTGACTTGTGATCAGCACAGTTATTTAATGTGTTTTGCTTTTTGTTTTTGCTGTGTGTTTTGTCATTAGCTAAATATACTTTAGTATAATCTATTGCTGTTCGGTATTTTCTAGTTTTTCTTTTCTTCCCATGTAGATAATAGATGAAACGGTAAAAGAACCAACGATAAAAAAAGCCTGTGAAGCCCCAAATCGTCTATCAGACCTCCATCATATAAATGATGTGCTGGAGAAATGTCAGAAAAGCTTGAATGATTATTTGGATTCCAAGCGAAATGCCTTCCCAAGATTCTTCTTTATATCTGATGAGGAGTTGCTTAGTATCCTTGGCAGTGGTAACCCACTTTGTGTCCAGGAACACATGATAAAGGTACAGTGTCTGGTTTTCCAAAGTGCTTTTAGGTGCTTTTAAAAGTTGAACAGACTATACTGTACATGCTCTTAAGGGTGCACTAATATTTCTCGCATACAAAGAACATCCTGGCAGCTTCTTGAAGTAACTTCTGAATAAATAAATCAAATCTGATCAATGGTCTCTCCTGACTCTCATACTGGACAGTAGTGGTTATGGTAGAGAAGATTCAAGACACACCAGAATGATCAATCATTAAAGAAACTTCTTGTAGCTCCCGATAGGTCTATATTTCCTAGAAAAAAAAGGAAAAAAAAAGAATGTAATTTGAGGCAAATCATTTGCTTGTTTACGGTGCGGTTGGGCTGCTGAGCTATACATCAGCATTTATATTTGATTACTTAGAGCCAGATCCATTTTTGCTTTAGAGTCCATGGAAATTTCCTTTCAACATTAAATGGGGGCTAGATATACTTAAATCTCCAAAGCTTGGTTTCTCAAATGCCAGTGAGTTTCTTTGTTGATTTCAGATGTATGATAACATAGCTTCCCTGAGGTTTCAGGATGGTGATAATGATAAGAAAATCGCAACAGCCATGATTTCAGCTGAGGGGGAGGTGATGGAGTTCCGACAGGCTGTAGCTGCAGAAGGCAGAGTGGAGAATTGGATGACAGCAGTGCTAAAAGAAATGAGACGAACAAACAGACTCCTTACTAAGGAAGCTATTTTTCGATACTGTGAAGACAGAAGCAGGTGAAATAATCAGTATCAAGATAATACAAATACCTTATATGTTATTACGAGCCTGTAGCGATATAGAAAATGAGAAACTTAATTTTAAAATTTTTGCACAGTTTAGCCTGTATTTCTGTAAGTGGAGGGGATATGCATGCATATCCGGCATTTTAACTGACCAGAAAAAATTGTGTTATCTATTGTATGCTATTTCCTAAGCCTTGAATTTTAATTTTTAGTGATGTGTGTAGTGTGTTTTTCTCATTATGGATTCTACTTGGCAATTGTTACATAAGGAATAGGTAGTTTTTCTCTGAGAGTATTTCTTAGGCTTTAGAAATAAAACATCACACCTCGATGGAATTCTATACATCTTTATAAACCTTTGTCCATGTTGTAGCTGTTGCAGAAATAGGAGGAGCTTCCTGGTTTTTTTTTTTTGTTGTTCTGATGAGTTACTTAAAATAAACAGTAACTCAGACTCCCAAACTATATCTATTTCCCACAGAGTTGATTGGATGTTACTCTACCAAGGCATGATGGTGCTGGCTGCTAATCAGGTGTGGTGGACATGGGAGGTGGAGGATGTCTTTCGGAAAGTGAAGAAGGGAGAAAAACAGGCAATGAAACTGTATGCTAAAAAAATGCACCAGCAAATTGATGACCTGGTTACTCGCATTGCAGTGCCTTTGAGCAAAAATGACAGGAAAAAATACAACACTGTTCTCATTATTGATGTTCATGCCAGAGACATTGTCGATACATTTGTAAGAGACAGGTAAACTCCCCAACCTCTTGAGAAAATACCATATCCACAAATTGTATTTCCATCCTTTTATCTCATATAAGCACATTTCTCTTGTGTAGCATTCTGCAGGCTCAGGAGTTTGAATGGGAAAGCCAGCTGCGTTTTTACTGGGACCGAGAGCCAGATGAACTGAATGTGCGGCAGTGCACAGGCACATTTTCATATGGTTATGAGTATATGGGTTTGAATGGACGTCTTGTGATCACCCCTCTTACGGATCGTATTTACCTTACACTCACACAGGTATATATTAAAGTAGATTTTTGCTAACACACATTTAAAAAATATACTTCCATGCAACCACATAACTGGCAACTAAGAGATAAAGTTGAAAAAAAAAACCACACAACATTTTGAACACAAATATATCTGAACTAGGTGGCAATAGCCTTCTCAACTGATTTTCTCAAAGATAATATAGAATGCATTCACAGATAAGATTTAAAGTTTTTTGTACCCACAGGTTTGTTCATGATTTTGCTACCAGCTTAATACAAATGCTTTTCTTTGCTTTTTGCTCTGTCTTCAAAGGCTTTATCAATGTTTTTGGGAGGAGCACCAGCAGGGCCAGCCGGTACAGGAAAAACAGAAACAACCAAGGATCTGGCCAAAGCACTGGGCTTGCTATGTGTAGTGACGAACTGTGGAGAAGGCATGGATTTCAAAGTAAGTATTTAAGATCTGTATTCTCTGATAGCAGTTACTGTTCATTTTCAGTGCCCAGGGTAAGGGCATAATTTCAACTTTTGAATAAGAGTAGTTGGATCTCCTGAAGGTGTCAGATCTGTTGTCATTAATGCCTTTTGCCAGGCCCCAAAAAAGTGAGTATATTTAATAATTTGATATTCTTGGAATTCAGGTTGTAAAATACCATAGACTGCATTATTCAGACTTGTGTAATCATGACATGATCAAGAATTAACCATTCCTCCCATAGAGGTACTGTACCAACTGATAATGAAATATAGTAAAAAAATGTCTATTTTGAATAAATTCTCAAAGGAATTTCAGGATTCAATCTATGCTTTAAGCAAGGAAACAATGACTAGGTGATGTGTACCTGAGCTCATCATGGGCTATCTGCACTTGACAAATATTTATTGAAAGACCTTATGACAGATTGCTAGTTCCTGCATATATGGATATCCAGAGGCTTTTCCTGGTCATTAAGACTTTTAACATACTTTAAAGTTTGCTGATTTTTTTTTATGTACTTATTGCTGAGATATTTTTCTGCTTGTTTTTGTTAGGCAGTCGGTAAAATCTTCTCTGGTCTTGCCCAGTGTGGAGCATGGGGATGCTTTGATGAATTCAATCGTATCGATGCTTCTGTGCTGTCAGTCATTTCTTCTCAGATTCAGACTATTCGAAATGCTTTAATGAATCAGTTGAAAACATTTCAGGTAAAGATTAAAATGGAAGAGCAATTGTGAAGGCTAATCTGGTGCATGAAGCCAAGATTCAGGTCTAGACACCATCATTAGATCAAAGGGCTGTTTCTTTGGAAATTACTTTGTGCTGAACATTTCAAATTCCATAATATGTACTCTTACATACTCTCAGAGATATTAAATCTTTCCTTATTTCCTAATCCTTTCCTAGCTTTTCCCTTTGTGAAGTGGGATAAGAGTAATCTAAATAGGATAACAATAACTAAATGGGATAATAATATAGTAGTAGTTACGGAGAATATTAACTTAACTTGATGCTTAATTTAATGATGCTTATTGGAATTCAAAACCCTTAGACAAAAGATTCTATTGAAAAATTTGAAATGTCTTGATGTTTATGTCCAGGATGCAAATAATGAGTTGAATGTACCTACATGACTAACTAAAACTGAATTTTTAATATGTTGTGCTTACTGGGTACCCCAATATTTCTGTTTTTCTCTTTTATCAAATGATACTATTTATTTCAGCTCCAAATACACATTGTTCTGAAGTTTTCTTACACTTTCAGTTTGAAGGACAAGAAATTAACCTTGATAGCCGAATGGGCATTTTTATTACGATGAATCCTGGTTATGCTGGCCGAACTGAGCTCCCTGAGTCTGTAAAAGCTTTGTTCAGGCCTGTGGTGGTTATTGTACCAGATCTTCAGCAAATCTGTGAAATCATGCTCTTTTCTGAAGGATTCCTTACAGCAAAGGTAAGAAAATTGTATTGCTATCCATACCCACATATACACCCATGTATGTGTGGTCAGTGTTTGGTCATGACTTACATATTTGTGATTATCTAACTTAACTCTTAAACAGATCCTTGCCAAAAAGATGACAGTGCTATACAAGCTGGCAAAAGAACAACTTTCTAAACAACATCATTATGATTTTGGACTGCGAGCTCTCAAGTCAGTGTTGGTGATGGCTGGAGAACTGAAAAGAGGATCAGCAGACCTCAGTGAGGTAGACTTGCCACTTAATTACCCTCAGCAGATCATCTTTTTCATTAGGAATAGGATGTATTGACACATCTGCTGTTTGTCTGCTTTGGAAATAGGAACACTGATGTTATTTGTCTCTGTATTTTCTTACTGAGTTTCATCATGCCCTCTGCCAGCATGTTAGTATCAGAACTCGAAGTAGGAAAACCTATAAAAAAATAAGGTGCTTTACTTCCTGGTATATATTTCATATGCAGTTTTGATGTTAAATCTAGGATGCAAATAGCCTCTGGGTGAATTAATTTGCATTCTCAAAGCTGTACTAAAGTAATCAGGCAATGGTTTTTAGAGGTGTTTGAAAGTGCTACATATTAAATAATTGGTTAGCTATTTGGTAGAGATTGATTCTGCTATATTTTGTTTAGGAGGTTGTACTGATGAGAGCTCTACGAGATATGAACCTTCCCAAATTTGTGTTTGAAGATGTACCTCTCTTCCTTGGCCTAATATCTGACCTATTTCCTGGTCTGGATTGCCCTCGAGTCCGCTACCCTAACTTTAATGATGCTGTAGAACAAGTGCTGGAAGAAGGAGGTTATGTTGTTTTACCAGTCCAGGTATAAAAAAATGTTAATTGCCTGACTTTTTGTTGTAAACATTAGGCTGGGTGTGCATTGCTGCACTCTGGAGTAGTTCCAGGAAAGCTAAGCAGATATAGACCAGCTGCTGATCTTGTTCATAGAAGATTTATGAACAGCAGTCTATTGAATTAATATGTTTTTTTTTTAGGTGGATAAAGTTGTTCAGATGTATGAGACAATGTTAACTCGGCACACTACAATGGTAGTTGGACCTACTGGAGGTGGCAAATCAGTTGTCATTAACACTTTGTGCCAGGCCCAAACCAAGTGAGTATATTTGATAATTTGATACATGGAATTCAGGTTGTAAAATAGCATAGACTGCATTATTAAAACTTGCATAGTCAAGACAGGATCAATAGTTAACTGTAATATTTGCTTGGGTTAACATGAAATGGTATTGTGTCATCCTAAAATCGGTTTTCTTGTTGCGTTTCTAGGCTGGGATTATTGACAAAACTTTACACACTGAACCCTAAAGCCATGAGTGTGATTGAGCTGTATGGGATCCTTGACCCTACCACACGAGACTGGACAGATGGAGTACTGTCAAATATTTTTCGGGATATCAACAGGCCTACAGATAAGAAAGAGCGAAGGTAGACTGCTAGAATTCATTGTAATGATTTTTAGATACTAAGTTTTATGTCAATATTTTATTTTTATATAAAACAAAATATACTGTGCACGTTCAGAAACAAATGCAAAATAAAGTGCCTAGGGGGTCTTTCTGTCTCTTGTGAATTTCGCCCTCAGTGAGATGGAGAGAAACCCTGCAGTTATCAAAGATACATGGGAGGCTTCAAAGCACTTGGATTGACATTGGTATCTTTCACGGCACCTCTGTATTGTGAAATATGTAAGTGAAATCAGAGATTAGTCACTGTATTCTTTGGATCCTGTATCCACAGATACATTCTGTTTGATGGAGATGTAGATGCTCTCTGGGTTGAAAACATGAATTCTGTCATGGATGACAACAAGCTACTGACGCTGGCAAATGGGGAGCGGATTAGACTTCAGTCACACTGTGCTCTGTTGTTTGAGGTGGGTAATGAATATACCATTCGATACATGGGAAGGGTTAGATACAGCTAGGTCTACAAAGCCTGAAAAGCAGTTACTCTGGCTATTCTTTAAGTGTATGGTTATCTAGTATGTTCATTTTATAGGTTGGTGACCTGCAGTATGCATCTCCTGCCACAGTATCCCGCTGCGGAATGGTTTTTGTAGATCCTAAAAATCTGAAATATAAGCCTTACTGGCAGAAGTGGATACAAAAAAGAGAAAATGAGGTGGGAATTTCTGAACTTGGTCATAGGCTATTTATTAAATACTGAACTGTATACAGATGTTAAAAAAAAAACACATCACCTTTGTAAAGTCAGTTTGATTTTCTGAATTGCTTTACAGTTCACTTGTCATTAAGGTCTTTGTTACTGAGTTTCATTAAGTGTGTAAGTTGGCCTTCAGTCCTTGTTCATGGAAAGATGCTCTATTAGGATGGGAACCAGTGAGAGAGGGCCTGATTTCTAGAGTTAAAGGCAGAAAAAACAACTCACATTAAAGAATATTGAGTCTATGGCCCTTTTAAATGCACATTGATGGTTTCTTTGCAGTTTTATGTTATACTATGACAAAAATAAAATACAACATACTAATGTAGAACAGTTTATTTGAAGAGAGAGCCTGTGTTCTATATTGTTTAATTATAAGCCCAAGTACCCATCTTCTCCTTCATTCCTAAATTGATTTCCTAATGCATTTTAATTTATTTGAATATTTTAGTAAAAGTTACAGGGTTAATTAATGATCTTTCATCTTTGTGTGGTATTACCTGCTTTTCATGTAAATGAAATTTTAATTTTAATATGAAGTGCTCAATTTTTGTCTGTATGAACTATTGTGTTTTATAGAATAAGTATCTTTTGTGCAAACAAATATGATTCGAAGTCTTACATTCTTTCCAAATGTCCACACTTAACTGACGCATCAAGGTCAGGAGAGTAGTTGCCTTACACTCTCTCCCTAGTCAGTGCAGTAAGACAGGCACTTCCAGAGCGTTGTTAAGATCTTAGCAAGGACGAATTCCATGTTCTGTACCTGTCTTTCTCTTACCCCCTCCGTTGTAGGGGGTAACCTAATGCAAATATGATCCAAATGTACAAATCTCAGCTAAGTACAATCTGGGACAACAAATCCAATCGCTAGGCCTGTGGCAGAGGGCTAAACAGAGTTCTCAGATTTTCTAACTTATAGTTGCTTCTGAGCAGAGAAGAAACAATAAAGCAGTTTACATGATCTCCAAAGAGTTAAGTGAGATTGCTTAGGTCCTTGTTTCTTTCATTTAGAATAAAAACTCAAGTCCACAGGGAACTCAAGTAAGACAACTTAGTTGCTATCATATGATGAATCCAGATCCTCACCTGATGAAAACCCAGTCCATACAACAATGTCAAATTTCTTTATGTGACTGTACCCTGTCATTGCTAGAAGTGATTCCTACAAGAGCAATTATATTTGGTTAGCCACGTGTTGATGGAAAGCTTTGCTTTCACAAATCAGCTTTCAATGGGATGAATTCTTGTCCTTTTCTTCCTTCAGCAAGAGAGAATTGAATTGAATCGTCTCTTTGAAAAATATGTGCCCTGCCTTATTGATATGATTACGGAGGGAATTGTGGATGGCAAACAAGGAGAAAGGCTGAAGACCATTGTTCCTCAAACAGATTTAAATATGGTGAGGAATAGAAAGTAAATGTTGAAAAATCTTAAAAGTGAAACTGAATAATGAAGAGACTAAAACCTCCCAAGGAAATCACAAGAGTATAGTTCACACTTGAAATGTCAGTTTGCTAACAAGAGACAACAGAAAGAGTCAGTTCCTAACAATGCTCTTCTGTCATTAAAATTTATATCAGTAGATATACCTGTAAGAAGAAAAGATCAGTAAGCACTCAGGCATCTAAAAACATATTAAGGGTTCTTACGTATCTAAATGGTGATTCTATTTATAGTTTTGTCTTGTTTTTTCAACAGGTGGTGCAGTTGACTGTGATGCTGGAAGCTTTAATTGTGGTACAACCTGATGATCTCGATGTTCTGGAGTGCTTCTTCTTGGAAGCTTTATATTCCTCCTTAGGTGCTGCTCTTCGTGATTCTGGAAGAATTAAATTTGATGAATATGTTAAACACATTTCCTGTATGTCAACTGTTCATGATGACAACATCCTTGCTAAGCCAGGGGAGTTGCCAGGTAGGATTTTTTCATAATTTACTCTGAATCCCTTTGATTATGTTGGAAAAGTCTTAGTTTCCATAAAGCTACAACACTGTTCTTCCTTCCAATTAGCTATCCTGGCTGCAAAATAGGTTTGATGTTCTCTGACTATCAGTAAAAATCCCTTATAGTTCCTGATGCTAGATGACTCTTAGCAACTGGTTTATCCTCACAGAACAGTCCTTTCTATGCCAACCTGAAAAGATAAACAGTGAAAAGATAAACAGAAAGGGAAAGGAAAACCAGTGGAAAGGTGGTAATAACCAATAATATGATCCAAGTGCAGGACTAGGAGAACTTTATTTAATGTCTTTCTGGGTTAAATGATAAGTAAATGGAACAGTATTGCACTGCATGGTCCAGAAATCTTACCCTTCATTTTCATTTCAGTCAGGTTATTTTCTTATGAAATATTTCAATGTCCTAGAAAACTTCCAGCTCTTTAATGGTTTGCAGGTCAGCTGCCAACTTTGTATGACTTTCATTTTGATGGTATTCAAAAAAAGTGGGTACCTTGGATGAAACTTGTTCCTGAATATATTCATAATCCTCAAAAGAAATTTCTTGACATTCTAGGTAAGTATAAGATAAAATATAGTGATGTTATATTTTTAATTTATAGTGTGTGGCCACTGAGTGGGTGGCACTTAACATGAGACCTCCTCTTTCTGTGATGAAGGTCATCTGCTCATGTTCAGTTTCTGGTGATGGCAGAAATCAATTTCTTTAATGTTCTTGTCACCGCTTAATAGGGATAGAGTTGATATATACAGCACTGTGTAATAAAGAAATGAGGAAAGGATGAATATATTTTTTTCAATGCCTAAAGCTTATTAGGAGAGCCAGAAGAGCAGAAAATAGATTCACAATCTGCTCTGCCAGAAACCCTAGGAAAAATCTCAGACCAGTGGTTCAAATGCTCAGTAGATAAAAATTACATTCTTAAGGCCACTATTGGTTGTTACTTAAAGCACTCTATAATGGTGAAAAGTGCTTTCCATAGTTAACGGCAAATTGACCCAGGCTGTTTTATAGTAGGATTCAGCAAGCACAGGTTAACTTCACTGACACAAGAGATAATGGTATGATCCCTGAAGTTGCTCCTGATGGCAGGCTATTCACAAAGAGCAAAATTAATCTCTGTAGAGTTCAGAGAAAATGCTTAGGATCCAAATAAGTCCTGATTATGTCCTTGAAATAGGACCTAACCAGTCCATGGCCCTCCTATATGGAGGAAAAATTCTTTTCTAACAGATCTATAGTAGAAAAGATCCCAATGATAAAAGCTGAAAAGAGATAGTGAAGCAATTAGAAATTTCCTTTGACATTGGTAGTGAATTGATATTTCATATTATGTCTTTGTGCAACTGCACATTAATACTTGGTGAGTCTGATCCAGCACTATTCTATAAATATAAATCTCCCAGCTGTACTGCACTGCATTTTAATTTAACCTGCTGTCCTATTCATAATCTTTTTCAGTGCCTACAGTGGAGACAACACGCACTACTTGGTTGCTAGAACAGATGGTAAAAATAAAACACCCAGTTGTTCTTGTAGGTGAATCGGGTACTTCTAAAACAGCAACTACACAAAACTTCCTAAGCAATCTGAACAAAGACCTTAATGTATGTATTGAGTCATTTTGCATTTTTTGTAAAGCTGCATTTTCATGTTGTGTCCTTGTGTTAAATTTCCATTATGAAGCCTGAGCCTGTGGGTAGCAATATTAACTTTAGCCTCACATGGGTTCAGAGATTGAACTGCAAACTCAGACACAAAGTGTGTGGATGATTTGAGAATACCTAAAGATCAGAAATATATATATATATTTTTTTTTACTTTATAAAGTAAAGCAAATGTATATTGTCAAAGATTTAAGAACAGGATTTTTACTTTTTTTTTGTCATGTGTAATTAAAGTGAATAACTGGACCAGAGGAGTGTTTCCTGTATGTCCAATAATTTAACATAAAAAATATCTTCTAGAATGATCTAGTTTAAAAAAAAAAAAAAAGGAAAAGGTAAAAATCCATTCTTAACCATTTCCTCCCCTTTGCAGATGCTGCTAGTGATTAACTTCTCTTCTCGTACAACATCAATGGACATTCAGAGAAATCTAGAGACAAATGTAGAGAAAAGAACTAAAGACACTTACGGCCCTCCCATGGGAAAACGTCTCATTGTTTTCATGGATGATATGAATATGCCAAGGGTAAGTTGTGAATGGTTTGCCAGGTAGTTTAGAAACATCTGGGGGGGGCACTGCTGTGGTCCCTTCATATATAGATCCAGCTGTATGAAGACACAAGATCTTGTATTACAAGTCAAGGAGATTCGTGGTAAGTGTATAACTGGATTTCAGCTTAGAAACTTTGGAACAGTTGGACTTGTGAGCAGCATGGAGTATTTCTGTCTATTACAATCTTTGTCTTCTATATAAAAAAATATCTCCTTTTGGATCACTTCTTTATGCCAATAAAAACATTTGTCTGTGGCCTGATATTGGTTGCAGGTTGTCTCCTGTAGGAATCATGCCTTCCTCTTTGCAAATGGGTCAGGAGAGTATGTGTGTATGAAGTTTATCTTGGAGAAGAGGCACTTCTGCTATATGAGACATTGGAATGAACATTCACGATCAATGTCAGAGCTTTACAAAGCGTCATTTAGTCCTTGTAACGTTCTCTTGAGTAGGGAGCACAATATTTCCACATTTATAGCAGTATTTGGTGTGGTGATGTACTGTGCTCTAAATATCTTACCTCTTTTCTGTTGCAAAGGTTGATGAGTATGGAACACAGCAACCCATTGCCTTGTTGAAGCTACTACTAGAAAAAGGTTTCTTGTATGACCGTGGTAAGGAGATGAACTGTAAAATTTTCCGAGACCTGGGTTTTATTGCTGCCATGGGGAAAGCTGGAGGAGGTCGGAATGAAGTTGACCCTCGATTCATCTCACTCTTCAGTGTTTTTAACATACCTTTCCCTTCTGAGCAATCACTGAATTTGATCTATACCTCCATCCTGAAAGGCCACACTGCGGTAATTTCACTTTTTAAAGGATTTCTTAACACGTTAATAATTTTGAAATAGACATTTATTTCTGTATTGTCACAGAACCTGAAATCATTTCTTATTTCCTGCTTATTTAGAATCTCATGCAAACTTTTCCCTGCTTGTATTTTTCAAGAGATGTGTTTACACTGTGTAGATAAATTCTTGAATAATATGTGAACTTTCAAGTAAGGAGGTAATTTGTAAAACTGGTACTTTTCATAGGTTGAGACCTGTGAATCAATTGGTTATGGTTCCTATAACCACATACACAAAGGTCAGCGAAGTCTATCCCAAATGACAGTGAAAAATTCAATGTAATGCAGTAGACTGCATTACTAGGCAAGTGAACTGCAACATCGAGTTAGAAGAGAGCAGTTTATTTTTTCTCCAATGGAAGTGCTGTAAAAAATCCCAGTCATGGAGTGTGATGTTATTTTCAGCATTGTGCAAACTTGGGGGTAAAGATGGACCCTGCCCGAAACATTTAACTTCAGAATGTTAATACTGCACAGGAATATGAATTTCTAAAAATTTTGCCCTTAAAAAAAATTTGCCCTTAAAAAATTTGCCCTTAGTTATTTGAAATATGCCAAGTCGGGTTAAAAGCTAGAAAGCAGAATATGTTTGATAGTATTCAGTTTTGTATGGGCAGTTGCATGAAAACTTCTCTTCTTTCTCATGTTTGCAGATGTTTAATGAGTCTATATCAGAAATCTCTGAAAGGATGACAGAGTGTACTTTGAAGCTTTATAAAATGATTGTCTGTGACCTACCCCCTACTCCTTCCAAATTCCATTACATTTTCAACTTGCGGGATCTTTCCAGGGTCTATAATGGACTTACTCTTACAACCCCAGAGAGGTAGGAATATAAAACTTGCCTTCCGTGGTCCTAAACCTATTTATATGGGATGAGGCTGGGTGAAAATGAGGCAGCTTGGTAGTATGAGAAATCAATCACATTTTGTCACTTTTCTTTAAACTTTCAGCAAAATGAGAAGATGTTTAGGAACATCATAAATTGTGATATTATTATTGATGACAAATATTGATACATCAGTCTTTCTTAAGTAAGATATCTGGAGGTAATAATGAAAACTTTTTTCATTCTTATGAAGAGAACAATACCAAAAGAGATTTTTTAAAAAAAGCCCAGACTTCAGTCAATGTTACTAAATCTGTGGCCTTAGGAATCTTATCAGTTTGTTTGGTGCAGATTGATATTTTGATATTAACGCAGGTTTCAAACAGTCACCCAGATGGTGAGAGTTTGGAGAAATGAGTGCCTGAGGGTTTTCTATGACAGGCTGGTTAATGAAACAGACAAAGCATTGGTGAGTAATTTCTTTAATTTTTTTTAGTAGTCACTGAGTATTACTGTGGCCACCAGCAGTATTACCACCTGAAAAGCAGTATTACCAACTGTTGCATTCCACTCATAATGCAGATTTGTTTAAATACTATGTTGCTCGATTAACTTAAAACATGGTATGAGGAGTTTTTGTTTCTAAAATAAAGTTACCATGGCAGACTAAGTGAGCAGATCTGCTGAAGGAAAAAAAAAGTGTAACTAGGTTTGCCTGTCTGGGAAGGTTGATTAGCAGTGGTACAGCTGCCAGAGTGTGAGAGCAGTGCAGGAGAAATCTCAGGAAATGACTCCTGTTTCAAATCAGTATTTTCCTTTAGGAAGGATTATATCAGAATGTGACTTTACAAACAAGTAGGAAAAAGAGAGGTAAGAGCTAAGTTTCATTTACTCAATTTTGGTTGTTATGGAACTCTAAAATTCTCCAAATTAAATCAAGATGAGAAAATTAAGCATTAAACATTAAATCAAGAGCAAATTACACCAGTTTTATAGCTTGAGGATTAGGAAAGGATTTGGATAAAGTTTACTTACATGTAAGCTACTTGCAAAGCAACTTGCTTAGATAAAAAGTAGTAGACTTAGGTGGCTTCATATTTTTCAGCTTAATTTTTTTCTTCTAATATAGAATGACAGATTTCCAGATCAATTTTCACAAATGAGGGTAATTATGTTGCAGCTTTTCTGTATTTCTACACTTAATTCAGATTTGCGAGATTTGTGAGAAATCTTGGTGATAAGACATCAATATGAATGCTGAGAAGAACATTCATTAATATAATATTAATACAAATATAACATATTTTTTTATCAGGTTTGTCCTTTTTTTTTTGTCTTAAACTTCTGCAGCTTAGTATTAGATCATTTTATATCATAGAACATAAACAATAGGAGGCTGTGGTCTGTGGATCTTCTGGTGACATACTATTCCCTTGAAATCAGTTAGTGTTTTAGCAAAGACTCTGCATTATCAGTGTCACTCTTCTGAGTGTTCCTGGACCTAGAAATACCTGCTTTGTTAGGTTGCCTGACTAATTTCATTTATTTGAAGGTACAAGGCCATATAAAAAAACTGATTGAAGAGAATTTCAGAGATGAATTGGAACAGGCCATGAGGGATCCTATTCTTTTTGGAGATTTCAGAATGGCACTGAGTGAAGGAGAACCACGTATTTATGAAGATATCCAAGACTATGATGCGGCAAAAGCTCTCTTTCAGGTAGTGTGCTTCAGCTTGGAACTGTGCATGATTTTGTCTCTCTGCATGCAGAGTGTGCTGGAGCCTGCCTCAAACAGTAAGAATTTTGTTCTTCTATGTGCACGTTGCAACAGTGAGCATAGAAGAACAACCTCCCACCCCCTTCTGTGGTCTGGAGTAATGAAAATTGAGTATCATCTATGGAGTTGGCTGTGCTTTCCAACTGTTTACTTTCCCTGATGATCTTTTGAAGCAGTAATGCTGCAAAATAGATTGTTATTTTATTAAAATTATTGTTTGCTTGATTTCCTAGTAACATTCTGACCACCTTTCTCTGCAGGAGATTTTGGAAGAATATAATGAAGTTAATATTAAAATGAATCTAGTCCTTTTTGATGATGCTTTGGAACACTTAATCCATGTACATCGCATCATGCGGATGGATCGTGGCCATGCCCTGCTTATAGGAGTGGGAGGCTCAGGAAAGCAGTCTCTTACAAGATTAGCTGCCTTTACAGCTGGATGTGAGGTTAGTGACTGCATCTTTGCAGTGAAAGAAGAAAAGGAAAGCAATACTGGAATCAGGATTAAATTGAAGGGGGTTAGGAAGAGAAAGTCAATCAAGATACAATCAGGCTGTTTTTCTCTTCCATGTGAAGAGAAAAACATTGCTTGGAGGTCTAGACAGTGGATGATCTAGGCAGAAACCCTGCTGTGACTGATACTGTAATATTAGGAAATGTTCCTCCCTCAACAGCCTCTTACAGAGGCTGTTGGCTTGAAAGAGAAGAACAAAAAAGGAGGGTGAAGGAGGGTGCGATCCTGCAGGGCTGTACAAATGTAGTTGTTTAAAAAGAATGTAGCACTTAATTTTTTTGATACTTACACATTTACTGAAGTTAGTATATAAACCAAAACCTTTGATTCAATCTAATTAAAATTGAGTTTCATAGTTACCGTTATGTCTTGCATCCGTGTCTTCTCAATATATGTTTGCATCCTTAGGTATTTGAGATCATCTTGAGTCGAGGATACAGAGAAAATAACTTCCGAGAAGACTTGAAAAATTTGTACCAGAAGCTGGGTATCGAGAACAAGTCAATGGTCTTCTTGTTTACAGATGCCCATGTAGCAGAGGAGAGTTTCTTGGAACTCATCAATAACATGTTAACTTCAGGTGACACAGACAGCCTGAATTACTGCCAATTAATATGCTTGCGAATTGTAATTTTGCGTGCACCCTTGGTCCAGCTATTACAGTTTCACCTGTGTCCTCTGCTGATTTAGTTAGTTGCACCTTTCAGTACTACCTGATATTATCTTGGCCTTAATGATGGCTTTTTCACATAATCTTACTGTCATTTATATGCATTTGGGAAGGCTATAAGGGTTAGTTCACACTGATCATAGTGTTGCAGGAGTCTCAGATTTCTTCCAAGACTGGACTACATCTTCACAGTTGCATTTAGTCACAGGCCCACCTTTTCTCTCATTTGCTTTGGAATTGCACTCACCTGAAATGCATCAACTGCTTGTATGTTTATTCTAAACTATAATTTAGTATCTTTTATTGTATACAGCAGTTGAAAATGAGCAGCAGCTGGCACTGTGTGACCACCCTCCTTATATAAGTTCCTATACAGTCTGATTTGAAAGGAGATGTATTAAATCTCAGCCCTTTCCTTGTGTAGTTCTACAGGTTCCATTCTGCTTATGGCAGTCGTTAGGGAATTTATGTGATATTACCATGTGACTGAGAGAATGAAAATGAATTGATGGTTTGCAGACACTAATGATGATTTCCTCTGCAGAGTTAAAAATGTTTTGTGTTCTTGTGACATTTTGTTTATGTTGCTGAAGCCCAAACAAAACCAAATCTTCCTCTAAATCCCCTTGCATCATCCTAAGTACTTACTCTATTTTCCATAGTGGCCTGGGGTAGAGAAGGAGGAGAGATTAATAGGTTCATCCAAAACTGCCCAGAATCATTTTGGCTGAACTAAGTTTAAAACCTGTGACTCTGATTTCTCATCTTCTCTGCCCCAGCACTATGGTTACAGGTTGTTCTCACTAGCATTCTTCTGTCCTTATGTTCCAGGAATGGTGCCAGCCCTTTTTCCAGATGATGAAAAAGACACCATAATGAGTCAGATTGGAGATGAAGCTACTAAAGCTGGTGTGAATCCAACTAAAGAGAGTGTCTGGCAATATTTTGTAAACAAATGTACAAGCAACCTTCATATTGTCCTGGGAATGTCCCCAGTTGGAGACAATCTGAGAATGTGGTGCAGAAATTTCCCAGGTATTAATCGTATACGCTGGTTAGTCCCTTCCCTGTGAAACACAGGTTTGCAGGCAAGAGAAAATCTCCAGCAGGCATTCACACTTTATGGCAACTAAAGCTAAGAAGAGCAGGTTTCATGATTAGACACTTGTGTAATTTTTTTTCCAGTTAATTACCACATATCAGTGTGTATTATTGATTAACATTTACCAGATCAGTTCATTTTCCAGCTGAATGGTTAGAAATCAATTAGTCATCTTCATTGACCTGGAACTACACAGGCAGCCTATGTCTGCAGCCTCTCTTCTGTACTTACAGAGGAATGCATCATATTAAATCGTTATGAAACTAGGATGGTGGTAAGTGAAACATTTGTGTATCCAAAAGCAAAAGAAGAGCAGGATGAGAGGGACACCTACTGAGAGAAAAAACACCTGAGCCAGGTGGACATTGCTGTATAACAGGTGGCTGAAAGAAGTCCTGAGAGACAGGAGCCACATGAATGGGGGGTACTGGTGGGAATCCCAGCCCAGATACTAAAACATCTAGTTACTGCTCTTGACTGTATCCTGCAGAATGTTACAGTCTAAAAAACAGTATGATAGTGTTAGCAGGACAGAGATGCAAAGTTGACTGTTTACTATCAAAATAGAAGCATTGGCTTTGTGATAATTATTGTTCCTAAGTAGGAATCAAATAAAACAGATCCTGCAAATTCTTTATGCAAATGAAGCACAGGACGGTCTGGCAGATTAAGGTCTAGTTTTACAAAGGAATTGTTTCAGGTAACATTATGCTTTTATTTTAAGGTCTTGTCAACAATACTGGTATTGATTGGTTCTTGCCCTGGCCCCCCCAAGCCTTGTTTGCTGTTGCAAAATCCTTTGTAGGTATGTAAAGTGTCCGTATTTTAACTCCTTAACACTTGGGCTAGCCTAAGAAACGTGTTCTTTAGTTTGAAATTATTGTAGGTCTCATTTTCCCATTGTCATTGCTATTTTAAGTCTACATGGGTAATGCAAAATCCTGGTCAAAAATGTTTTTGGATGCAATTTTCCTACTCAATTAGATTTAAAAAAATTGGTGAAATTCAGTCTCCCAACTCTGGAGACAATGTGACGTGGCTACCTGCTACCAGGAGGCCTGTGTTCTCTTCTGAACTCTGTCTTGACCTTGCTTTTTGCTCCAGAAAGCAGATTTTTTTTTTTTTTTCTCACCTGGCTTAAATGTATGTTAAAGAAGGAAGATGGTCATTGACATACTCTTAAAAAAAAGTCTGATTTGTTTTTATTTTCTCGGCCCAATTTTAGGAGGTAACACACGTGTTCCAGCAGAGATTTCCAAGTCAGTGGTTGAGCACATGGTCGTGGTGCATGAATCGGTAGGGGATTTTAGCAAGAGGTTTCTGCAGAAATTGAGACGTAGCAACCATGTTACACCAAAGAATTACCTTGATTTTATCCATACTTATTCAAAACTGTTGGAGGAGAAAAATGAGTTCATTTTAGGTAAGGCTGTGTAGCCATTTTCTCCTTTTTAATAAACAATTTAAATATTAAAAATAAAATAGTGAAATGTGGTGAAAATGGGTGAAAATCCCACGTTACCCACATTATGCAAAAATAATGTTATCTATACTATCTCAAATGTTGTGCTGACATCTGTTTTTGACATTGGACCAATATCCTGGCCATATATGAATGTTCATAATCTGTCTACTGGTATGTTTTTCCCAAAGTCTTTTGTGGATGAACCTTAGCCAGAGTTTCCAAAACAGACACTTGTCTGCTTGGGTAAGAGTGATTAGATTTAACACCAGCTCAGCCTAGCTCATGGTTTTACATTCTTCCTCAAGCAGCAATTCTTGCTCGTACTTCTGTGGGCACTGAAATATGTGAAAAGGATAAAACATGACAGTGTAGTAGGAAAAATAAGCTGTGGTGCCGGGCCACTATGTGGCAGCTCAGGTGACATTAACACCTTCTAGGGTGAGCGGTTTAGGAAACAAAAAATCTCTCACAGTGGTTTTCCTTTCACAACTGAGGTTGCCCTGCTACAAAGTGCACCTATAAGTATATTTACCTTCCATGACATTGTCTATTGCTGTGCAATAATTCCAATGAATCAGTAATATTTCTCTCTTTTGTTTCCTTACTAGCACAATGTAAAAGGCTGGATGGAGGCTTAGATAAACTGAAAGAAGCTAGTATACAGCTGGTTGAGCTGAACAAGAAACTTGCAGAGCAAAGGATTGTGTTAGCAGAAAAGTCAGCTGCTTGTGAGGCTTTGTTAAAAGAGATTTCGGCAAACACAGAAGTAGGTAGGTGGTTTACAAATACTGAAGAGTCCCACAGGCTAAGCAAGGCTTACATAGTCTGTGTTGGGTCAGAAGACACTCTAAGAGCTCAGACTGCTTTTGGAGATGACCCTTTTGTTCTGTCTATGCTGATTTGGTATCTTGCTAGAAGAGTAGGTCCTGTATCGTACTCGGATTGCCATAGCTTTGCACACCTAATTACCGTGTTCTGCACTTGTCTTCCCTTACCAAGGTATAGGGTGTAATGTGGGAAAGAGAAATTAGCAAGAAAGGGACCTTGTCATTCAGAAAATTGCTTTTAGAGGAAAGACAGGGAAGCAAAGGAGGAAAAGAGATTATGTATGCTTTGTGTGGAACACTAACAGTGTTCCTAGACTGATGATGGATGGAGCCCTGTAAACACTGGCAAGCTAGCTGTAAAGGGTACTGAGTTGATGGTAATTTCTGATTTTCAGCCAAGAGCAAGTCTATATTAGTACATGTTCTGCAAACAAATTTTGAATAACCCAGTTATGGTCCTGCTTTTACAATTCATAGCTGAGGAGAAGAAAAAACTGGCTGAAGAAAAAGCTGCAGAGATACAGGAACAGAATAGGATTATTGCTATGGAGAAGATGGAAGCTGAGTCAGCTCTGGCGGAAGTCATGCCTGTTTTAGAAGCTGCCAAACTGGAGCTGCAGAAGCTCGACAAGTCTGATGTTACTGAGATCAGGTGATTCATTCGGATGTACAGTAGCATAAACCCTTGGAAATTCACTGCAAGACCCTTGTTTGTAGGTCTGAACTTTAGCTTTATCTTCCTCGTATTCACAGTGTGTGGGTAAAGGTCAGGACATCAGTTGTCTGGGAGCAGAGGTCACAACAGAATCTCCTGACTTCTAGCCCAGGACGTCTCCTGAAGCCTGTTCTTCCTGCCCTTCATTTGATGTCTTTCCTGTAATTTCTACCCTGTGTCTGATGCACTGGAAAATGCTTTGGTTTCTGCTTGAGCAGTGGCTGTCCAAACCCCTTCATTCTTCCTCAATTTTTGTTCTGCATGAGTAGGAACACATAACAGTTACTTTTCAGGGATGCTTTGATAGCATCAAAGTATACTTCTCTGCTGAATTACTTCCTCCTTTGTTTTTATAATACACCTTGTATTTGGGGACACGTATGAAAGCACATCCAGTCTTTGGCTCTCCCAGAAACAGTAACAGCTTTCCATTCCCTGTCACACTTGCTTATTTTAATTTTTTTTTTTAGTAGATCTGTGGATTCATCCTGTACTGCTACTCCCAAAGGACAGCTGCCTCACTGCCCTAGGGAAAAATACAGATTAGGGTTTTAGGCCTTCCACTGCTGAAATCCTTTAGTCTCTTATTGATCAAATTGCCCAAATACAACAGTTGGTTTTGAGCTCATATCTAGTTATTTGTTTCTTGTCTGGGCTGGAATATGTTTTTCCCTTTGAGTAGGATGTCTTATGCACTAGCTGTTGTTGGCAGTCTTAATGGGAAGCACATGTTTGGCATCATGTGCTTTGTCTCCTCCATTATCTCTTTCACCTGTTTTCTAGATCATTTGCGAAACCCCCCAAACAGGTGCAAGCTGTCTTGGAATGTGTTCTTATAATGAGAGGGTACAAAGAATTAGACTGGAAGACAGCCAAAGGAATGATGTCAGAGGCAAATTTCCTGCGATCCCTGATGGACATAAACTTTGATGGAATTTCTTATAGCCAAGTGAAATCTATCCGAGGTAAGTAACTGACCTGTGTACTTGGAATGAATGCAGTAACTTGTTAATGTCGTTAGCCGTGTCAGTGGCAATCCTTCTGGTGTTCTTTGGAAGGTAGGATTCACTTTGTGCAAAGGGACAGCCATGTCTGGGGTGCTGCAGATGTTGTGCTGTTGGCATTACTGGATTTTTCAGAGTACAAACACCTTCTTCTCTGTGTTACATCCAGTTTGTGCCTTAGCTAGGGCCTCATACACTTTGGCTTAGAGCAGGCAAGAAACAAACAGGACAGCTGAGCAGGCCCCCTGTTTGCTTTTAGATACTCAGAAAGTAGCATTACAACCTCATCCGCGTGGTTACAATTCGGATGTGATATGTACACAGTGGAAGAAGATAAGCTATATATAAAGGTTATTGGTCAAACTTTGCAGGTACTCCCAAAGTTGTAATCCATAGCTCCATTAAGAGGTGAATTTGATTCTTTCAACAAAATGGCATCTAACTTCTGTGGAGAAAATAAACCTTGATACTGAGATATGCTTAACAACTCCTGTATGCGCTCCTTTTTTGGAGAAAGAACTTGAGAAATCGCTAGCAGTATTTTTTTGGTATTGTTCTAGCCCGGTACCTTCATCTTAAGTTCAGAGTCTCTTTAATATTTTGACAAATGTTTCATATTGTCTGTCATATTGTTGCTCAATATTGCTGGTATGGAAACCTTATTTCTTTGAGGATTTCTGCACTATAATTAACTCACTTTCAATATTTTTGTTTTTGCCCATTTAGCTCTGTTAAAGAATCTTAATACTACTGCCACTGAAATGGAACTTGTTAGCAGAGCAGGCCTGGGAATGTTAAAGTTTGTTGAAGCAGTGATGAGCTACTGTGATGTAATTAGAGAAGTCAAGCCAAAGAGAGAGAAGGTAGTGTATGGATTCAAACTCTGAGGAGGACAAAACATGATTGTTATTAGAAAAATAACACATCAATTTCACAGACAAGGCCCGTTTAAGAACTCTGAAGTGCTTAACAAGAGGTGTTTATAAATATTGCAGTAGGGGTGAGAAATGTGATATTCAGTGATAAACTGCTGTGTTTGTTGTGCTGTGATGCTGTGGTAGGGGTTCCCATCCACTCCACTGCATGAAGGAGGTGGAGGAATTTGGTCAGGTGGCATTTGGTAATCTAACATGGTTAGAAAAGCACAGTTTTTTAACTGTCTACTAAAAGCATACTTCAAAATGAATGGCATTTGGACAGAGTAGAGCTCAGTAGTACACAATATCCACGCCCCTTGAGCACAGACCTTTCTCTTAATTTTTTTTTTTATTATTTATTATTATTATTATTTTTTAATAAAGACTGGAAACTTAGCTGTGTTACCAAAGGAAATCCAATGTCCAGAAGATGATGTAGAGAAAATTTCTTCAAGAAAAGCTCTTTACATGCATCTAACCACTGACAAACTATATTCACTAGATGATGGGCCTCACAATTTTTGAGGTCATTGTTACTGAGTGGACAAACCTCCCTTTTTGTACAGGATAATAGTCTTGCAGACCTGCCAGGTATTGGTAGGACTGCTTACATGTACATGCTTAATACAACTTGTGTGTTGAAAGATCTGGTTTAGGAGACTTAGCTGCTTTGTAACTACAGTTTCAGACCATAATGTATATATTTAGGTTGGGGGGAGGTGGGTGAAAAACTGTGCCAGTTATTTTAGCTTACACTGTTTATTACCAGGATGCTTTAAAATAAATGAGATAACCAAAAGAAATCCAAGAATTTAAGATTTCTCTCAAAAGCCTTTCTTTCCTCTGATACTCTTATATTTCCTTCTTAATGTAGGTGGCGAGGCTAGAACGGAATTATTACTTAAGTAAGCGGGAACTGGAAAAGATAAAGGCAGAGCTAGCTACAATTCAGGAAGAACTTAAAGCTTTGGGGGACAAATATCAAGAGGCAATAAAAGAAAAACAACAGTTACAAGAAGAAGCAGAGATTATGCAGCGGAGATTAGAAGCTGCTGACAAACTCATCTCTGGCTTGAGATCTGAGAACGAGAGGTAAATCTAGATTCAAAGAGGATCGCTCTTGACATTAGATGGCCATGTGCCAGGAATAAAATATATCAAACTGAGACATTTTTGGGAATGCCTCTTCCCATGACTTTTTTTTTTGTGAAGAGCTAATATTCATTCTAACTAATATTTATGAGACCTTGAAAAATGCTAACAATTTTAATGCAGATGAGAAAGGTGAATTAAGATTAAAAGGGAGAAGGTTCAGACCAACTCAGTGTCTGATGAGAGATAATAATGAGAGAACTTCTGACTGTAAGTTTCAGGGTCTGTTTCAATTTGCAGCTAAATTAGCACCAGTTAATGTACATAATTCCCATCCCCCTGTTACAAACTCACCCAGGATTCCCTTATTTTTCTTTCAGGTGGACAAAAGAATTAGAAGACTACAAAACACGAAAGTTGAATTTGCTTGGGGACTGTCTGCTCTGTGCTGCCTTTCTGAGCTACGAAGGAGCATTCAACTGGGAGTTTCGTAATGAAATGATTTATCAAATGTGGCAAGAAGATGTCCTCTCACGAGAGATCCCTCTCAGTCAACCGTTTAGGCTAGAAAGCCTTCTGACTAATGAAGTGGAGGTTAGCAGGTATGTCCAGTAAAGAAGTCCAATGACTACTGTATGTGAAATCATAAAGTGGGAGTCTGGATCTGAGTCTGTAGCATAGAATTGGCATTGTGGATGGAAGTGCACAGCCATTCTAGGGAAGAGAGCATTTTACTTTCATGCCTCAAAGATGGCAAGGAAGGAGACATTTTTTTTTTCCTGGTTAGCAGAGGCTGTTTGCTGTAACAGACCGTTGTTCTTTATATTCCAAGGACATTCAGTGAACCTGCACGCATATAATGCCTTTTTATATATATATTTTTTTGTGAGTTACCTATAATATGTGTTCAACTCAAGGCCTAACAGGAGTCTTTTCATTGACTTCAGTGAATTTGGAAATAAACGCATGCCCAGGTAACCCATGTTTCAACTGCTGCAAGATTCCTCAGCAAATACAACAGTTGGTGTTTTGAGTGGTGTAGTTACAAATGACTCAGTCCGAGTTTTGACGCTGCTCTTGCAATCCCATACGTTATATTGCTCTTGCAATCCCATACATTATATGTTTGCTTGTGTTTCTAATACTATGCTCAATGGATTGCATAATTTTACTGACTACTGAAATGTCCTGCTCTCCACTCAAGTTTTCATTCCAGCTTAGTCTTTGATCCATTGCCTTCCCAGGTGGGTTTCCCAAGGATTGCCTCCAGATGAGCTCTCCGTCCAGAATGGCATCCTGACAACATATGCAAGCCGCTTTCCACTCTGTATTGACCCACAACAACAGGCATTAAACTGGATTAAGAAGAAGGAAGAAAAAAATAACCTGAGGGTAAAGATAAATTTTTAACCTCTTTACTTGTTTTAAAAGCTGCATCAATACTTGTTACCTTGAATGGGGAACAATTATGCAGTTATATAAAAACAAATGTGGTGACTATTGTGTCTCTAAAATGGATAGCAAGTATCACTGTTCACATGACCTTCAAGTCCTTGGGGATGATTATTTTTTCAGGATCTTGGACAGCCTCAGTACAAGAAAAATAATATAACCAAAATGCTGGTGTTGCTTGTGTTCTGTCTCAGCTCCAGGATGGAGTTCTGTATGACAGTAACACAGTCAGAGGCATAGTTGGAATAATTCTTCAAATGGAAGTCGCTCTCAACTGATCAGAAAAAAGAGCATTTTTACTGTTCTGTACCAGTGTAGTTTATATCATTTATAAGAGTAAAGGCAAAGAGTAACATAGAGCAATCTTCATTAGTGCTAGCAGCTATTGTAAAAATAACGATGTTCAGAAAATTGAATCAGTCCTGTTTGCATATCTTCCCATTATTCTCTTGCAGATGGCTTCCTTTAATGACCCAGATTTCCTTAAACAACTAGAACTTGCCATAAAGTATGGAAATCCTTTCTTGCTGCATGGTGTTGATGAATACATTGATCCTATGATAGACAACGTCTTAGAGAAGAATATCAAAGTTGCACAGGGGCGAACATTCATTATCCTGGGCGACAAAGAGGTTGACTATGACAGTAATTTTAGGTTGTACCTGAACACCAAATTAGCAAACCCAAAGTATACTCCCTCTGTGTTTGGCAAAGCTATGGTTATCAATTATACAGGTAAGCAATAGTTTGTGTTTAGTAACAAAGTAGTGATTATGCTGTAGTGCAAGTTTAGGGCATGTGTGGTTTTCTGAAATGACAACAAAACTCTGAAACTTCATAGTCTCCCTTATACTTATCATCTGACTTAATATAAAATTCTTCTCACTTCTCTCTCTTAATTTGAAATGATCTGAAAGATCATTAATTTGAAAGATCTGTTCGTAGACCTGCCAGGTTAGGATGCATTGGTAGAATCAATATATACAATTACTAACCAGGTCACTCAGTTGTATTGCTGTAGTTTTATGAGATGATTAAGATGAAATTAACTGTCTAAAGGCTGTCCTTATTTAAAACAAAACAAACAAACAAAAAACTGTGTGCTGCGTTCTATCTGTAGTTACGCTAAAAGGTCTAGAGGATCAGTTGCTCAGTGTCATTACGGGTTTTGAAAGAAGGGAATTGGAAGAACAGAGAGAACATCTCATCCAGGAGACAAGTGACAACAGAAACTTGTTGA
Organism: Anas platyrhynchos; assembly: GCF_047663525.1. NCBI lineage: Eukaryota > Metazoa > Chordata > Aves > Anseriformes > Anatidae > Anas > Anas platyrhynchos. Next base: position 3,627,609 of record NC_092602.1, read on the forward strand.
AAGATCTGGAAGACTCTCTCCTTCGGGAGCTGACATCTTCCACAGGAAACATGTTGGACAACTTAGACTTGGTGCAAACCCTGGAAGAGACGAAATGCAAAGCTACTGAGGTACCAACTCTGTTTTTTTTTTTTGGGAGAAGGATATTTGCTTATAGAACTTCTTTCATTTTCATTGTGCTTCATCTTCTTTCGTCCTTGAAGCTAGGAACTAGGTTGAAAGCAATGAAGAAATCTTACAAGTTTGTTGCATCTTTCAGTATTGGGCAGTATGCTTTTTCATCCGAGAAACAAATCCTACCTTCAGGAAAGTCCTTATAAGGACCAATGGTTCTTTACAGTTCTAAGTCAAAGGGTTTGTGATGTATTTGTTTCAGAGCTGAAAGAATCTCCATCTTGGATTGTATCAGATCTGAAATGAAAAATTAAGATATTTGTTATTCAGAGAGGATATCGAATCTCTGTCCTTGGAGGTTTGCCCTTGTGGGCAAAACCACAGCTGACCTGATCTAGTGGTAGTGATAGTCCAGTACTGTGCAGAAAGTTGGACTAAACATCCTCAGAGGGTTTGTCCCACACTATTTCCATGATTCTGTGTTAAACTTTGCCTTTACTTTCCATAAAAATACAAGGTGGGATGTTTATTCTAACCTTTGATTTTTACAGTTCATACTTCTTCTTTAGGGTTACTTGCCCAGATTCTGAATATAGTCAACAGAGAGGCACTGGTAGGGAATGATTCTTTTCACATAGTTCAGATGTCTGCAGTTGGATGGGGACTTTGCCTCAGCAGTGTCTTTTTTACTGCTCAGACTATAAGGGGGCATGCAAGATAACTAGCTCTTATTTCTTCACAAAGTCCTGTTTGCCTTCTAAGAGAAATTTTGGTACAGTGTTTAAAGATGATTTGCATTTTTACATAAATATAGTCTTTTTAAAAGTAAGTTAATATATGGACGTTACTAGTCTTCAGTATCTTGCCTCCTGATGTTCATATGGTTTTAATGCATGCCATTACATGCAATATTTTTAGGTCCTAAATGTTCGCCATTATTGTTTCAACATGGCTTAGCCACAGAATAGCTTTGCTTATTGTGACTTGTTATATATACTATGGACCCGTGTGTTAACTACTTGTGCATAATATCTATGTATGGCTAGGTGATCGAAAAACTTGATCTGGCTGCGACAACGGCGGTGGATATTGATCGACTTCGAGATGGCTACAGACCAGCTGCCAGGAGGGGAGCCATTTTATTCTCCGTTTTGTCTGAAATGTCAGTTGTCAACATCATGTATCAGTACTCCCTGGTCTCCTTCTTAGATGTTTTTGGATTCTCTCTTCGGAAATCCATGCCCAGTCCCATTCTTCTGAAGAGGTTAGAAAACATCATGGATGCATTGACTTTGAACACCTATAACTATGGCTGCACAGGTTAGTGCAATTTAGTGATACTGTGTTGTTCAAATGCTTGGTAAAACCATGCTTTCAGTTGGTTTACATTAGAGGCAAATTACCAAACACATTCACTACTGTTCAGATCTCAGCATTGTTCCTGGTTTATTCTTACTACTTCTATTCCTGTTTGAAGAAACTAATGCTTTAATTATGGATTTACAAATGGCAAATTGCTGTTATGGATTTTGCATTCCTGGATATTTCTCACAGATGCCATTTTGATTCCAAACATGTAGCTGGTCCATACTTCTGTAAGCCTAACCCAAAGCCTTTGGTCACCCAGATCTTTGTGGCGTGACCAGATGCAGAATGTAGATTTAAAGGTTGCTCCCGTTCCACGTTTTAGCACCATATTTTTGAAAATATTCTCATTTTAATGTAGGCTTGTTTGAGAAGCACAAGTTATTATTCTCATTTAATATGACTATCAAGATAGAGCAAGCTGAAGACAATGTTCCACAAGAAGAACTTGACTTCTTTTTAAAAGGTAACATGAATATATATATATATATATATATAGAAATGTATAGCTATATGTGGTGATAACTAGATCTTTCAAAGATAGATTTTTGTCTAGATATGATTTGCTGTGAGAGCTAGAACCTGAAGTCAGCTGAAATATGTTGGTTTACACAAATTTTGGATTTTTACTTTTTTGTTGTTGTTGTTTTAGAATTTGTTAAACAGTGAAGAGGCTAATCTGTTTTCACTTACAGTTGTTGACAAATCTTGTATTAGCCATGGACAATTAGAATGTTACCTGAGCAAATAGTGTCTTGTTACTTTCTAACTTTTTATAAATAATTTTAGAAATGGTTGAGAAGATACAACTTCGGCTTTTGCAAGCACTTGTGAAATGGCATATTTACTTTAGCAAACCAGTTTAATCTTATAGTGCTTCCAGAGACAAATTACCAAATGGTTCCTCTGTGCAGTGGGACTGTATGTGTGGTCATGTATTGGAGAATTTATGCCATGGACAGTCACTCTGGTTTCTGAATGTGACTAGGCAATATTTCCCTGGAGAAGAGTACACGAAAGAAACCATTCGCTTGGCTTCCAGATCAAGGCTGGGAAGACCTAATTCGCTTGTCTGAACTATTTCCTGAGCAATTTGAATCTCTTCCAGATGATGTGGAAAAAAATCCAGATGTATGGAAAAATGTACGTGCTTTTCTGCAATCCTGTTCTCTCTCCTTGTTTTTCTTCTGGAATTAAATGTTCAAGTATGATGCAATGTGCCATAGGACTCTGTAGGAGGCATGTCACCGCTGGCTTTTTCTGACAAGGCCTTCCTTTTCTTCTTGGACTCAGTGATTGGCTTATTTCCAGAAGAATTAGGGCTCTTATTTAAATGACAACCCCCCCAGAATTGTCTCTGATATATTGTACGTATTTTCCAGTCAAATGCCTTAGATGAGTTCTTTGCCCCATTCGAGTCAGTGGAATTTTTGCTGTTGGATTTCAACAGTCAATATTTCGCTGTTGTTTCTGTACAGCTAAATTGTACTTTGATCTTCTTGTGGCAATGAGTTTTATAGGCTAGTTACAAGCAAAGGCTTTCCTTTGTTCTGCCTTCAGTTTCATTCCATGTCTTCTTGCTTTATAAGAATCTTTCTGTAAGCAATCTGCTAATACTGTTTGTTGCTGTTTTCTATATCTTAAGAGAATTACTTGTCATATAATTAAAGTACAGATGTGTTTTTGGACTTGAATGCTTTATGCTGTAAAATCAGTATTTTTTTTTCAGCTGGTTGAATTTCTTCTTTGTTCTCCTTGAGTATCTTAGCCCTTCCTCAATCAAATAGCTTTGCTCTGCTTTTCCTAGTAATTTCATTGATATATCCATTTGATCCGTCTGCATTGTCTCCTACCTTTTCTTGCCAGTGGTATGACACAGATGCTCTGGAGCAGATGCCATTCCCCATGCAGTACCAAAACAATCTCTCAAGCTTTCAGAAGCTCCTACTTTTGCGATGTTTCCGAGTGGATCGGGTATATCGGGCAGTAACAAACTATGTTACTCTGACAATGAGTGAGAAGTAAGTCAACTTGTTTTAAATTAGAATACTACTGTTAAGGTATTTCACACAGAACTGGAGTTGTACTCAGTTATGTAACTGGTTTATATACTTTGTCTAAACAGTAGAGCATGTTTTGTCTCTGTTCCATTTCTATGTAGTCTGCTATGGATGTTGATGTCTGTGTAAGAGTCATCTTTTACACATGATGGCTACTTTTTTGTAGAGCAGCTTATGGTGCTTCTTTTCCTACCAGGTATGTGCAGCCCCCTGTGATCAGCTTTGAAGCTATCTTTGAACAGAGCAGTCCCCACTCACCAGTTGTTTTTATCTTAAGTCCTGGCTCTGATCCCATTAGTGACCTCATGAAACTGGCTGAGAGGACAGGCTTCGGAGGGGACAGACTGAAATTTCTAGCCATGGGACAAGGCCAGGAAAAGGTAGGTTCAGTGGGCGGTTGAGACATTCTGTGGGCAGTGAGTTAGTGTGAGAATGGCATCCTGTTATTGTCACGGGCCTGGCGAAATTTCCTTTCCAAAGGCCTGCTCCATTTAAAATGGAGTTTCTTTGTGCTTCAGACATAGCGTACAATATGCCAGCCTGGGAATAATGCTTTCCTGTAATGTGAGCGAGAGCATTTGGCTGTTAGGCTGATTTTATGGGTTTGGTTAGGCTACATTCAGAATTAGGTTTTCATGTTAGAAAATAGTTGAGCTGAAAAGACATTGCTCTGCAGCCTTTCAAAGGTTAATCGGTGACCCTGTCTTTGTGTAAGGACATGAGCTGATTGGAAAACAGTGTTTGTTACCAAAAACAGGATCCTGCTGCTCTTTCTGTCTTTCTTGTAGCTTTCATTTTTGGTTGTGGTCACAGCTTAGCAGCTGACTGAATTTGCTGTGTTTTTGGTCAGTGGGAGAGTTCCAATTAGCTTTGTTTAGACACTACTTCCTAGGCTCTGATCACCTGCTAGCAGGAAGAAATCTGTTGCACTAACCCATTAGAGCTGGTTTGCTTGCAGGATAAAGGGAGAGTTACTAACAGACGGTCCTTTCTTTCTCTCAAGATTGCTCTGCAGATGCTGGAGAATGTGGCAGTTAGTGGAGAGTGGCTGATGTTGCAGAACTGTCACCTTCTGGTGAGGTGGCTTGTCACTCTGGAAAAGGCCCTGGAGAAAATTACAAAACCTCACCCAGACTTCCGCCTCTGGCTGACTACCGACCCTACCGAGGGCTTCCCAATTGGAATATTGCAGAAGTCATTAAAGGTACTGTGCAATGGGGAAACCCCAGTCAGGAAGACATGGCCTGCGTGTTCAGAAAAACGGAGGGGCTTTGGGAGGAGCATGACCTGAATGTAGGATGTTGACTTGGGCTGTATGGCTTTTTGTCTTCATAAGCCAAATACATTCTTCATCATCCTGTTTATCTTCTGGTGATTTTTTTTTCTTTTGGGTAAAAGCTGTTCAGCATATTTTTTCCTGAAGCAGTTATTTCAGAGTAAAGGTTTGTGAGTAAACCTGGAGATGTGACAAATGCTCTTCAGACTGAAATGCTGCCACAAGTATATCAAGTCAGAAATAATCCTGTCAGTCCCAGATGCTGAAGTACAGAACTGAGGTCTGTGCCTAGCCTGGCAATAGTACCAGCGGAGCAGATGCTGTAATAGGATAATGGTTTCCAGCTGCTAGTTCACAAGCAAGCTGAGCTGATTATTTTGAAGGCGCAAGCCATGATGCTGTCCTAATGTTCTTTTCTGTGGCTGCTTTATTTCTGTTGTGGTGAACCACTCCTGTAAACATAATAACTGTATTTCACAGATCTGAAGGCAGTGGTATAACAGATCCACCCAATATGTGCTCCAGTGTATCAATGACAGCTCTAGAGTATTCATCTCCAGCAGTGCCTAATTCTGCAGTGGGGGAGAAGTGAGCATGAACATATCTTTGATTTATGACTGCAGATACGCACTTTGTAGGTCTAGCCATGCGCAGTAAGATCAAAGGTTTTATAGTACTTTGAAAATGTTGCCAGGAAGCTGGCTCTGCCTTCATTTGATCACCGGTAAAGACATGTTAGAGACTGTTAAGCCGTTTTACTATCATGATATGTAGGACACAGCAAAATGTGTAAAGTACTGATAATATTTCAGTATATTTGATCTTCGAGTATGATAAAATATTGATGTCTTTCCAGTAACATGGCTAGTAACATGGCTATTTCTAAAATAATACTAAGTTTCTCTTTACATATGTATTTTTACCTTGATGTACTTAAAAGGTCAGTTTCACGTCTTTATATAAGAAAAAATCCCATATTGATATGAATTCAGGAAGCTGATAGTTTTTTTTTTTTTTTTTTTCACGTTTGCATTGTGTAACTTACTTAGAGAATGTGATACATTTGCTGTTTATTTTCCTAAGGCAATTCAGTAATTGATGGCTTCCCTGATTATTTTCATAGGTTGTAACAGAACCACCTAATGGTCTGAAGCCAAATATGCAAGCCACCTACTTCAAAATTCCCCAAGAAGCCTTAGAGCAATGCCCACATCCCGCCTTTAAATCCTTAGTCTATGTCTTGGCATTTTTCCATGCTGTGGTTCAGGAGAGAAGGAAGTTTGGGAAGATTGGGTGGAACGTTCCATATGACTTTAATGAATCCGATTTCCAGGTAAGAAAATAGTGACAATAGCTCTTATATTTTTGACTTGCTCAAATTATTTTTGAAAACGATATATCCAGATTTAATCCTTTTTCACAGTAACATTTTGCCTCTCCCTTTTCCTTTTTTTTTTTTTTTTTTTTTTTTTTCTTCTGCTGCTGTGGACTCGTGTAGACTCACCATCTTCTATAACATCAATTTCGGCCACTAAAGCTCAGATTCCCAGTCCTTCATTATTATATTGCCTCCCTTGTGGGCTTCCTTTCTTAACAAGATGTACATTTAACTTTCTAATTCTTTGAGGAAGAAACTATTGTTAGCTTTCAAACAAGAACTACATGAAGTAAAATCTATGGACTTGTATAGATGATTTATGAATCTTATCTCACACATTTAAAAAACTTTTTTAGGTCTGCATGGAAATTCTTAACACATACTTGACGAAAGCTTTCCAGCAAAATGATGATAAAATCCCGTGGAGCAGTCTCAAGTATCTTATTGGTGAGGTGAGTGCCTACAATGTCACTAAGCAACATGGGTGGCTAAAGAACCCTGACAAATGAAGCTTCCTTTCTGTATGAGCTGCATCATAAACTAAAGCTGGTTGAGAATCTCTCCTGGGTGGTTGTCTCACTGCCTGAATGAAACAGGGCCATTGTGTTTAACTGCACAACAGGGGAGTTATGGGGCTTAATTAATTTGGAGTGAAAGAGCCCTTGGGATCCTGTGATGAAAGGTACTGAACAGCACAGTGTTACAGTATTAGTAGTACAGTGGAGTACTGCTGATGTGAGCTGTACGAAAGGGTATTTCTAGAGCTCTTGCAGTGCTGTATGTGGTATGCGCTGTGTAGCAGCTGGCCAGTTCAAAGTCAAGGACATCTTACAAGATATTATTTTGCAGCATTTAATCACAACTGAGATATTACCTAAGGGAGTTCCTGTTACACATTGATCACCAAGACTGGCTATTAGAAGTGGGCCGGAGCAGTTACCGGACTGAGTCAAACACTTCATGTGTTCCCCTTGAGAGGGAGCTAGAGAAGCCATGAAGGGAAACAGCATTAATCATCCAGTCACTGCGGCAGCAAGTCCTTTGGACCTTTCAGTGATTTTATTTTTTAAACTGTATTTGCTGCCCCAAAAGCCAGTGGTGTATTAGTATTATTATTTCTAGGTCATGTATGGTGGACGTGCAATTGATAGCTTCGATCGTCGCATTCTGACTGTCTATATGGATGAGTACCTTGGTGATTTCATATTTGACACATTCCAAACCTTTCATTTCTATAAAGATGATAAGGTTGATTATAAGATTCCACGAGGGACTGTAAAAGATGACTTTGTTGGTAAGCAATGCTTTTCCTGGACTTAAGTTAGCATTAGAAATAAATAAGGCTACTTACAGTATTCCTGCTCTTCCCATGGCCAGTGTTGGACATGAGAAATCGGAAGTAACTTCAGGCGTAGTATTTGTACATGTTGCAAAGTTATAATCCACAGCTGATAATGCTTTTGCCTCATATGAGCAGGCCCTCTTAACGTGTGAGCTTACCAGCCAGCTCTTCACAGTTCTTAAAAACTCCAACAAAGCCCTCCCCAGATAAACAGCATGTTTGAAATGTGGTACCTTTCCATAGTGGGGAGGGTGTGGCTGTCTCTGTATTTCATGCTCTAAAATGTTTATTCAGTCCTTTCAGTATTTCAAAATCAGCTATAGCATTTCATTTTTTTCAATCATAACAATAACAAAAACCACTCACGGAATTCTCTTACAGCATTCTTTCGGTCTGGTAGCTGTGGCTTAATATATGGTGTATTTATGAAACATGTTTTTGTATTGCAGAAGCGATAGAATCTCTGCCACTTGCTAATACACCAGAGGTGTTTGGGCTTCATGCAAACGCTGAGATTGGGTATTACACAGAGGCAGTTCGTGATCTATGGTCTCATCTCCTTGAGCTGCAGCCTCAGACAGGTACATTCACCATCGCTTTGGACTGTTTCCATGAATAGGAACTAAGGTGGTGAGCTCTGTGCTAAGAGATTGCAATGCCAACCGTGCCCCTGCCCGCTTCATGGGGTCTGGGGCCTGGCATGGACGCTGCAGCCAGTAGTGCTGCCTGCACCCTGCACGTTGCCACAGGCTGGCACGCAGAGGTTTCTGTGGCTACACAGGTTAGCGTTTGCCTGCCAGCACAATGTGTAGTGGCCTCGTGGAACAGAGGTGGCAAAACAGCAGGGACTGGGAGGCAAGCAAAGCAGCTGAACTGCTTAGTCCTGCCAGCATGGAAATTGTTCAGCATGTGCCCAGTGGCACAGTTTGAGGCATGTGGGAAGTCTTCTAGTGCAAATGTCAGTGCCACAGGGACTGGGCAAAGAATTCGGTGCCAAAAGGTGAGTCAGCCCTCAAAATGGTCTTAGAGAATAACAGAAGGGATAATTTATTCTGATTTAGTCTCACTAACCCATTTTTATTTCAGGTGAATCTGGTACAGGAATTAGTCGAGATGAATATATTGCACATGTTGCTAAGGATATAGAAAGCAAGATACCACAAGTATTTGATCTTGCCCAGATACGAAAAGGTTTTGGACTAGACATATCCCCTACAACTGTGGTGCTGTTGCAGGAACTGGAACGTTTTAATAAGCTGATCATTCGCATGGCAAAGTCACTGGCTGAACTACAGCGGGTACGTAAGAGCATAGCTACTGGGTGAAATCAGTTGGGTTTTAACTGCGCCCATTCAGGCACTCAGGACTCTCACTGTCTTTCCAGGCCTTGTCTGGGGAAGTTGGAATGAGCAGTGAACTGGATGACGTGGCTCGGGCTCTCTTTAATGGACAGATTCCTGGAATCTGGCGGCGGCTGGCCCCTGACACCCTAAAAACACTTGGAAATTGGATCATTTTCTTTAGAGCTAGGTATAACCAGTACACCAGCTGGGTGAGTAAGACACTCTAGATAAAGTTCTCTTTTTTGTTAACCTGCATGATACGCTGTGCAAGTTAGTGCTAGGGTGCAGAAGTCATTGAAACCACGCTGCTTTAAATAAGTTACTTGAACTAATGTCAATTACTACCTAAAACAAGACCGATTCATTGTACAACAGTGGAGTTGAACTGGTTGGTCTCTAAGTTGAGTGAGGTGGTAGGAGAAGAGAACAAGTGCTGCAGGTTGTCTTCTCGGACTGATTGCAGGTTAATGAGTGTGAACCAAAGGTGATGTGGCTCTCAGGCCTGCACATTCCAGAATCGTACCTGACAGCTCTTGTTCAGGCCACCTGCAGGAAGAACAGGTGGCCCTTGGATCACTCCACCCTCTACACTGAGGTGACTAAATACAGGACTGCAGAAGACATCACTGAAGGGTCTATACAAGGTAAGTGGTTTTATGATCATTTGAGGGGAAAAAAAAGCAGTTAATTGGGGCCAGAGGGGTGAGGGAGAGAAATTGCTTGGCCTACTGAATGGAATTATTTAGATCATACCTCTGCAGACAATGTGCGTGGTTATGGTTTTAACAGTCCGCATGATTACAAGCTGGAAATCAGCTTGGTTCAGGTTCCTGCTTTGCTGCTGAGCAAGTGTATACACAAATGATGATCTTTTTTCAGCTTCTTTCACACACACCTGTATATTTCTTCAACTTCCAGCCTCTCCTTGTCTCTCTCTTAATCTCTTTATGTATTTTCTTAATGGGAAAAGCATTATAAACTTGCTAAGACTAAGTAAACATGCATTTACACTGCAAATAATGTATTTAAGCAAAAAAAAAAAAAGTAAATATAACTGTTGTATTACGTATTGTGTATATATATCTCTTAGAAATGACAGTGTTCTAATCACTAAATGCAACAACCTCTGGCTAGAGGGCCAGGTAAGCAACTCTTTTTGAATATCATACCTGACTGGAAATGGAGAAGAAATACATTTGCCAAATATAGCTATCAGTTAGCAACGAAAAAAAAGGTCACGTCAAGCCTAGATTATTCTGTATTTACCAACATTTCAACAAAAATGCTTGGTATTAGAACAACTCTGTCCAAACCCACACCTTTTGTCAGCATGAGCTAACCTTCAGAGTGAACAAGTTCTCTCATAACTTGGCTATTACTTGAGCAAATACCAAGGGTGGTATCCACTGTGGGGAAGAAAACTGGTAGGAAATTGGTATTTATTCCTGTTTATCACATATAATGCAACTGAGCCAATTTTAATTTAAAAATGTTTTTTTTAAACCCACAGCTCACAGCTGTGTTATACAAACAGACACCACAGGTAAATATACCTCTGTGTAGATGCAGTTTGAAAGGATAAGTTTCGTCATCACTGTATTAATGCCAAGGAGAGCCACTGCAGGAATAACGTTGCCTTAAACAGTGTTTTTTAGTGGCCTGACTTACACAAGATGTCATATTTCTGCCTTTACAGGTTGCTTTGTTTCTGGCCTGTTCCTGGAGGGAGCAGACTGGGACATAGAGAACAGCTGCCTTACAAAAAGCAAGCCCGGAGTGCTGGTGGTGGAGTTACCCATTCTGAAGATAATCCCCATTGAAGCGCACAGGCTCAAACTCCAGGTACTTTTCCTCTGGGGACACTGAGGTACATTTGTTTATCACCTTCTTCCTATTTTTAAATCTCAGTAGCTGCTGGTCATTTCCCTCTTAGCACAACCAGAACTACCACTAGCATTTTAGAGTATGCAGTGTGAAACTTCTTACAGAAACAGAATGAGTGAATTTCTGAAGTCAACCATCTCTCATAGAGGCTCCTCTTGTTTCCACTTTCATGCACTTTGAGAACTATTCAGTGTCTTCCTTTTCTTCCACACTCTTCTAGAATACCCTCCGGACACCGGTGTACACCACCTCCATGAGAAGGAACGCGATGGGCGTTGGCCTTGTTTTTGAAGCTGATCTTTACACCACAAGGCACATTTCCCATTGGGTGCTTCAAGGTGTTTGTCTCACTTTGAATGCAGATTGATAGCTTGAAGTTAGGCACTAGATTTTTCTCAAAGAACTCACTGCCTCAGGGAGGGAAGGAAAAAACAAAAACAACAAAGAGGCAAAGATTCACTACCCTGGGTGGGGTAGTGTTCACTTAGGTGTACTTGACCTTAAATAGTATGTTACAACTAAGCTAGTAGTCTCAATAAACACATTTGAAAAGGAAGTGTTTTTCATCATTTGCATTTTGTTTTAGAAACACTCTGAGTTGCTGTGTACAGATATAGGAAAGATGTAGTAAGTTTGTCACACACACACACAAAGACTAAGGTTTGCCTGTATGGTTGTAAGAAACATTTTTAATTGCCCAAAGCATCGCTTCTGCTGTGTTTAGAAGCGATGCCTTCCATCGGCCTTGAACAAGTGGCAGGGTAGTTCACTCATACAATAGATAGCCATCATAATATGGCAACAACAACCAAAAAAACCCCAAACCGAAACCACTGCTGGGTAATGCAATACACTTACACGTGGTAAACCCTGGAATAACAAGCTGTCTTTAACCAATCATTTTTCAGGAACACAGCCTTCTCCCTGTCCCTCCCCACAATTCATGAAACAAATCCTACCACACAACTGACAAGGCACAACACTGACGAGTGTTTCTTGGGCTTTAAACTAGCAAGTGACTGAATTGTGAAGGTGCACAGGCAGACAACACGGGAGGCCTTAGGGCTAGTGGACATTCAAATCCTCTCTGACTGGCAACAACCCTGCTGTAAGTTATCATGTTACACAGGAAATTTAGCATTACCACAATTAGGAAGAACAGCTGTCTTCATCCTGCCAGTGCCTTTTTTTTTTTTAAGGGAAGCTGACAAATAGTTGTTATCCAAGGCTCCCGAAGGAAACACACACCAACACACAGCTGCAGAAAAAGCTTAAGGGGGTTAAGACTACAGCTGGCAAAGAGGAAGGAAAGAGGGCAGGCAGGAATCCTTCACCAGGTTTCACAAAGGTTACGTGTTCCAAGTTTTTGAAGGCACATCATAAGCTTAGCAGCATTTGGGAGCCATTTTTTCTTGCTTGTCCTACTCAGAGGCTGCAGACAAGAGTGAAGCAGAGGTGAGCTGGAGGTGCTGATCAGAATTTAGGAAAAAAACTGTCAGATTTGTGCTCCCGTCCAAAATTACATACTCACACTGCTCTCAGTATGCCTTTCTTTCCTAGAAAAAAGAACAAACATAAAAAATCAAGTAGTCTAACAAGAGATGTTGGGGCTACCTGTTGCTAACTAGGCAGGAGTAAGGGAACCAGGACAAGTACAAGGCAAGCGTGTCCCAATTGGCTGAGATAAAACTTGAGGATGCCAGGTTCTCCTCTCGTATGAATTGGTTAAGTCAATTACATTTCAAACTAAATGCACACATTTTAAAGGGACAGTATGGGCTTCTAATAGCGTATATATACAAGATATATATATATATATATATATATATATATATAAGCTATATAATAGCTTAGAAGCCCATGCTGTCTGATGATACCCAGAACAAGTCTACGGCTTTCAGGAAACAAAAATAATCCCTTTATAAAAAGAAAAAGTGCAGGTTAGAGCATAAGGAACCATTCCCATATTGGATAGTCAGTTACATTTGCTCCCTGAAAAAGGAGCTCTGAGCCAGTATGGAAGGTGCCACAAGTGCAGTGTACAGACTAGTGTAAAACGTGCAATGAAGCCATTCAATAAAAAAAATAAAAATTAAAGAAGTGTTCTTACTCTTTCTGTAAGAATCATTAACCATTGAAAGGAGTGCTTTAGACTCTCCTTCCCTTTTTTTTTTTTTTTTTTAAACTTAAAGCCACAAACCAAAGTATTTAGGACTAATAAGTAATACTTGCTGGGACTCTCAGGATTTTTGAGCCAGAGAAACTATGAACACAATTTGCAACCAAAAGCCTATGAAGGTAAAAAGTCCTTAGTGCCTTTTAAAGTATAGCTGCAGCTGCATTATTTTCAATGCTACCATGAGAAAAGGCTTTGTCATGGAAGTTAATGTTTGTGTACGAATTGCTACATACACAGTGGAGGCAAAAGACCTGTTGCTATTTTAAATGCTAACAGCCGTTACCTATTGCTGCAGGGTTAGAGCTAAGTTTGTTTTCATTAACAATAATAACACAGCCTGCAGCCTGTGCCTTTGTCCACATGTGTAGTTACCATAAATGGAGCAGTGCTCAGAAGCAAGCGGTCAGGTACCCCTGATTTGGCCACAGCATTTAGTAGTTATATGCCTTGCCATATGAACACAGTCCTATTAGGGTTCATTAGAGGAGAATAATCTATTAATGATGTATCTGGAAGAAGTTTGGCATGCATGGGGCATCAAAAGAAACTTTACTGCAGGTGCTATTTATCCTATAGGATCACAGTGCATAAACAGCAACAGAATAGAGCAAGTGATTTTACTTAAACAGTTCTGTCTGTCCCTGAGTGCTTTCTGACCACTTTGCTTCCGTTGACCTGATCCACTGCCAGCGTTTCAACCTCCGGCTGAGGCTGGGATGGCGCGACGTGGTGGATGCGATGCGCCACCCCAATGTGTGCCTTGTGTGGCTTCTCTCGGGCCGGACTGTGTGATTCACCAGATGCTCGATCTGAAGCAATTGGTGGAATAACCAACGGCCTCTCCTTGATAAGGTGGACCTCTGCCGTTTCTCTGGCCAACAAAAACGGAGTGGGATCAGGCATGGCATCCACAGGCTCTCTTAGCAGCAGCTTCCGGCTATCCGATCCTATTCTGTAGGCCTCTTCAAACTCAGGGTTGAGTGGTGTTGACAGGCTCTTCTTCATTCTGCGTCGTGGAGTCTCCGGCAGTTTGTCTTTGGGAGGGGCTGGCTTATAGTTGGACAACACTGGACTGCCAGAAGGGGTCCCCTCTGAAGTCCCACTGGAACTCAGCAGCTTCTTCTTAGTAGCGTGCAGTTGAGAAGTTAAATAAGCAATAGTGCTTGCTCTCTGCTCCAGTTCACTTGACAGCATATTGAGCTTATGGCTTTTCATTTTTAGCTCTTCCAAATACTTCTTTTCTCTTTCTTTAATAGTGTTTTCCAGCACCATTATCATTGCATTCTTTTGTTCCAGTTCTTTCAATAATTCATTGTTTTCAGCCTCTTTGCTTTTCAGTTGAGCTTCAAGATCTTCACACTTTCTTTTGAGTTCATCACTTCTTGAACTACCATTTTCTAGAAGAACAGGAAAATCATTCAAGTTAATGACTATCATTAAGTAAAACAGTGGAGCAGGGTTCCTTTTGACAATTCAAACCCATAAGACCCCAAAGGCTAACTTGTGCAAATGCTGTAAGAATCACTTTATCTTCAGAAGCACTGGGATGGCTCTTACAGAAGAGATGAAGAGCTACTGCCACTCACCACAGTTTAAAAGAAAGCAGTTGACACCAAGTAAAGATGCTTCACGCATTGAGGTAAATGGGGATTACAGAAACCATGAAGACATGCCCAGGCATTAGCTTTGGTCCCCCATGGATGGCGGAAGCCTGTGACTGTAGGCAGAGACGTTCCTCTTCACAGTTGTAGAAGCCTCTACCGGGATGAGGTGTCTGAGCCTGGCTGCCTCCTTTTCACAAGAACACGCCACCCTGTACACCAGGGGATCTTGCACTGTGGGCATGCCCTACAGGCTGACCCCATCTCCGCACCTGTGCCCTCACAGCACACATGGGGCATGTGGGGTGATTTTGTCACTCTTTAGTTTTTACAGCTGGACAGCTTTCCAACTGTTCAGCAGGGACCTTCAGCCCCAAATTCTCCAATAACAAGCACTCTAGTCACAGAACTTTCAACTATATATTGTTAGACATTGTCCCCTCCACAGTGGACAATGTCCATGTCTGTCACAGCACCAACACACCGGCATTACTAACAGACCACCTACTCTAAAAATCCTGTTATAAGTACCTGACATACACCGCAATATCAAAAACTAATGCTAAGCCCATGCAAAGCAGCTCAGTTGCCTTGCTAGATTTGCCTGTGTTGTCTCTTATTCGCGACACACATCCAGTCCTACACTGTCCCTGATCCGGGAGGTTACACCCAGGGAGTCTCTCATTCCTCTGCTTCACCTGTTGATAACATCACAGAAAGAAGAAACCTTTGTGGTATGATAACAATACCAGCTAAGTTTTAATAAGTCTCTCTCCTGCCTCTAAAATTCCGTTCCTGCTTGCAATGCATGCAGCATGCACAGGGAACTCGGGAACTGATTGTCTAGAAACAGAGGAGTCAGCAGTTCTGCACTCTTTCTAGCTCTTTCGAAGATGGACTTGTAAAGAACTTGTGACATTTACTCCATAAATAACTGTAACTCTGGAAAGTAGAAAGCTCCTCTTGTATCTTTTGAATCTGTAGAGTCAACATCCCATACGCAAAGTATTGTCAGCTACTTATAATAGAGAAAGTAAAACATTAAGAAACATAAGGCAGTTTAACATGAACACTAAACGAAAAACGTTAGGCATTCCTTACCTGACAAATCTGAAGTCTTTACAGTCAGCTCATAGGTTAAATCTGAAGAGGAAAAAAAGTTGTTTAGCTTTCTTTGTTAGAACAACAACAAATAAACCACTTGGTGAGCATGTTTACAGTAATAGGAGATCCACTGCAAAAGATCAAATCTGTAAAAAAAAAAAAACAAAAAAAAACCACAAACACAAAACAACCCAGCCACAGAACAATCCCATGACAGTTTTTTTTTTTTTTTTTTTTTTTTTAAAGACAGATCTTTGCTTACTGACCACACTGTCATGCCCTGAAATACACACACCCTAACTATACCCCAATGGGGGGCTCTGTTGCAGAGGCTTCACTGCTAAAGTAGGAAGCAGTTACCCCATTCTTGTGAAGAGTCAAGCACTGACCTAGCATATCAGCACGCTTTCCAGTTACCTGTGCAGTGCTGCTGCAGGCGTCGAATCTCAGCGTGCAGGCCTTTCAGTGTGTTGGCATGCTCTCGCTGAAGAAAGAGTAGATTCTTCTGGGCACTGTGTAGCTGGTTCTCCAGGTTTGAAGTTGCCATCCTGGCATGCAGTCGCTCTGTCAGTAAACAGACGTAGAACGGTAACACGCAGTTATCTTGCGGATATAAAGATCCTCACTACAACAAGAATCAACAGAAATAATTGAATTATACTATTAACAAACTGATATGCAAGCAAGCAAATGCCCCAGAAGTGTGTTTTTCTGTTTCATGACTATTTCATTGAGTAGTGCTCTTGGTTCCTAGAAAGCCTAATTTAACTCCAGGCCAGAGCAGCACAGGGAACTCATTTGTTTGGAGTTAACACATTTAAAGGATTAACTTCAGACAAAGTCACTAATCTTATTACAAGATATAAGTGGAGTTCTGAGAAATGGGCTAGTATGTCCCTCTGTCTGGTTGGGTGTTCTCCATGTACCTCCTGGGTTACAGGACTCATTAACATCTCTGGACAAGAAAGATGAAGAAAGGACTAAACTGCATCGTCACTAAAGAGAAATGCAAAGTAAGGAGCCCTTAACTTGCAGCTGAGCCCAGCAGCGTGCATGCATGTGGCTGCTCAGGGGCACCATAGCTGAGAAGTGCACACTGGAAGGGGGAGGAGAGTGCTCTGGCTGCTGCTGCATTTCAGCTGCACTACAGCACGGACGCTGGCCCCATGGCACTGCAGCCTGGTGTCCCACACAGGCCCCAGTGACACTGCAGTGAGGCTGTGGAAAAGCACAATGTCCCATTTAAAGACAAAACAAGCAGATATTTGTTGCTGAGGTCATGAGTAAAAGGACAACTCTTACACCACTGGGGTTTCCTCGCAGAGCAGTCTCATAAAACTAGGCCCCTGGCCACAACAGTGCTCAGATTCAAATAAAGGCAGAAATGGTTTGCAGTGCGATGCTGGGAAGCATCTTTGAAGACCCCTGCTGTGTTACTACTGCTCCTTGTAAGGCAACAGTGGTTTTAAAACATTGTATACCCACAGGCCAAACAACAGAGAAACACCTGTCTAGTAGAAATGGAGACACAGACTCACAAATGAATTCTCTGATAAAAGGTACAAGTGCCTCCTCATACAAGGTGCAGCCAGATGCTTCCCTGGGGCTCCCTCTGTGACATCTGAAGAGTACCTGGTGAGCTGCGGTGGCAGGATGACGCTCCAGAGGAGCATGGACAGGAGTTACCAGGTCCCTGGTGAATCTAATCAGTCAGTCATGACACTATTTTCTTCATTGTCCTGCTTCCTAGGGAAATTTAACTCTAAAACAAGTACACTAATGAAAAAGTGCAAAGATGACAGCATGCCACCCTCCTGCAGCACAAAATACTTCTAGTTGCTCTTGAACTTCACAGTATGACCATTGCCCCTCTCTGTGTACATAGGGTGCTGTAACATGAACAGCACTGCTACAGCGAGGGCACACAATGCTGCTCCACCTACAGCTGTTTTGCAGAGGCTGCTGGATCTACCCGAAAAGAAGGTTCAAGAAACATCTGCCCTCAATTCCTCCACATTGCTAGATTTCTCCTTTCTTTAGCAAGGAATCTGTCAAGCTTGGGAAGCCTTCTCCTCAGACAGCCCAAGAGTGTAAAGACAGCACAAAAACAGGTGGGCAGACAAGTTTGAGAGCCAGGCTGGTGGGAGGGGGAGTAGCTCATGCTGGATGGGAATCGCCCAGGCTGTGCTGGGGGAAATGCCAAATTTTCAGGGCGCCGCAGAGGACAGCTGCTGACCTGCTCCCAGGAGCGAGGAGGAGAGGGCTCCCAGGCGTCCTGTGGCACCCTGCACACAGCTGCTGCTGGTGCCCACCATCCAACAAGGAGACAGGGCCGACAAAGCCGCTACCATGCTGTGTCAGACGCTGCTGTTGCACAAAGGAGCATTAGCTTTGTCATTTCAATACTAAGGATAAATTGAGTTATTGGTGTAGCTTTGTAAAAGGGATTCCAGCCTTTAGATTGCAAAGATAAGACTCAGGACTCTCACCATCTGCAATGGCATTACAGCTACAGACTGTAATTGTGGGATCACGTTGTGCAAGAGATGGACCTTAATTCTGTCCCCTGGCTACCTCGCAGGCAGCCTTAAGTGATTCATATTGCTAGGTAAAACATTTCCCATTGGGCTCTTTTGGTACGTAGTTTTGTGACAAAGATTTGATTCTACAAGTTTAAAGTTAGTAGAACATAGAGGACACAACATGCATTTGTCATTCCTTAAGATAACACAGACTCATTTTAATTTTATATCTTTCATCCCAAAGATGTAACCCAAGGAACATGCAAATGACCCCAAAGAAACACCAGAGACAGAGCCTTGATAAAACATTTGAAAATTAAAAATGTACACACACACACACACAATCTTCCTGGCTTTATGTGTAACCATAACTGACATCATCAATGACTTATCCCTACCACAGAAACATATATTTGTCAAAAAATAAAGTGAGGGTGTAAAAGACTTTCACAGAATTGATTTCTATGCAAGAGGCAAAACAGAGCTTTCAGTTACTTTATAACGAAGATGAAAGATCAGGTTCAGTGCTCAAGAAGAATGAGGGAAACAGTGCCAACGTGCTTTATTGTGTGGAACCGGTCAGTTTGCAATCAACACAATTAAGAAAGAAGCAAGGTACAGATCAAAAATACTCTCAAAAGAGGTTTCTGGGTTGGCTAAAAATGAAGTAACCTCAGTCATGCGTGCAGGCTCCTGTGCAGCCACTACATTAGAGCGCCTCACTGAGTTCGGACTGCTTTCTGCCCTTCAGGAAGGGGACGCACTGGGAGCCCCATGGCCAGCCCAGGAACCTCTCGTGCTGCAGCCTCAGCTGGTGTCTCACGGTCACAGCGGTTACCACGGGCACTGTTAGTTTAAAGGATTGTTGATGCTTTTGCTGTTACATTTTCAAAGTGACTTCATCCTGTCCGCAAAGCTGACTATATGCAGAAGCTACTGAATCATCCAATTTTGTAAGTGATCATAATACTCTTATCGACAGTATGACAGCAGAACAAAACCTGCTTCAGAGTCCATTCCCTCAACACAGCTGGAGCTGAGACTGCATGGTACACTGAGGCTCAGAAGGATTTTTACTAAGAAATGTATTTTCTAAAAAACATGAAGTACTGACAGTGCTATGTGACAGAACGGTCTACATATAATGTCCTGGAACCTTTCCCATCCCACTTGTTACTAACCACTTACAGGCTTTAT
This sequence comes from Anas platyrhynchos, assembly GCF_047663525.1. NCBI lineage: Eukaryota > Metazoa > Chordata > Aves > Anseriformes > Anatidae > Anas > Anas platyrhynchos. Next base: position 3,646,974 of record NC_092602.1, read on the forward strand.
GCTTCTAACTATAAACCCAACAGAAAAAGTCTTCATCACCAGCAACAAACTTTGATATGAAACGTTCATAACTCAATTCTTGGAAATAAATGCATTTTTAAACTAGTTTTGCTTGTTCTCACATTCAGAGCAAGGCTGTCACTGTTAATGCCTTCAATTATTTTTTCATCTCCATCTCTTCCACACTAAAGATCACACTAAGATTACCTCATCTGAATAAAAACAATCAGAGGCAGGCTAGTTTTATGGGTTTGGGAAGAAAAAAAACAAACTATCAGCATCAGAGCATCACCTCCCCTGCAGCACCGGTACGTGATCAGTGAGAGCAGTTCCATCAATCCACCAGGAGTTTTAGCTGCAGCCCCTCCACGGTAAGTCGGTCCTCCCTCCTCTGAGGATGAAGGACCAGAGGACTTGCAGGCCTTCTGCAACCCTCCGAGGCTTTCCTTCCTCACTGCAGCCTTGCAGTCTGCCTGTCCTCTCCTTCAGCCATTGCAGTGGCTGTCTAGGAAAGGGAAGGCCACTGTGGTAAAGTCACAGTTTCCACAGAGTTCATGGGCAGCAGCTTCAATCCAGTCCCCATTCAGCCCTGCCCTGTCACATCTTTGTACACAGCACATAAAACACAGTGCAATCCTGTACTCAGGAACAGGTGAAACTACCACGGGAACAGGGAAGATGTTTTGCAGAGACAGTCACTATACAAAGCCACTTATGCTGAGAAACCTGCTTCAGCTACACAAATTAGTATTCATAAGCATATACTCCAAGACACTATTCACTTTATAGCTATTTTACTCCAAATTAAAAACACAAACCTAGGCCTATTATTAAAGCCTGGGATCTGGATAAAATAGATTTCTACTGAATCTGCCAACTGAGTTCATTAATACAATATTAAAAATATTTTAGTTTATTTTTCTTCCCTTATTTGTGCATCAGAAATTTCCTTGTGAGTTTACCTGCAAATACATTCACATTCTCAGATACCAAGGGATCACATGCATTTCACCCACCTCTTGTTTTTCCCCGTAGGAACTTTTTAGCCAGCACCTAACCAGAAAGCTGGCCAAACCACCAAAGCAGAAGCCAGCCACTGAGAAAATATCTCCCTAGAACAGCATCAAGTCCTTTTATGTCCCTAGAGATAATACAACTGAACTGGACAAAAGGTAACTGAAAACACGGATAGATGTGATCAGGCAAACCTAGCCAACTGATACGTTCTGGGGCAAGTTTATCAAACAGACCATGTCAGAAGATCTAACACAGCACTAAGAGGAAGGAAAAAGCCTCCTGGCACGACATCCCAGAACAGCACTCCTGAGAGCTGGGAGCTCTAAAAGCTGGACAGCACTGGTGCTCCCCCTGAGGAACCTAACACATTACACACTATGCTACATACAGAAAAACCTACAATTCATGCCTCTAACACCACCCTATTTATGCTGCTTGCATGGCTTGTTCCAATTTCTTCAGGTCTGTCAACGGAGTTTTTTTTTTTTTGCTTTGCTGGTGCAGCTTGTCATTTTGGAATCGCTTACTATCCTAAAAGTACTGCCGAGCAGACTGATTGCGGAGTAATTCCTCAGTAAAAGCAATCGATACAAAGGACTTAACTTCCCTACTGAGAATACTGGCTGGCACCACTGTTTAAAGACTACTCTGGCTATGGCCTACTCCACTTACTCCAAGCTCCCTAACAATTGTTAACCCCCTGTTTTGTGGTACCACACGTAGCCACAAATCACATCTAACAACCGGTCTCATGGGCAGCTGAGATCTTACAGAAACGACTATCAGTCTTCAAAATCTACACAGGTACATTCCTGTTGGAGTTTCTAAGAGGAAATCCTATAAAGTAGTTCCGGGATTGCAATAAGCTCATTACATCTCCTGCTCTTCCAAGCCTTAAGGAATGTGAAGCCATGGATACGATTACAATTAAAAAGCACAGGATAGATATGAGAAATGCAGACGTCACCCAAGTCCTCTGTAAGAGCCAGATGAGCAATCTTTACTCTCACTATGAAAATCAGCAGGACAGATTTCAGAGCAGCTAAGGCAATGCCGGGAAGAAAGCTGTAACCGCATACCGCAGAGTAGTTTGGGCTCTATGGTTTTTCTTCCTTCTCTGGTCTCCAATCCAAGGTTTTTTTTTTTTTTTTTTTTTTTTCTTTTTTAAATGCTTGCTTTGTTCTTACACAAAAGGGGACTGTGAAACACAGAGCTAGGCAAACGCCAACTAGGAATGCATCTGTCACTTGATAAGGTTGATAAAACATTAAAAGGGGCATCACAGTATTCAACACTGCACTGGTAACACACCTGGTTCACAGGAAGACCAGCATTAAAACCAATTTCCAACCTGTCACAGTCACAAAGCTTTATCTGTATGACGTGCTGCATTCCACCCTTAAACATAGAGTATTTCTCATTTCTTGATCACTACAAAACATTTCTAGATATAGCTAGAGATTTAGATCTGGAGACATCCCTCCAAGCAGTGGATTTAGAATTTGTTATGAATACAGTCTGGGAGAGCAAACTGAATGAAGCAGCTCTCCTTCAGAAATGTGAAGTGCAACACCACTCCCTGCTGCACCTGAGTCCTCATCTTCTCTTTACTACGGGAAGGTAATTGAACGTTCTTGTAAGCTCACCCTGAAAAGGAACTGTTCCACCTCTTTCCTAAGTGCGTGTTCCCTTAAAAAGGGAAAAATCGTCTTAAATTTAAAATAAAAAGAAAGAAACAAGAGCTTCCAATATCCGACATCATCACATGCTCACCATAAACAACTGCTAATATTTTAACAGCCAAATCCTACCTTGTAGATGATGAACAGGCTCCAGGCCTTTTCTGATCTCAATTATTTGGATAGAGTTCAAAATATTTCAATGAAATGAGTGCAATTTTCTGGCTCTGTATTATTAGGTGCCAGTGCACAACATCAGAGCATATCCATACCTCGCTGCAAGATAAGAAGAGGGAGATGCTAATCTATGATTTTAGACACGGTCTAAAGGAATCCACTGCAACAAAGCCCAACTGACCACAGTTATTTAACATTTTCATTCCCGTTTGGGATCCACTGAACAAAACAGAACAAATCTCCTTCAAAAGAGATGGGACAATTATCACCTGGAAAACCAACCACTTCAGCTCCCTGCCAACAAATATCCAAGTCTTTTTTGGAGACACATTTGGGCAGGCCAACCTTTCCCTCTAAACTGGTATCTAGCTGTTGCCCCCTCAAAATGTGACAAACTGCCAGAACACTTTTTGCATGCTATACAAAATACAATTTCAAGAACTAATTAAGGACATGGGTTCTCTTGGAAGAACCTTGTAAGTAACAGTCCCCATTTTACAGACCGTCACTGACCTGACCAAACATTGCTCAGTACTGTAAGCTCTAATGATAAAATGCCCAACTGCCGGACACTTAGCTGTTCTTTGCTTAGATCAGCTCTCCCATCTCTAGAGACTTATGCCATCTGAAAAGTGTTTGGTCAGCTTGTTTCGAAGGGCACGCAGAGAAAGCCTGCAGTCTCCACAGCCAACTCGAGGGCTTTGCTGAGTGTCCTTCTGCTCAGACATTTCCTTTACCCGCACAGCTGACCCAGTACCACTGCATATCCACCGACATAGATCCAGCAGCACATCCCAAAGACAGCCTGCTACGCAGGAGCAGATGTATGACCCCCTCCCCACCCCCCTGTGCATTAGACCAGACCACGTTCACTAGTTAGCAGTTCTTGAAGTTCGCCCTGCCTTTCAGACTACACACTAGGCCATTGCAGCCACCTTCAGCAGCTCAGCTTGTAGCAACAATTCCGGACACTATTCCTGTGATTCTGTGCCAATGTCTATCAGCTCTTATCACATCTAGCTGTGGTCCCAGGATGCTGTTCTCACACTCTTTTGGTTTATGTCTTTAAAGCCAGACAAAATTAGTTCTTTCCTGGAAACAGCTGAAGGCAAAGATGAAATGTGCCACCCCCCTCCCAGAGGAAGGATGACCGTTTTCTCAGCACCCCTTCTATTTCTAACACTTTTTGATGTTGTTTCACTGGGTAGTTTTTCCACCCCATTTCCTCTTCATTTTGTGATCAGGGATTCTGCAGACTCTTTACATGGAATCTCTGAATATCCCTGAGGAAGTAGAGTTTTAATATTTTAGTAAAAAGAATAAAATTTTGTTACTGTAACAGCAGTGGGTATGGCAGCAGGAAGAATAATTAAGAGGACACATCTCTGGTAGCAACGCTTTCATTCCTCCAGATGCCTTAACCTAACAGGCTGGTGGTGCAGGAACCACCGACTGCTTACACGCTGCCCTGTGTGAAGCCACGAGGACTGACAGGGACAACAAACACAGTTCCCGTCCTTGAGACCGCACCACCCTGGGGCCGTCACAGTGGAAGCAGACTAAAAATAAGCCAACGGTAAGACCACTGGTATGCCAGAGACTGGAAGAGAATCACATTGAAGTGAAGCGGTCCTGCAGCGGCATTTTAGACCTGCATATTTTCCGACTGTTACCAAGGTATCCCAACACTATGGCAACCGATGCTATGGCTGTCAAGAAGAAAGGGCTTACTCTGGCAGAAAACACTGGAAATGACTAAAGTTGGGCGTTAGGGAAATGGGGAAGGCATCACCTAAGTAGCACCAATTACTTCAAAAACAATACTCTTCTTTAACGATGATTTTTTTTTTAAGTTATATTAAAACCCCTCATGAGTAAAGGGGTAATTTAGCAGAACTGGCAGGCTCTCATCAGTAGCTCCTGATGAGTGGATTTTCTATTTTATTCACCCCTCCACTCATCCCGGGGAGGAAGGAGTTTGTCACTTTAATACAGCCTCCATCAAAGCTTTCATAAATTGCACCCCAATCACAACTGGTCGGTTATAATATTGGAAAGAAACATACTGCTCTTTCTACTAAAGCCAGTTGCTTTTGCAAGAAGGGCAATGAAAAGGAAGTTAGTCTCCAATTCCCCCCAACACTAACATAATATCAGTGTTACACATAAGAATGACTCTGATCCTATTACTTTCAGTCATTAAGTTCTCCGGCTTCAGTTAAAGCTAAATCAGGCCTTCACCTTGCATAGCACCTGTGGGAGGTGTAGAAGGGTATGTTAAGTACAACTCCAAACTTACGCTTAGAAATTATACCGTGATGGAAAAGTCAGTTTTTTCCCCTATGAACACAACTTTGTGCTATCTTTTGAGTTCACTCTCTATGACCAGTAAACGATGTGTGAATCACAGAAAGAAGTCACAGAAGATGTATGTGTGTCATTTTAAAACGTCCCAGTTCTAAAGGCTTAATGAAATGCCAACCAAAGCAATTATTATGGCTGGTTTCACATAAGTGACTTCTTTTTTTCTCCTCCCACTTAGTAGAAAAATAACCTGCCACGATGCAGATACGCAATTGTGCATGGCTATCCAGACTAGCCATGACTTTGCCTCACACCTTCCACTCGGATATACCGAGCAAGTTCACTGCCACGTTTGTGAAATGCTCCAAATCCACCTTCCCCTGGACTGCCTAGTGCTGCAGGCCGGGGAAGTGGTCCCACTGACACAGAGCCACCTTCCCACTGACTGGTTTTCACTGAGGGATTCACACTGCAGCCACCTGAAGGGCAGGGGAAAACGGGTGAGCGGAGCAGGCGAGTGGGATGGGCACAAGTGCGTCCTGAGGCAGCAGTGCCAGCTCCTAGCACTGCCCTGAACTCAAGCTCCCACTGCGAGGACAGCAGAGGGCATGATTTTCAGAGTTCACCCAAGATGAAAAGCATCAAGAGAACTGGCTGGACCCCGCTGCAGAGCACAGCTACTTGAACTGCTCTGCAGAATAAAACAACATTTTTCCAGGCAAGTTTAACAGGCTGAGGAGTATGTTTGTTCTCTAAAGCATTCTGTGACAGTTGTTTCCTAAGGCATCGATTTGATTGTTTGAGAACAATCAAACAGATGAAAATTACTCTCCATTTTGCTGAAGTAAAGGTTTTGAGAGCTGCTGCTGACAGGAACCTAGTGGCAGTGATTACCTATGTCTAAGTTCTCCCCATAAAAAAGTACAAGATTTTTTATTAAATAATATGATGCTGAGACCTAGGTACCTTGTACTCTTACCTACATAACTCAGGTACCTGGAAGACAGCAAAGCTAACAGAGCTTGAATCAAGTTTTCATGAGGAACGGAAAGCAAACAAGCACATATACTTGTGTTACAAAGGAAACCTGCCACTAATGACATCATTCAGGCTTTTTCCACACAGACACCCCCTACGTGTGACACCTCTGTCCCACAGTGGTGTGATCAATGACACCTTGTGTGCCCTCCCTCTGGGCACCGCCTCGAATTACCAGGAGCTACCTTCCCTGGTGAACCTTCAGCCTTTCTACAGGCAGGCACTTGTGGGAAAGGAATTTGCAGGTGGCTTCGCGCTGTTTCACATGTCCCTGAATTAGAGAGAATGAGGAAACGAGCGGTAGAAACAAAAACTCGAGCAAGGTTGAGATAAAAGTAAATTGGCTACAGTGTTAAAGATGAGCTTTGGGCATTGGCCACTTGCTGGCTGGCTCAAGGCGCGTGTCTGAGGGTCTCTAACCAACTGTATGACAGATTCGGGCGTGAGGACAGCGCGTGGGGCTATGGGGAAAGTAAATGTACTAGTGAAAAAGGGCAATAAACGTCTCCTGTTCAAGAGCTATCAGGAGTCTGTGTCTTGCATCCCTTCAGCACTGTTCTATTTGGGTGGAAGTCATGAAAAGTTCCAGTTTTCAGTCAATCAATACTTTTAAATAACTTTTATCTTGAATCCTGGCTCTCACACACATAATTAAGACTGACAAACAGCGAGATATTTTAATGGTATTTTCAAGTAACACCCCAAGTTTTCCTAGGAGTGAAATGAGAATAAACGTGCTCCTCAACAGCAGGAAGGAAAGGGATCCAAATAAAAGGCTTTTTTTTTTTTTTTAATAAAAAAGACTATTTTAAAACCAGCTTACAGATATTCCAATGCACTCAGAATACATTATTTTCAGAAAAGATTTGCCACATCTCTAACTTCTCGTAGCATGTAAATGTACTGCTCCCATTTATAATACCATGCTCCTTCATATCATCAAGGGAAACAAGCTGGTGCAGCATCCCCAGACAACGTTACTGATCCCATGGAGATACTGACCAACACCCATTATCAGACTGCTGGACAGCTTCACTTAGAAGAAAACAGTTTTGCTATCATTTAAAAATGAACAACAACAGATCAGGCACACGCTCACTAAAGATACTACAACCAGATATATGAAGGATACCGGCTCTCAGAGAAGTGCAGGAATTGGAGACAAGGTGCAGCAGGCAGCACCTGAACACCAACACCCAAACCCGGCTCTCCAAAATACAGCACTCATCATCTTCAGTTGCTCTTTCAGGTGGTGTGTTAGACATACGCACACGAAAGGAGCTGGGAGTGTTCTGGCATGCTGCGGATGCAAAGGGAAGCCAGGCTCTGATGACAGCCTCCTGCTTGAACAAAGGGCAAGCGCCGCGCTCGGGCTCCACCCTGGCGCTCAGCACCACGTCTCCAAGGGACAGGACCAGCGCTGCCACAGCCCGGCCTGCCCACGCTGCTGGCAGCTGCACAGCACCAGCTGACTGCAGCATGCTTCCACTGCCGACAGTGTGGAAGCAGAAATAAGGCACACAAACCTGTGCTTTTCTACATCTCACAGCCACTCCAAGCACACACACGTTTTATTGTATGCTGCAGAAAACTGACATGAACAAAGCTGCAGACAGCCAGACCACAGATGGTTCATGCAACCGCCTTTTCTCAACACCAACACCCTTAGGTCTTTCTTTTCTCAGCCTGTGACTTTGTTTTTCAAACAACCAGCAGCAGGAAAACAAGGAAGATCTATGCACTTGTCTACTCCGACTACCCCTATTTCCCCTAAAGCACAACAGTAAGCTACCCGACACAGGGATTTCTTCAGTAAGTTGCTGCCTGTTAAAAACCCACTGCTGTTAGTTACTAACAGACGCATTTACACAGATACACAAATACATAGTGTCACTTGTTACTTGTCACCAAAAAGATCTCAAGCATTATGAACTATTTCAGAAAGATGTTTACAATTTGCTATGTTTTTTTTTTTTTTTACTACAAAAAATGAGGTGAAACGTGAACTTGAGCAAAAAATGGATTACATAACAGCATTCTGTTTACACAAGTAAGCGTTGCAATACATTGTGAATCTTGAGAATATAAGCTTGAGGATTTTGCAATTTTAAAACACAATTTCTTAACCCATGGCAAAGCAATAACACACTTAGAAATCAGTGCGTAATGGTATTAAAGGCAAACTAGTTTGTAAACAGTAAAGTAGAGGGGCTACAGTTGTACTAATGTTCCAAAAATATTTTACCGTACATTATGCTTCACATTCTGCAATAATAGGACCAGGGAGTTTTTCTTCTCCCTGCTGCTGTTAAAGGACCCACTAATGTGGCAGATGTGAACAAACAAATATATTGCCCTTAATGCCTACAGCCCCTTGAATTAGGGCATATGGAAGAAGAGCTTGATTTTTGTAATTAGAATGATAAAGAATATACATTTTAAATACATTTAAAAATAATTTAGAAACCTTAGAAGTATGCAATTATACCTGGAATCTTAAGTAAAGGAAAGAGCTTTATGGAATGAAATAAGATTGCTATTTCTGAGTTTACAGCAACCACTGGACTTAAAACTGCATTGAGCATTTGGACTGGTCACGAGGCCTTTGTCTTTTCTAAGGCGATAGGGGCGGAAACTTTACAGATACACAAAGCAGAAGTATGGCAATAGGATGAAAACAAACAGTTATGCATCAGTTCAGCCAATTTTCTAATATTTCTACATATTATATAATCAATATTTTCTGCTTAAGCAGATGATACTTTCCTCTGTTACAGCCCTTTTTCACTAAAAATCACTGCTGGAACATCAGCACAACATTCACATAATTACAAGTCTTTTATTATCTGCTTAAAAAACGCTAGCTTTAAATAAATCAAAAAGTGATGCTCAATTCAAGAGCACAAATGTCTGTTTTTGTTTAAGAGCATAAATGTCCAGCTTCCCGCAGAGGTTCAGTCACAATAAAGCACTACAGAATTACATTAGCTAACGAGCAAGTTATACAGAAAAAATGCACTGTATTTAGTCTGTTTATTTATTTATTACGTCAAGGAGCATAGTTTATATTGCCAAAGCCTCAATAAAGCCTTTTAAGCCTGAGCATCTTACCACCGAGGCAAAGCCAACAAGTACCCTGTGTGCCTCCTGTGCACCTGCAATGCAGATCAAAACGGCCAATTCCACCCTCCAAGGCCGCCTCGGCGTCTGGGCTTTCATTTACCTCCACGGGCTCGGCTCTGCCCAGTTTTGCTGCCAAGCTCCCACCCTGCTGCTGTCACCCCCGGAGGCAGCGCCCCTCCTTCCTTCCTCCCGTGTCCCACCCCAGGGCTCGGCTGGCAGAGCCTCCCCGCAGCTGGCAGCTCTCCATGTCCGATGTCGCGCCGCATTTCTTTGCTGCCAGGGAGGAACCCGCTCGCCTCAGCCCAGGGTCGCTCCCCACCCACCTGCTCCTGCCTTACCGGCACAAGGGCAGCGCTAAGGCCGCCAAGCAAAACCCGGGGCGGGGGGCGGCAGCGCCGAGCTGCGTTTTCCAGACAGGGAGAGAAAAACGGGGGCGGCTCCCCGGGGCCGGGGGCACCCAGACCGAGGTCCCCGGCCAGCAAGGAGCCGGCAGCCGCCCTCCTCCTCCTCCTCCCCTCAGGAACACGAAGCGGGGCCGCCCAGCCCCCGGCCAACCCCCCCCCCGCTCCTCTCCTCACCTCACCTCACCTCACCGCCGCCGCCCCGGGGCCGCCTCACAAAGGCCGGGGGGATCCCCTCAGCCCCTCACGACAGCGGGGGGGGGAACGACGACAACGCGGAGCCGTTGGGGCCGCATCCCCTCAGCCGCAGCCCCGCCACCCCCCACCTCGGGCCGCCCCTCACCTGCCTTCGGCCCCTCGGCGGCCGGCAGCGCTCAGCCCTCAGCCGCGGCTCATGGCGCCCGCCGGAGCCCCGCGGGGCCGGCGCTCACCGGCGGCGGCGGTGGCGGAGGGGGGGGGGCGGGGGGGACACGGACGGGGCCGGGGGCGGCGGCGGCGCAGGCGCAGGTGCGGTTGCGGCAGCCCGGCCCGGCGCTATGGCAACGGGGGGGGGGGGGGCAGCGGCCGTTACCGCGTTCCCGCCCACGGAATGGGGGGGGGGGGGACGGGACCTGGCCGCGCGCTGAGGAGCGGGAAGCGCGCGCGGGGGGCGCGGGAAGCGCGCGGCGGCTGCAGGGGGCTCGCGCGCGTGGCTGCAGCGCGGAGCGCGTGCACGGCGCGTGTGCAGCCTGCGGGCGGGAATGGGGGCCGTGCGTGTTGCAGCAGCCGAATTTGGGGGATTTTTGTGCCAATTTTTTTTTTTTTTTTTTTTGCTCCCGGCCGCACGTGTGTGCGCTTTGCTGCAGGATATCTGAAATAGGCACAGCTGCATCAGGACCCTCGCATGGGTGTGCTGCTGGGGGTGGCTCTGCGCTCCGTGCGCACCTCTGCACGTGCACCGTGTTTGTGCGCTGCTTTCTGCACCGACGCATGCACGTGAGCTGCACTCACACCAGCTGGGCACATCCTGGATGCGCAGCCCTGGATGTCTGTGCATCTGTGCTGGCTGCACGAAGCCACGTGAGATGAGGCCGAGTAACACAATCACATTTCTGTCTGCTCATACGAGTTCACGTGAGCATCAAGACGCCCAAAATCCCCCCCACACCCAACAAACGCACTGAGGTTGGGGCAGTCGGGGACTTGGCCATCACTAGGACATTGGCCCTGTGAATGCATGGGGAGAGCTGAAGCTTTGCCTTGCACGCAGATTGTGGCTTTTCTGTGTTTGTAATGGAAATAAAATACTTTGTTATGGGGGACTTCAGAATGAAGACACAGAAACTTGATGATGTTCTAAGGAAAAAGAAGCATGCCCAACACAGGTTGGGTATATTTCAATATACGCATTTCAAAACTTACCCCAAACCAAACTGAGCATGAAGCAGCAAGCTGATGGGTCTATGACTCCTTAGCATGATTCAGTTGCACATAAGCCAATGGAGGATGATCTACGTGTGCTTTGCAGTGTATGGCTCCTGGAGCTGGGGTAAATGCAGCACGTCGTCTAGAGGGAAATATTTTCCAGAAGGCTTATTAGTTCTTAGTTAGCAAAGCTAAAACCAAAAATAAAGGATAAGTTTTAAATGGATAAGCGTTAAGTGGGAATCTAGGAGTGAAACGACGAGCAGAGAGGAGGCTGTGCAGGGATGCGCAGGAACCGGCCGGCAAGGTCAGCCAGAGCCGAACAAGCCCTCTCCCACTCGTGGATTTCCTTCCATTTTATCTCAGATCCATCCAGCTTTTTATATAAAACAGGCTGTAACAGGGTGGACTCTTAATTTAAGATCCCGTTAGGTGATGAAGGAATGGTCTGAGGAGCTGATTCACTTAGGACTCGCGCCAGGAGAGAAATGCATTTGGCTGTTTGACTCATCCTGGCAGGGAAGACGGGAGGATGTTAAATTCAATATGGGTCCTTAATAACCTAACACAGATGAAGGAACCCCCCAGCCGTGTTGCTGGACAGAAACTGCTTTTTATGAACTGCCCTTGGGAGTGTGACGTTCAGCCAAGAGAAAGAGATGCCTGCAACCCAACAGTGTGCTGGAAACAAAAGGACAAAAGCACAGACATTTAGAAATGAACTAGAAATAGTGCTTAACAGTGCCATTTTTTCAGCTTGCCCCCTGGTTTCTCTGAAGTTTTCATTCTGTGAGGTTTCAGCCTGCAAATGTCACCCCAGTTGGTGGCTCTGCTTCAGCAGCTGCATCAGCTGCCAGGTGAGTGGCATGCTGAGCTGCCCCACTTTTCGTGTTCGAAACGGAAATATCTTGGTTGTGCAGGGTGCTGCCAGCTTGGTAATTAACGTGCCATGAATATCTGCAGAGCTCTTATAAAAAAAGGGTGCTGAGTAGTACAGCTAACTGTGCTCAGTGGCTCCTCCTTGCAGAAGGGGAGGAAGTTCAGGCCCTGACCACAACTCTTGGCCAAGGGTTTTGTCCCCAAAATGCAAATCAACAGGTCAGCAAAGGGTAAATCCAGGCCCTTAAGACAGGAGTGCCCTCCAGTAAACTCTCCATCAGGGATCACAAGGAGCTGTGACTTGCTGTGCAGCAGTCCTCCAGGCCCTACCTGTGCTGCCTGTGGCCATGCCTCTTGTGTAATTGTCAGTGCTTCCCAATTAGAGCTGCCTCTGAAAAACGCAGGCACTCTTTTGAAGATGGGCTCTAAGCAACCACCCCAGGGTCAGATGAGGAAACTGAGATAAATCCCAGATCTGACTCCCATGATTTGACCGGATCAGGAAGAAAATCCAGCAAGCAGCCACCCGATCTGTAGACCTCCGAGTCCTGGCTGTCGGTTCAAAGACCTCTGTCCCTTTATGGCTTATTCAACCACACAGTCAGGCTCTGCAGAGCGGGGAACTCCTTGCAGCAGTGGATTTACCTGGATCTGACGGGATGCAAGCATCTGCAGACTGCCAGTACCCTGCTGCTAAGCACAGGTCGGCCAGTTTGCTTGGGAGTAGCTGGAGAACCGCGCTGATCCCACACCACGCAGCCCTGCGTGCCCTCTTCAGGCTGGCTGTGCTGTGCTGGAAGCATCTCTGAAGTTTATATATAGAAATAAACCAAGCGGCTGCAAAGCCTGAGCAGGCAGTGTAATGCCCATGCAGGCAGAAGGCTCCCAGCAGTGCCGGCAGCAGCAGGAGCTCTTCTCTGTGCCATGCTGCCTGGGGACAGAGAGAGGGACTGGGTAAGGATGAGTGGAAATCAGTTTGTACTTGGTTGAGGGGCCACGTACACTTTAAAAGGTCCAAGCTAATTAATTAATGGGAGACGAGTGTCAGGGAGAGGTGGGGGCAAGGCTGATGCTGTCCTGTACCTGTCTCAGATGATCTGCCTCTTACCCCGTGCTTTCTGTAGTCTTGGGTTTGCTCTCCAGGCCTTCCTAGGAGCAGGGATAGAGATTTTCCAGGACCTTAGAGGCAGTGTATCTTCCCCCTATTGCTGTCTATTTGTTTTTTAAGGTGCCCCTCTACTTTCTGTCACTTGCTTTTTAAAGAGCACAGATTTCAAGGAGAGGAGACAGCAGCAGGCTGCAGGGCTGGAAGCAGAAGGGGTTTGTCACCTCTCCTGGGATGCTGCCTGTGGATGTTGTTTCACTTTGCCATGCATCTGTGACACCAGCACACACTGCTGGCCGCGTTTTGCTTCTGGTGATGCAGATCTAAATCCAGACTCCTCCATTCCCTAAAGCCAAAGGCGTTACCGTTAACTAGATCAGTGTGGCTGAGACGAGAAGCTGGGATTAGCTTCACATTCACCCCGGTGGAAAGAAGACAGTGCCGGAGCAGCTGCCACCCCCTGCATGCAGGCAGCCTGCAGGTTGCATGAGTCCTCTCCTCTTGGCAGCAGGGTGATGCTGGGAGCGGGACGAGGGAAGAAAATTGTGCAGAGCCTCTTCCAGAGCTTGCGGCAGAGCGAGGAACAACAGCTGGGATGAAATTCAAGCAAAATGTTAAAATCTGACGGGTGATGTGATCCCTCCCGAATCCAAAGGGAAGACTCCAAAAATCAGAACCAAATGTACATAAGTGCATGTATGAGACACGTCTATACTAGTCCTCATTTAGTACCTCTGCCATCAGACATCCTATTCGGATGGCATCAGTGAAAATACCCCAGTTGTGGCAGGCCAGCATTACTCCTGCAGCCCTGTGCTGGAGTGTTGCCTTCGGTTCCTCTGCTGCATCTTACCAACAGCCTCTAAGATAATTAGCAGTCATCAGATGAGATCTGATTTTTAACAAAATGAAGATTAAGAGAAGGGGGAGAAGACTTACTGAATGGCAGGAAAAGTTGGTGTCAGGGAGTGACAACAGTTCCTTTTATTGTCCTCTGGAAAACAGTGCCATGACCAAGGATTTATTTACAGCAGTTGAAAGAAATAAGGGAGGTGCTGCCATCTCCTTAAGGCAGAGACTGGTTTTAGTTATTGTTGTTTCACCTTTGTTTCCACAACACTTAGGCCAGTGGGGTTCCTGGTGCGAGACAAAGCCCCCTGCTGCAAAACAAATAGCATCTGATGACAGGGGCTGAAACAGGGGCTCAGACATCTACTGAGGAACAGAACTGGAGAAAGCAGGTCAGGATCCAGGAGGTGCCTGATCCAGGGTTGGAGGATGGGAGCAGGCTGCCGAGAGCCAAGCACAGAGGGAGGCACAACAAGAGATCCTTTTTGCAACATTGCTGCAGCGTGGGTCGCTGTTGGTGAAACAGTGCTGAGCACAGCGTGGTCATCAGCCGGCTCCCAGAGGCAGCATGCTGGCTATCGCTGCCTTAAGCAGTCCTTTGCTCTACAGTGGGATGCTCAGGAGCATCCCTGTTTGTTTTTAGTACAAGAGCATCATCTCTAAATAGATCTGCCTGGCCTTGCTACACGCAGGCAGCTCCCTGCAGCAGCGGGCGGCCAGAAGGGCTTCGCATCCTTGATATCTATCATACATTCACCAGAAAGCTAATTTAGTGCAAGCTGCCCTTATCTCATCCATTAAATGTGCAAGTGAATTGACCAGCTCCCTGATTGGAAAACATTGCTCTAATTGCTGCCTGGGAGAAGGCAGCAGATCCTTGCTGGATCAGCCCCTTATCTGCACTTTACCAAGCACACACTTAGAAAATCCGTTATTTTTCAGCGATAATTCATGGGGTGGATGTTGGCCAGAATTCTGTGATGGTACAAATCCTAACAATCTCAAGAGCAGTCCCCACCTTTCAATTATACAGGCCTTTCCCAGGGACCCGGGGAGCAAGGGTTCCCATTTCAATTAGAAATGGTGTGATTAGGGCCCAGAACAGCTTTCAAAAAGCTCTTCAACTACGCAGCTGAGCTTAGACAATCCATCCCCAAATGACAAAGGACAAATTGTGAATAGTTTGGAAGTAACAGAAGACCAAACTTCTTCTTTTTTTTTTTTTTTTTCCTGGGGCAAAAGATGAACTGTGCCATCTGCATTTTTGTTTCTAAGGCTTTTCCAAAAACAACTAAATAAATAAAATAAAATCTATTCTAAGTGCACAAGCAATCACTGACAGATTTATGTGTGTGTGCCCAGGCTCTGCCTACTGGGTTCTATCACAGATCATCACGATAAAGGCCAGTGACCTCTATGTTCAGGGAGCAAAATACAGACAGAGAACCTTCTCCGTTTTGTCCAACCCGCTAGATGTGCTGTAGCTATTACCATGCATTAACTCTCGTCACATACATTTACACACAGACCATGATTGCTTCCTTTCAGGTCAGTGATAAAGCGGCTTTGGAGAAGCAGATTTGCAGTGGGAGATGTACCCTTGGGCCAAAGAATCGTTAAATCATCGGCATCAAGAAACCTACTGCAATGCGACTTGACAGCTGCACGGTGCTAGGCCGGGGCTGTGTTTACTCTAGACTTTTTGCCCTGGCTCACGCTGAGTTTTTTTTTCTTTTCTCTGAGTAATTTCCCATCATTGCTACCACATGGGTTCATTTCCATGGCAGAAGAAGAGACGAGTCACTGAAGCTGTCGATAGCTGAATCGGTACCATCCTCTCCGCAGGTCCCGGGGTCAGCAGGCTGATGCCTCCCCCAGCGAGGCAGGCAGGCAGGTGGACAGCTCCAGATCCTGGCTGTACCTGAGAACAAAGCCAAGCACAGCAAAAAGTGCTAGCCCAAACAACTGCAGGGGGTCTAGAAACTCCTCCAGCAACCAAACTCTGTGCTTTATAATCCTGCTGATTGCTTTGTGTCCCACTGAATCACCCACTGGCTCCATGCAGTCCCACAGCCAGCCCAAGGTCAGGCTTGTCTTGCACACAACCAGCCTGCTGCTGACACAGCTCCCCCTTGCCTCGTCCTAATAAGCAATGGCCACCTTGAAGAGCTTTAAGCTTTGTTGGACAAAGAGTGGGAGGAATACAGCATTCATTTTTGCAGATGGGAGATTCAAGGCATGGAAATATTAAATAACCTGCCAGAGCACACTGGGAAGCTGAGCTACATTGCCTGAGGGCTTGCCTCACATTTTGAGAGAGATGATCTCTATTCCCATGAACGAAACAGGCTTACTGTTAGCTAGGGAAGTACAGATGCCTATAATCTGGTTTGCAAAGAAAATGGGTTTAAATGATCAGGAAACAGCACAAAGATCTGAGCTTGCTTTGGGAACCTAAACCAGCCAAGAGGTGCAGCATCCTGCTTCCATACAACTCCCGTCTGTGGTCTTTAGGTGAGGAAAAATGAAGGGATTTTGTTTCATCTATCCTGATGGTGAATGGTAATGACCTGCAAATTGGTGTCATGTGCAGTTTTTGTTTGTTTGTTTGTTTGTTTTCCAGGCAGTAACACAATTAGGCCTGTTCCATGGTTATAGTTTTGTTCCTTGCATTCAGGAGGGTTTTGTGCTTGCTGCTGGGCAGCACTGCGTGTCTGGGAGTTGTAAAGATGTCTGTGGTTTTACTGCTACACTTTTACAAACCCCAGGTTTGTATTTTTATTATGATTGCTGCTGTGAAGACATTTAAAAAATATTGTGTTTCTCTTCGCTGATGTTCCTCTTGATGTTTCAGGGAGTTGGGAGGTACTAGCAAAACATGCCAGGTGAGCCAGGAGAAACTCCTTCACCCCAACCCCTACCTTCACTAAACTGGGGAGGCACAGGATGTTTTCCTTCATTAACATCCTGTTAATAATTATTTATATTAACACATTTCAGCAATTAACATAAATTATCATTATTAAACCACAATACATTTATTATCTTAGCATAAATTAACATAAATTAACATGCTAGTGTGAAGCTGTATCAGAACAGAGCACCGTATGGGATGTTGTTAGCAGCCCAAGATAATGCCGTTTTCCCCCAGCCTTCCTTTCTGCTTATCCAAACCTCATGTAAGTACTCCGTTCTTGAGGGTCATGGACAAAGCGCACAGGCATTTAACTGTCACTCTTTCAAACCTGTTTTCAGACTGGGGGGGGTTGTGTTTTGGATTAAGTAAATTATATACAAAGAGGAAATTTCTCCATCCCTTCCCTCTTACCTGAGGTTAATGGTAAACCTGAGATGCAGAGATGCACGGGCATTTGGCTGCTGTAGAGCTGTATCAATTCTCTCTTGTGACTAGCCAGGGGAACTCTGAAACTTCATCACCCTGCCTTGAAGATACAGAATTGTTTCCATTAGCTTGCTTGCTGAAAAGACCAAAAAGGCACGTAGGAACCTGCAGACATGAAACGTGTGGTCAGTGTTGGCTCACATCTTTCTATTGTGTTTGGTTTCAAAGGGCTCCAAAGAACCTGGCAAGTATTAAGGAGTTAGTGATATAGCTGTAAATTACATGGCAGCGTCCTGAAAAGAGACAGTTTGCAGTATTTGGTAAGAAGAAAGTTAAACTGCATTTACTGTATAAGCTGTTGCGAACACTCAGCCCTTCTGATCGATAGGATGAGGATGGGAACAGCTTAAGATAGGGTATTTTTAGATGCTGGGAGTAATCCTGTATTATTTATTATCAGAGATGGTTTGGTCCAGCCAATGATAATGACAGCACTGCAGTCGCTGAGTCTCAGCCTTAAATAAAGTATTCATGGATGCCATTAAAACGCTGCTGCTCATGTCCTCAGCAGATTTTGCAGGGATGAACTCTGAGATAATGCTGGGAGAAAAGGCTGCGTGAGCAAGTGGCACGAACCCCTAGGGGGTCCAGGCTACTGATTTTCCATCCAGCCCTACCACTGATTTGTGACCTTTAGCGAGGCAGATGCCTTCTCTCCGCACACCTCCTGCCTGGCTGGGACTGTCAGTGGCTGTGCAAGCCTGCAGCACCTGGAGCAACAGGACCGAGGTGTTGGTAGAGGCTTCGTGGCATTAGAGGGATGCCAGCAGTAGATTATCACCGGCTTGAATCACTGCATGAACACAAAGCTGCTCCGTCAGACACAAGGCTGTGCCCCAACCACCCCCTTTCTGGCCTTGCTGTGAAACCCTGCTGGTGGCAGATCTGCCCCTGCTGCAGGTTCCTCCGGGGACCTCCACGCACGGCCAGGGCGCAAACAGAGCTGGGCTCCAGGGAACGTTTCTGAACAAAACTACACGAGATAGAAGGTTTTGTATTTTGTTTTGTGTTTTTCCATACAGGGTATGGTGGTTTGGCATCTGTCAAGCGACCAGATTAAGAACAGATGGGGAGAGATGTGAAACCCCATTGATCTCTGAGGGATTATTTCAGAAACGCAGAGCCCAAGCGCATGCTGGATTCCGGCCCCTGCTCTCACATCCTTCCTGCAGGGACTGCCCGAAATGGGTTTCATGCTGGTGGGGAGGTCTTCTGCTCCTGTGCCTTGGGCACCTCCGATCTCTTGTCCCTGTCCTGCCCCTTCCAGCCTGTCCCATCTTGTGTCTTATCAGGGATGTCCGGGGGGAATTGCTCAGGGAGAAGGGCTGCTCCCTGCCCTGCACTCCCAGCCTGAAGGCACTGACACCCTGACACCCCTCCTTTGTCCACGCTGCGTGCTGCAGGCAGCCGGCTTGTAGCTCCATTTCACAGCTGGATTATTGTCCATCTTTAAAACAAGTCAGGTTGCAAACTCCACATAACGTTCCTACTCCAATGCTGTTCCTAGCCCGGGTATCACCACATGCATTTTTTGCTTGCAGCCACCAGAGGACACTTGCTTTCTTCGCAAAGAGTTTGCCCTCCACTTGGATGCAAGAAGGCAAAGAGGAAAAGATGCAGAGCTCGGCCACATGTGGGCACTGGAACAGCAAGAGATGGGCCCGTCCCAGGCTGCTTTTCAGCCCCAGGGCACTGGTGGTGCCTTTTTATTTAGCCTTTCATGAGAAGTTTGAGCTGTGCCTGCAGCAGGCTGTGAACAAGGCAGGCTGGCTGTGCTGGGCTCCCTGGGCCGTGTTAGTGGCCATCCCCTCAGGCTCGTAGCCCCCAGGTGAGGCATTACCGGGCTTTGTGTCGCTGCGCCTGACTCCGTGGGTGGCAGGAGGACTGTGGGCGGACTTGGCAGCGTGGATGCTGGTAGCAGTGCAGATCTGAGTGCAAAATGCAAAACCTTGGCAAATGCTCTGTTACTGAGCTCGCTGTTACATGGCTGTGCAACCAAACGAGCTTCCATCGGGATCAGATCTGTAACTGTGCACACGGAGCGCCTGAGATTCAGACAGCTCAAAAGACTGTATCAAAGCCAAGCCAGGACTAACCCCTGACCTCTGCAGCCTGCTGGCTGCTCTGTCGGCCTGGAGGAACATTAAAGTTCCCCAGTATTCAGCTGTGCATGCCAGGAAGTGCTGGACGAGCTGGGGTTGCAGCCCACAGCCCCACGGCTGCTAAGGCAGGTCCCAGCTAAGGCAGGTCCCTGCAGTTCTGGGGCAGTGAACTGCTGGGGTGAGAGGTACTGGGGCTCCCAGGTGCCCAGAGCAGCTCAGCCCTCTTGGAAGGAACATCCCTCCTGCATGTGGCCCTGAGACAGGCTTGAATGCAGGACAGCAAAACTCCCCATGTGGCAAACGGCTAAGCCCACAAACTGCCCCCATCCCATCAGGGGCTGATCTGGTGAGCAAGGGCAGGGACATCTGCAGGGCAAGGTGTCATGGCACTGACCTCAGTGTCTCTGCCTGTAAATACACTGTTCCTGCTCTCCTTTTTCAGGCCAGCCCTGTTTTGTGTTTGCAGGGCATGCCTCTGGTGAGAAGAACTCAAAAAGACTGTTTTTGTTTACACTCGTGTTTTCTAAGTGGGTAACTTTTTGTATAAGGGTTGCTACTGGCTTTCCCCACCTCATGCGGAACGCTGATGTGTTTTAACTCTGGTGATTTATGGGAAGAGAACCAACAAAAGGAGGAAGAACACAAGTGAAATCTCAGCAGAAAGCACAGGAGGTGTGGGCCACGTATGACAAACACTGCACTCACTGTGCTCTGTAAAACCGACACAATCCTATCTAACCAGTAACCACGTGTCCTTAAATCATCTTCTTTAAATCACAGCAGAAAAGCGATGTACAGGAGACTTACAGGCAGACTTTGGGTCCACACCAAGCAGCTGAAAAGCTTTGCCCAGTGAAGCCTGACCCTGCTCTGGCCATAAAAGTCCCACATTGTGCTTTAAAGATTTGCTAGCTGGGGTTAAGCAGCTTTCTGGTCCCGTTCTGGTCACATCAGCTAGATGTACCAAGCCTTCCTAGTCCATTAACAAAAAGAGCTGGCAGGCCTAGATTTGATGACTGTCTGAACAATATGAAGAGGTGGTGATTTGCTGGCAATGTGTAAAAACAGGCAGCAAATCAGCTGGCAACATGCGCTGGATTGAAATTAAATCAAAGCAAAAGGCAGATGACTTTGAATGGGCTCCAAAGGTCACAGAGAAACAAGCACAAAATGATACGGTTCACTGGAAAACAGAGCAAGCAGAAGGAGCACCGCATCTTCTTGGCACTGGGAGCTGCTGGCATCTATTTGCTACAAATGTATTTCGGAGTTAAAAAAAAATAATAAATTTATCTGGAGGGAGGCTGGAGGCATAAAAAGACAATTAAGTGGTACAGAGAAGCCTGCCATGGCACTGCAGAGAGTGGGCAGAAACCATGGTGCTGGGAAGGGCTGAGCACACAGTGGGGTTGTGATGCTGTGGGGATGGGGATGGTGGTCACGGGCTCCAAGGTGGCTGTGCAATGGGCACTCCGAGGGGCTGGCTTTGGGGCCATTTCTGTGCCTCACCTGTGCTCCACGCTGTCCCAAGCATTCCTCACTCACTGGGAAGGGCCTCCTTCACGCCATATGGGCTGCTCGAGTTGATGGCTACTGGGTAATTGAATGTGTAAATGCAATTAGCACAGAAGAAACATCTCCAGCACTAGAACACTGAGGCCAATGGTCCCATGTACAAGGCGAGATGTAACCAGCAATGAGCAAAAACCAAACGAGAACCTTTGCACCGAGAACACAAAACAACAGTGCCCCAAAGTCAGTGGCAGAAGCACCCTCAGGGCAGTGCAAGGAACAGATGGGTCAGCCTGACCACGGTGGGATGTCTGAGCAAGAGAATATGAATGAAATTTGGTACTTTCCTTATCACAGGGTCCATGCAATACCATTGAAACACATGAGTCAAAAGTTTCCATCACCTGGCAGTTTGGTTAGCACAGCATTAAATTCTCTGTGCAGCTTTGGGGCTGGCAGCAGGTGATTTTCCTACACCTGGATGTTCTAGCAAGGACAAAACAGGCAGGAAAAGTGCAAATATCCCCTTCTCTCTTGGCTGTTAGCAAGGGCAGACCCTAGCCCCCCTAGTAGCTCCTACACAAGGTGTTTCCTTAGTATGGAGTGCATGCAATCCCATGCATGCCCCTTGCCATGGGGCTGTGAGGGATACACGAGCTTCATCCGAGGGAGGAACTGTCTCAGGGCTGTCTGCCTGGGTGGAGGAGTGGGTGGTGGGTGATGCCACTTCCAATTCCTAGCAGCAATCTGGATGTGTCCGTGCTGGGAAATTGCAAAACACTACGTTGTACTAATTAATGCCAAACGGGAGGGCTTTGAATATACATCATCAAACTAACCTTTAGCAAACCTCAGATTCCTTCCATCCATGGGTATCTCATAAAAACATTTATATTTATTACGTGGTAATGGAAACACACCTCAAGAGCACACTGTCCAGCACAACCATAATGCTGAGTTAGGCTTAAATTGTCTAACGCACACAGAAGGAAACACCGCTCTGTTCATTCATGCTCCAGGGCTGCTATTTTCACCACTGGCAGCTCCTGCTGCACTAACTAAAATACTTCTGATCCAGTCCAACAAGTTTTTTTCCAGGTTTGCTTCTCCACAGCGAAACCACAGATCGTGCTATATGGAAAGCTCGGAGCCTCGAGAAGTGTAGAGTTACTGTAGGTTGCAGCGGTTGGATTTGATCCTAAAACAATGAAACCGAATGTGAAAAAGACACAGATGGCTGTCGCCTCTGTGCCATTTGGAGTGGTTTTTGGTTTCTAGCCAGTCAGCCCCATGCCACAGTTATGCAAATAAAGGCAGCAGAGTTCGATGCAGTGGTACACACATCTCCAACAGGCTGTGGCAGGAGGGATGAAATAGCTGCGTGTTTCTGAAGAGGGCAAGAAGATCAGCACGCCAGCTTGAAGGACAGAGGATTTAAGGACACAGAGTGAAACCTGTGGAAACCTCCTTGAGATGGGGGCACACGGGAGCAGTTCAGCCCTGCTGCCCTACCACCAGCAACGAGAGGCAGAAAAGGAAAGTCTGATGAGAACAGGAATGAGAAGAAGCCATGGGAAAATGGTTCAAATTGCCTTGACAGAGGGCACACTGCTGAGGTCAGACCCTGAATTCCGCAAGGTGTAAGGGGATGTACATGAAACTGCATCCTCTTACTCCAGGGTTACACATAGCCCTGGTGAATTCCAAGAAGAAACACACAGAACTGCAGACCCCTTTTAAAAATGCTGCTCTTCAGTGAGACACCAGCAACAGAACAGATTTTGATAGCTGATAATTAAACTCCTAATCAAGCCCTTTTTAAAGATGCCTGATGGCTCCCTTCTCAATCTCCTGTAAGGATCGGGAAGGCTTAGAAATGTAATACAATTCTGTGGCTGAGTTAAACATCGGGCAGGTTTCAGACTGTGTTTTACTAGAACCAGATGAATTTCTAAGCTTGAAATCCAGCGTACAGAATGCTGATTAAGTTTGATCTGGTGACCATCTGTCCTTGTGTTTGTAGTATGAGTAGCTAAATGAAATTCTGGAAAAAAAGGGTTATCTTAAATACACACAGGATAAAGCAAATTGAAGAAAGCCCCATTCACTGTTGCTATGTGAATCTTCTCAGCAAGAGGGGAAAATTAGGTCTGTCTCTGAAGTTACATATGCTCAAACTCACTTTTTTGACTCTTGGAAGCTGAAACATCAAGCTGTAAGCTTTGCTTTAATTGCATCTTGTGAATTTTCCCTTAGCTGCACACTAAAGCCAAGCAGACAATACATTGATTTCTGGTAATTAGAAATGTTTTAGAGCAAGTCAGTATCTTGGAAGGTGTAAACTGCTGCTGCTCAATGCAATTTCTCACCCTTTCTGCCTCTGCTTGGGCCATTAATCACCACAAATGACTCCTTCTCTCTCTTTCTCTCTCTTCACCTTTATATCCATCTATGTATCTATCCATCTTTTCATTTAGATAGAGCATGAGAAGACAATTAAACTGTGAGTAATATCTCAATAATCAACCATAGGTCATTAAAGAGCAGAGGTGATGGCTGCCAGATTTTTTTTTTCCAGTCATAATGGAAACTTGCTGGAGAAAAGAACAGCATGAGAAGTGGTGGCATAACATAATGCCCTCCTTTGAAGAGAGACACTGAGAGGCTGGGCCCATCAGCAGCCTGAAAGGGGAAGAGAAAGTATCAGGAAAAGCAGAAAAATAGCACTGGGGGATCCCACATACAGAAACAGAGACAGTGCTTGTGAGGCTGGCTAACGGAAATGGTTTCTGACATGCAAAGGCACCAAAGTCTGTTCCCCGAGCCCCAGCTCACGCCACGCGGTTCTCCTCCCTTCGTGTGAAGAACCGCAGGGAGTGCAAAGCAAAACCAAATTCAGTCCGTGCCCCGTGCCAGTTTTCCCCGGCTGCCCGCAGGACTTTGCTCTTTGAAACGGAGGGTATCTGTTCTTTAAAAGGATTTGTTCACATGTCAGCAAGTCCGTCTGTGTACCAAAGGGAAGCCGCCGAGGATGGCTGCAGGGCTCAGGCTGGGGTGTGGGACAGCTGCACAGGAGGAGGCGGCTCTGCAATAACCACAACAGAACCGACCGGCTGGGAGCTGGGGAGCACCTTGGGTGTGGGAAGTTCTCTGCTACTCCGGGAGCTGCCTGCTCCAGGCTTTCCCACCACTTACCCTGAGCCTGACTGCTCGATCTCTTGACAAGAGGGAGAAGCCACGAGAAGTCCTTGCAGGGGCTAGAAAGGAATTTGGCAAGAAGAGCCAAGCAGGCGCCTTTGAAACTCCAAGTGTGTTGGCTTGTCTGCTCTGGTGACTCCCTGCGTCCCCAGGCACGTGGATTCCACAGGTGTTAATGCTCAGCAAGGTGGGCCCTGCTCATTTCCAGTGGCCAGGAGGGAGGCTGTAGAGACAGTACCTGTGCAAGTGCATCTGGCTTTGATAAAACCCTGCTATTAGCGTTCAAAGTCTCTGGCTGACACAAGAAAATCCAGTCGTTAGGCTGCTTTCTACCTCAAACAACCTAGGAAATGAACACATCGGGCATCATTGGACTAAATTTATGCTTTTTACATGGCCATTTTCTTAGCATTTTTTTTTCCTCTCTGAAGTTTAAGAGACGCTTGTTTTCCTTGCTAATTCTTTCCTCCCGGGTGCTGATAGGGATCTCTGTAACACGAAGCCAGCTGGAAGAAATTCAAGCTGCTTTCTAAATGCTGTTATGATAGAGTGCAGGGGACGTGTCTTTGAAGCTGCTGGACTCCAGAGATGTCCCTGATTCAGGAGAAACGCAAGAGGCAATTAAGCTCTTTTTCTGGACCAGGCTTGGAGCCCCTCCATGCGAAAACACAACCACTGGCTGCTGTCACCCCACACTGACCTCCAGGGAGAAGAGAATTTGGGCAGCTGTTATTTGGTCTATCTGGGAAGATGGGGGCGTTTGGCAGAGCCACCTCCTGATGCTAGGGAGGCTGCTTTGACTTTGTTCAAACTAAATAGTCCAGGTCAAGGGAAGGCGTGAAGATCCCATGATTTGTGGTTCACATCTCAGACACATTACGTCCTCTGCTAAGTCTGGAGTAGGAGAAGGAACAAGAGAGTCTCATCTCTCTGCCTTCACAGAGTCGAAGACACTTGTTGAAAGCAGAACCTGTTGCTGGCAAATGTGTGAGGTGAGTCAAGGCAGCAACCTTGCAACAGGGCATGGGACTTGTGAACATTTTCATGCAGGAGATATTGTTTTATTTTTTATTTTCTAATTTTATTTTAGTTCCTTTGCTTCTCATTGTCCCTTCTTGCTGCACTGATCCTGCTGTACCTGCATGGATCCCTGTGGGAATGGCCTCCATGACACTGCTGTGACAAACAGGGGCTTGTCCCTGGATTAACACAAGTCCATGTGTGGGACAGAAAGGGGGTGATGGTCACCATGGCCCTACCTGGCTTCTCCTCCTGTCCTGTCCCTCCCTGGTGGGTCCTCCTCAGACACCACCACTCAAAGTTAATTGAAAAGGGACCACGGAAAGGGACAAGGAGCAAGTCCCACTTCCTGGTCACACAGACAGCTCTTTTTATGTTCAGTGAGCTGACATGCTTTACTCTGCCTCCCCAAAAGGCCCAAAACACCCTTGTGTAAGGTGAAGTGAAAATCCTGGCCTCATGCCTGGGAGCTTCAGGTGTTCAGGCCCAGGGGCTCACACTGCCTAAACACAGCCCCAGCTGCTGGAAAAACTGGCTGGTTACTCCATCCCTCTGCCAGGGAAGGCTTGTTTCTGGTTCTCTCCTTCCCGGTCCTTTCTGTAAATGGGGTTGAAATCCCCATGTAAGGGGGCTCCCTTGGTCCTGAGGGAGGGAGACAGTTCCACAAGCACACACGTTGGTTATTAGCACCTTGAAGCAATACAAGAGGCAGACAAAGAAAAAAAGTCCTCTAAAGAAGAGATATTCAGCCTGATGTTTGTACTACTGGTTCAGTCCTAGTTCAACTCCAAGGCGCAGGGAAGAAAAAAGGAAAAAAGCAAGCAAAGGGCTTTCCTCTGAGAAAAGCCCAGTGGTTTATTGAGCTCTGGCCCTGTTTGAAAATCTGGCTTCAGTCATGGCTCCAAGTTTCTTCTTCAGAGGAGAAGAGGCTTAGCGGGACTCCGGCATGGTGGGAGGCTGACAAACCATCGTGAAAACCATTTGTAATGTGTGGGGCCTCGGAAGCAAAAAGAAGAGACAGCCAACAGCCCTGAGGAAGTGCAAGAGGAGAAGCTGCACATGGGTTCCCGGTCCACAGAGATGAATCCAGGTCTGTGCCTTCATCTCCCTGCCCCCTTCCCTTTGTAGATATTTCCTGCGCAGACAGTTTCTATAGGCATTTCCTGGAGAGGCTGCGCAGCCAACGTTGCATTTTTGACATATTTTTTAAAAACCACACTTCGCAAAGTTAAGGGGTGTGTGTAGGGGGAGCACAGAAGCAGAATTGCCGAGGCAACTTTATCTGCACAAAGTGTAAGCAAGTTGCCAGCCAACTCTAACAGACTCTGCATCAAACCGTACAATTTCCTAAAGCACGCAATGGCAAAAGCATCAGGTTGCCTGTCTGGAGTCAGCCTCTCTTGAGCTTTCCAGGGCTCTGCTCCCTCAGCTCAGCCATGCCCTGCGTTTTGCAGGGTGCAAAGCAAAACCCAGGGCAAGGAAAAGCTGGCACCTCCGGCAGCCTCCTGGCCCTGGGTGCTGTTACTCTTATGTCCCCGTGCTCACACATCCCTCCTCCTGCACCCACCTGCTTGCTTTTGTCTTTTCCACGATGCTACGAGCACTTTGGAGCAGGTCTGTTTTACACGGCTGCGTGTAGCACTTTCTGTGATGCAGCCCTGGTTCCTGGCTGAGTGCTCTGAGCACCCCCATATCTACATCTATATTGCAGTCCTCTGCCTTGGGAAGACAGAGCACATGGCCATTTTCCTACCCGTCAGGGTGCAGGGAAGCTGGGCCATGGCCTGAAAACTGGATGTAATCGCATTGCTGGGGGTGCAGTGCCTATGGCAAAGCCCCAGGAAAGGCTCCCTCTGTTGTATGATTTCAGGGTAGATTTACAGCTCTGAGGTAAGATGTGCGCATCTCTGGTCCTGCCCCACAGGGTGGGGAGGAGCTGGGACACCGTCACCAGGGACACCTAATTGCTATAAATGATGGCAGCTGGAAGTAGAGAAATCGGACAGACAGCTCCGGCTCTGCCTTGTTTCTCTTGGCTGCACAAAAGAACAAAACTAGGCTGACTTCTGACAAGCCTAATGCCCAGGCAAGGCAGGCACGGTAGTTTTTAAAATAAAGGAACCCCTCTGGACCATCCTGTCTCCCATATACATACTGGTTTACAAGCATCAAGCACAGGGAAATAGCTTCAGAGGATTTCAAGTCCATATAAGACCACGTAAGAATAGATGCCAGGCTGGCCCTAAGGATGTGGTTGAGACCTGCCAGCTAATTATTTCATTAGTTAAAGAAGTGACTCAGCCAGTGCCGATCCCACCCACCGGTGGCACCTGTAATTAACACGACACACAGAACTGGGTGAATATCCACAGATAACATCCAGGGATGGCACTTGTGTTGCTCTCCCTGCTTGAATTTCTCAAGACATGTAAGAACACAATGCAGCAGCCCAGGTAGAGCTGCTCAAGGGGAAATAAAAAAGAGAGAGCACCCTGGCAAGAGCACTAGTGGATGAACATGTCCTACGAACACCCTGGGACCACTGGGGGCAGGAACTGCCTTGTCCTGAGCCATGCTCAGCATCCACCCCTCCCAAATCAGTGTGCTGAGTGATGCTCAGCCTCACACAGCGCAGTCCAGCAGCTGTAACTCTTCCTCCCCAGCCTGGAGTGAGCACCCAGTGGATCTCACTTCTCTGACTGGCAAACCTTAACACCAGGAGCGCGAAGCAGCCTCCTGAGTCGCCACCCTCAAAACCCGAAGTAGAGAACATGTTTCAAAATAAAGGCAGCTTGAGTGGTGTCAGCTCTGCTTGTGTTTGTTTCTATGGAAAATTGTTACTCTAATGTGAGTCATGGGAGTAATTAAGGGATAAATAGCAGCACTGCAGTTCGTCAACACCCTGGTGCCATTGCAAAAGCGAAGGGAAGTGTACACATTCTTAGGGAGACACAAACCCAGCCAGGATGCAGGCAAAATAACCATTCCCATCCTTTGGGCTTTGGCAGTCTGCTCTGGCCTTAGTCAGGCTGGTGTCAGTCTGGAAGAGCCTTGCTGATGTGATTTACCAGGGAACCAGTGAGGTCAGGGTTGTGACTGTTCGGTTTATGTCAGGATGTACCAGACAGAGAGACCAGTGCAGGAGCCCAGCATCATAAATGTTGTAAGCCCAGATGGATGTTGTTGTTAAACTGGACAGTAAAGGAAAGCATAACGCACGGTTGCATTTTTTTTTTCCCCTTCAGGATATGTTGAACAGAAAGAAGAGCTGAAATGGCAACTTCCCAGGCTGGCTAGAGGCTACAGCAAGTGGGTTAATGTGTTCTGAGTCACAATCCCCCCTGCTAATTAATCAACAATTTGGCAAATGTTTACTACAGCACCCTCGGTGCTTCTGCACACATCTCCCTGGCACAACAAGTGCCACTTGGACACGGCCAATTTACCTGGCTTCAGGGCTGGCTCACCTGGTGCTCAGCAACCTGCGCTGTCCTACAAGAAATGCCTGCAGCCTCCGTTCCTTCTGCCCGGCAGATCTGGCACCACGGCCCCTCGGGGGTGCTGGCATGGGAGGTGATGGCAGCTGCTCTGGAGGGGGATCTGAAGAGTAGTGATGTGTGCTGTACGTGCTCTGTATTTGCACCTGTCCCTGTGGAAAGACTGCTTCTCACCTGAGATCCACACTGTGAGCCCTTCCTTCATTCTCCATTCTCTTTAGTTTTTGAGGATGATTTCAAGTGACTTACTTTTCCACTTTCTAACAAGCAATTTAAATGCTAAAGGGCAGCTCCTCTGCTGAAGGCAACTGAAGCCAAGAGAACTGTGACAGTTTATGCCAGCTGAAGCGTTGCCTTTAAGTAAATGTTTTAAACTTTCCACTAAGGAGACTAAAATAAGCCATAGCATGAAACATTAAGAGCAAAGAATGAACTCTGGAGACCAGAGGGATTTGGGAAATGAAATGAGATCCATCTTACTGGCACATTTTTCCCCTCCTGTCTATTTTTGGAATTTAAAAAATTCCCCCAGATTCGTCTTCGACAGACCAGCTTTTTGTTCAGAGACCAGCAGTGAGCAGCCTCCCCTTTCACACAGAGCAGGTGAGCTTTGGCACGCCAACATACAAAATACAGACCTGGAAACTATTAATATCTTTTACTGCTGGAACATGGCAGGGCCTGGCACAGGTGCTATTTGTTTTCTTTAACAGGCTTTTCAGCTATGCAACTTGCAACCAAATACTAGATGAACAAGAAGATTTCAAGTTAGTGAGCAAGCCGTGATCAACCCAGCTCTTCTCCAGAATGCTGTGACACCTACCGTGACCGGGTGGATTTTACTTCGGGCGTTAAATCATGGGTTTGACTGCGTGGCTGTGGTAATTGTGTTTACAGGGTGGAGTGGAAGGCAGCCTGGTCCTGCTCATTGGACTCTGGACAGACTCAGGAAACCTGGGCTCCAGCTCCTGGCCGTGGTATTAACTCTCAGTGGGACCTCAGCAAGTCACTTCAAGCTCAGCTCTCCAGTTGGCTTGCAACCCACATTTTCCACTGACTTTAAATGGGGCAAGAGATCTTTGTTGCCTATGAAAACCGAGCCTCCAAACACTTCAGTATCCCCATGTCTAAAACAAGGAGGAGAATATTTTGAGATCAATGGATAAGAACACCTGCATGCGCTAATACCTACGCACCCTGCCAAGATATTGGGAGATTAAGCAAATATTTTGAAGGGCTGTAGGATCTTATGAGGCGGGTATGGGGCTGTTTAGTTTGTCCAGGACATATTTTTCCCTCCTTTTATTTTTTTTTCCACAAATGGGGAGATTTCAGGCAGAGAAAAGAAGAAGCATATCCTTTACAGGTTTGGTTTCAGCCATGCTGATCTGCTTTGTGAAAACTAAACTAAGAACACCTGCACAACCCCTTCTGAGACACAGCAGAGGGACTCTGAACTGAGGAGGAGCACATCTGATGGTGCCCTAAGATTTGGCTTGAATATCTCCAAATGGAACATAGCTGAAAAAGCAAATCATTTAGGGAATGCTCTGTCTGGGTATCACAGACCACAACTCCAAACAGGATGTAATGAAGCTGATAAGAGCTCAGACAAGATTTGCTCTGTAGTGGGAGACTTGATCCATACAGTGTGAAAGCTAGGTCCAGTTTGGGGCGGCGCATTTCAAGGAAGATAATAGACTCAGTGGAGCGTGCGCAGAGAATGAAATGAACGATAAAAAGGTTTTGAAAACATGACCTGTATGGAAAGGTGGAAGGAAGTGACTTTGTTTAGTCTAGAAGAGAGAAGAATGAGTGGAACATGATAATGGTTTTCCAATATTTGCAAAGGGGACAGCGACTGCTGTCCAGAATTCCGGAAGGGCACGAAGAAATCAGTTTAATTTATAGCAAGGAAGTTTAAGACAAGACTGTAGGAAAAGCCACATAAATAGAAAATGCTCAGACAAGCTACCTATGGAAATGTACATCATGGGAAGTTTTTAGGGACTGGACTGTAGCAATTCATATGCAAAGCCAGGTACTTCATAAATCAAACAATGGTGTTTGCAGATGCAAAGACATAAGATCGTGCCAAGTATGGGCAGACTGATTTACACAAAACAGATCTGAAAGTCACCCAGGTGTGACAACACTGAATACAAGTTGAATCATTCCAATTAAATAAATATAACTGGTGTGGAGATAGCAAACAGCACTACTGTCTTCAAAATTGCTTTCAGACCTCATCTCTATAGCATAATGCATTCCTTAAAAATCACTAATGACAAAGGAAATTACAAAGAAGGGTGACTGTGATACTGACCTCAACAGTAGAGTGCTACAGCACCTGGAAGGCTTTCAAATCCAGCACATCACAAAATAAATAAGTCACTACATTGTCTGACTCAGGCAATGCGCCTTTCTCTTTATCTCTGTCTATTCTCCCTCTCACCTTCTGTGTCTGAAGATTAAAAATAACAACTTTATGTATATTTTCACCCTCCTAATCACTGGCTCAAGTCACCGTTCTCACAGCCCTGTCTCTGCAGCACGGGCAATTAATCTGCCTGTGCAGCAAGATGGGGAAGGTTCAAGTGTGTCACCTCCAGGTCTGAACATGGAAACGCTACAACAGCAGAAACACAGCGTGCAGGTGGCTCACACAGCCAGTGAACGTGTCTGCAGGCACACAGAGGCTATCCACTTCACAGCCCATGCAGAAACCTGCAGGCATCTCCTGACAAAATCCCCAGTCCCAACTCTGATTTCCTACAGGCAACAGAGACCCTTCCCAGAGAGCTGAACCTTGAGTTTTGTGAATGCTGATGGTGCAGTTGTTTTGAAATGAGAAGAGGATTTGCAGGAACTACTGCTCCTGTCCAAAGGGAAGTTCTGTGTTCCCCATGGGAAGAGGCAGCAGCACCTTGGCGGAGAGAAAATTGCAGTCTTCTGATTGGTTACTGATAAGATTTGGGTGAAAATCCACTCCCAATGACACTATTTGTCCCCCACTAGTCTTGCAAAATCTCTTCCTCTAGGGCTGTTTTTTAATAGTACACTGATAAATTCTGCTGGAGGACAGTAGCACAGGGCAAAGAATGAGTCGAAACCACCCACTGGTTTTAAGGAACTAAGTAGCCTGCAAGGACCAGGTGCTATCATGATGAAAGCTGGTTGTGTGGCACTGCCACATAGCAAACACATCTCTCCAAAGCTCTAGGTAAGAATAAGGACAGTTACTCCAATCCTGCAGACACAGCCTTGCTCTCTTCCCAAAGCGAAGGCAAAGTCTGTGCCGAGCCAGCTTCTCTGTGGGAAGAGAGATGTGTTCAACACCAAGACGAATGAGGGGATTGCCGGGATGGAGCTCACAGCTGCATGACAGTAATACAGCCCTGCTGGGCAGGGGGAACTTGCTACAAGCACTGACCTACCTAATCCACTGGAGATTGCCTGGCCTTTCTCATCTGCTTGCCAGAAAGGCTCTCAGGTCTGTGCCTCACTGCAGGGATGCCCTGTGTTAGTTCCTCTTCCATTTTTCACTTTTTTTTTTTTTTTTTTAATTTTTATATATTTTTTTTTGCCTAGGAAACCTCTTGTTAGGCAGGACTGAACGTCCTTGAAAGCACCACTTATAACAAACAACCAGGGGCAGATCTCAGGCGAGCACTGCACGAGTCAGAGGTCACAGCTGGAACTGCTTTTAGGGGAAATTCAAAATTACTGTCAAAAGCAGTTCTCTCTCATTTTAATTGTAATTGGTTAATCTCATTTTATTTGCCTTGTGGCTATGGCTGTGAAGCTTAGGAAACTCTCGGGGCCCCTGCTCCGCTCTCTGTTACCCTGGGAGCAATTCTGAAGACTTCAGCAAAGTTGCACTGGATTTATTCCTTGTGCCACTGAGACCACAGGCTAGTGCTTGGAGAAAGCTTCAGCAAGGGAGGGAATGGATGTGGCAGATGTCTGTTCCTTTTTCAGAAAGGAAGACAAACAAATGGTATTCACTGATTTAACCCTCCTCATGGCCACTCTGCTAGGAGCTGCCAGTGGCCAGTGCAGGGAGGGATGGGCAGGGCTCCAGGTGGTACAGCTGTTCTGGGAAGGGTTGAAGAGGGTGTCAGGGCAGCATCAGCCACGGATACACCCCATTAGATTTGGGGAACAGAAAGTCTCCGGGAGCAGTCTGTTCCTGTAAATACATAACACACCACGCACAGTGCTGCTGGCAAACTCTCCACTAACATGTTGAACCTACCTCTGCGGTACGCTAACAGCAGGGCAGTGCTTGTCCAGTGGTAGCTCATGGAAAGGTGGAGCGCACAGTAAATATGGGTTTGCACAGCAAGACACTGCTGCAAGGCCAGGCGGTGCACTAACAACCTGCACCTCGCCTGGTTTGAGGCTGGCAACGATCGAACACGTCGCTGGCTTGTCTGAGGCCACCACCGCCCCCGCCTCTCCTCGCACACGTGCGCAGTCACAAGGAATTTGCTGCTTTGACTTGCAGGCAAGTCAAAAAGCTGTCGAACAGCGATCACATCTAATACCACTCATCATCACCATCAATTGTTCTCCAAATGAAACAGCCCCCGTCGCCAAGCAAAATGCTTTGGAAGATGTTTTTCCAGTGGACACGCATCCAAAGTAAATACAGGAAAATCTCCTTCTCCAAGCACTTCTCCTGATTACTTTTCATTCAAATCATTAGTAAACCCGAGATACACACACAATAGCACAAGGCTGATGAAAACCCACTTCAACATAGTGCCCCCTTTTTTCCTTTTTCCCAGAGATTAATCCTCTTTGTTGCTCTCAGCCTACAAGAAAAACATCCCGTCAGCCTGTCCAGAGCCAAGACGATGTGCACATCTTCACACATCCTGCCTGTGAACATCCTTCGCCAGATGACCTGCCAGTTCTGATGGGACCCTGGTGCTGCAGCTTTGGGATTTTGTTTTCAAGCCACACCATGCTCCACCCTTCTGACTAAATCCCATCTCAGCCAGAAGCCCAGGTTGTCTGCCTTGGTATAGAATGAGACAAGGGAAATTCTTCCTTCTCTAGGGGCTGGGAAGGAGCCCCCGTCTCTTTGAGGACTGAGAGCAACCCCAAATCCCCGACAATGACAGTTTGGGCCTGGGAAGAGCTGAGATCTGCAACCAGAGCAGAAGCAGGAGGAGGAGAGAGCTTGGAACAACAGCTATGGCTTTCCCTCACCGACCAGCCCTCACCAACTAGCCTCGTCAAGGCCGAAGCTTAGTTCTGCCAAGATTTGAGTCCAAACCACACACAGCCTGCTAGCTTCAGTGGGTCCCACCCAAATGGCCCAGGTTCACTCAAACCTCAACCCAAGATCTGGCCCCAGGCTCTGCAGACAAGAGCTTCTCTCTTCTTCTCTTTGCCCAAATCCCTGCCTGCAGCAGATGTCCTGGAAATCCTGGCTCACTGTTCGAGACCGTAAAGAATGTATGAAACATTCACTCAACTCCAGTGGCCCAGAGATGGCAAAGGCAAATTACAGCCCTCTAGTTCCTGGCCTCTGTGTGCAGGCATTGCCTTTGTGCTAA
Source organism: Anas platyrhynchos (assembly GCF_047663525.1). Lineage (NCBI taxonomy): Eukaryota > Metazoa > Chordata > Aves > Anseriformes > Anatidae > Anas > Anas platyrhynchos. The sequence goes on from NC_092602.1 coordinate 3,681,252, forward strand.
ATGCTGTGGGCAAGAAATGTTCTGGTTTGCAGGAAAGTAGGCTTCCACCCATTTGCTTTTCCCTGAGGATTTTCTGATAAATCACTACCTGGCTCTGCACTTGTCCCCATTTCAGTGTGATGAGACAGATCACAAGACCTGGATGCTCTGAGCCCAACACTTTGCACTGTGCAGGCAGGTGGGACTGAGGATGTCAGCAGGCTCCCTTCCAGACCTGCCGTACCAGACACCAGGCTGGTTACCTATTTCTGTGCCAAGTACTAGGCAGCCCAGATCCTCTTCTGGAGGTGCCTGCACTTCAATAGAAGACATTTCTTTCAGTTTTCCCTGACCTAGGCACGCAGCAGAGCCCTGCTGCATCTGCAGTGAGACTGGGAGTGTTCAGATGTTAAACATGCCAGAAGCTAGGACTGTACCACTGCTTGGACAATCAATATTTCCAGCATCTTCGGTCTTAATTCCTAATGCAATTCACTTTCCCCTGCCTTGGATTGCTTCCTTTGCAAGAACACTTGGCTCCTTTCTAGCCAGCTCTCTGTCTCGCACTTGAAAACAGGCTCGGGGCCCTCCTTCAGCTCTCCCTGGGATGTTCCCTGCAAGTGGCAAGCAGCTGGGGGTCTGGCAGGGACGTCTGCTGCTGCGCCACGGCCCCGGCAGCACCGGGAGGCACCAAACCAGAGCCGTGTGCCAAAGGGGCCGTGCTGTCCTCAGCTTCTCTGTATGTGCTGGAAGTGCCTGGGGCAAACGGGGCTCCGTCCCCTGCAAAGGCAGCTGCAATCACTGTCTGGAAAAGAAAAGCTCTTTCTTTTTGGCATCTGGACGTCTGTCCTGATGAGCAGGACCTCAGTGCTGAGGAGCCTGGGAGAGCTCTGCTTCAATCAACAAGCCTGGCACTGCAGTCAGCCAAGCCTGTCCTGCCATGCCCTCGGACCAAGAGAGGCTTTGGAGATCTCTGCCCTCACTCCTCCTTTTCTCTCCTGTGATTTATGTAAACTCTCCCCCTCAAATGAAGGTTCCCTGTGTGGTGGCCTCTGAGCCACTGGCGACATCCACCCCTGATTTTTCTCACCTGCACTGGCGAGGTGGATGTGCTTCCCAGAGCTGCTGGTGACTACAGCCCTTCAGGGCAGACCCGGTACCTGGCATGGCTCTGCCTGCCCCTCTGGTTCTGCTGGCAGCAGCCAGAAGGGCACAGGAGGGCAGTGCTCCCAGCCAGGCGAGGCTGTGGCAGCCCCCAGGAGCTGTGCCTCAGCAGGAGGCCTTGCTGTCAGTGGTACAATATGACAGGGACCTAGGGGAGAACTGAGACGCCTTCACAAAAAGCCCACCCGTCAGCAAACCTCCCAGCCCTGAGACTTTCTTCTGTGCAAATGCCTGACATTTACTAGCATAGCCTGAATTTTGGGCAAGACTATTTTTTTCCCCTCTTCTTGCTCCATAGCTCACTGCTGACATTTTAAGAGCAGCGATTCTGATCTCAGATGATAAGCTAAATCCAAACCTCCCGAGGCTGCAGCCCAGAGAGCAAACAGCTCTGTCTTTCACCACTTGGAAAGTGGGGCTCTGGAAGCAGCCCTCTGGGTGCCCAAGAGCTGTGCAGGACCATGCTCAGCTATAACATAACCAGGAGCCTTCCCATAAGTAGTCAGCAGCCACCAGCCAGACTGAACACATTGTTCAGACTGCTGTCTCACGAGCAGGGCTTGCAGTGATGGATTATGTTTCCGTAAAAAAAGGAGGGAGGAGGTAGCAGCCGTGACAGTGACTGTGGTTGGTAGGAACTGGTCATAGCTGCAGAGCAAGAGAGGAAGGGAGGAGGGGGCAGGAGCTGCATTGTGCTGCTTTGTTAGTGCTGACACCACGACAAACCAGAGCTTGGAAGAAATTCGACTTTGTGTTTTCTCCCCCTTCCCTCTCTCAACCCACCACATTTCTCATGGAACAAAAATCCTAGCCTTTGCCCAGCTCTACCGCTGGAGCACTAACGCTTTGGCTGTGGCGGTGAATTAGGTCCTGGTCCCTGAGAAAGCTCTTCCAAGGCACAGTGAAGATTTTGTTTGTTGGGGTCTAACCCATGTGGCAGCTCATAGCTGCCATGGTTGTGAAATTGTGCTTTTTCTTTTCTTTTTTTCAAGCAGCCCATATGAAACAAGGATAGGAGGGCTGTTCAGAGAGACTATTCTTAATGGTCTGAAAATAAACCCAGTATTTTTCTTGGCTTGGAGAGGAAAATGGTTACCTTGATTGAAACTTGGTTCTAACATACATTGCAGACAGTAATGAAGACTGCAGATATAAGACTTGTACAGGCTCTGTTACACAGACCTTCACAGATGTCTTTTTTTTTTTTTTTTTCCTCATTCTTTCCCTTCTCTACCCAAAATGCTGCCTGGTATAGCTAGGAACCTTCAATAGCTTGTTGGGAAAAGGAGCTTTGTCTGAGGTGCAAATGTTGAGAACCACCTTTTATTCTTTGCCATACTGACAAAGGTTAATGAAACAGCTGGCATTTCATCAAGGCCAGCACTGAAAATTAGGGACAGAGCTGCCATTAAAAATAACCAGATGCAAGAGCTTCTATCCCTGACACACCGGTCTTGAAATATCTCCCTCTTGGGCTGTACAGCTTCCAAGGAATAGCAGGAAATTGCAATTGTTACACTGTCCAGAGAATGGATTTAATTTGTACTGTTTTATCCTCCCTGTTGGAAACTATCCTCTTTTTTCTTCCACGCCAGCTAAAAAGAAAAGGAAAAAGGAAAACAATCCAACAAAACCAGCACATTTCTCTATAAAGCTTTCCATGCAGTTGAAGCATGGTCTACCATAAAGCATGCACACTTCCTCTACTAGAGGTATGGATTGCATTCTGCAGGGCTTCTTGCAACATATCCATATAGAACATTTTAGGTGCAATATTGAAGCTGTTTAATTAAAGTCAGTTTGAAAGCCACTGGTTAGTTTGTTCAACCAGCACACAAAGTTGATGCTAGAGGTGTGGGTATATATTTGCTAAAGGAAGGGCTGCTGCCTTGTGATGAGGAAGAGCTGGTAAAAGGGGTTAAATGAGTGCTGTCATTGAACCCATGTGAAGGCAAAGCCAGAAGATTGCAGTTAAAATAGTCTGCAAGGGGGGGGATTAAATTGACCTTTGGATAGAGCAGGAAAGAAGCTGCAGTACAAGTAACACTTTGAATTGCCCAGCAGCGACTGTCCAAGCAGGGGCTCAGGAGTGCTGGCTGGTTTAGATTAGATCAGCAGGCACCAGTTTCTTCCTAAGGCCATCATGTTGCGTAAGTGAAGTTTAAGAGCTGGGCAAGTTAAGAGCATGCACACAATGGTGATGTTGCTCCAGCTGAAGGGCAGTGACTTGTTGAGCAACCATAATTTAATTGCATTTCATCACATGCCTGTACAAGGAGGTTTGCATTCAGCTAAGTCACCTGTTTTCCTTAAGTAGGTACAGCTCTGGCTACGCAGGTAGAACCAGCCTTAGGACAGACAGGTTGCTGGCCTGGGCAGACAACAAAGAGTTGAAGGTTTATCAGGGCTGAGCAACACTAGACACATTATTTAAAGGGGAATTTTGTACTCTTGTGACATCACGGTGGGAATATATTTGGCCCTGTTAAGACTGGAAAGATGATTGCAGTGATTGAGTTACGGAGGCGTAATGAATTACCACTGCTCATCAGCTGAGCTGCGGTAACCGACTCTGCCTGTTGAATGCACAAAGTACAATGTGTTAGCTCAAGGCTAATTTCAAGCAGAGTGAGGCATAATGTGGTTACCCAGAGCAGAAGCTGGCCTGAACCCATAGGCTAAAACCCCCTTGCTTTTGGAAAAGTACCTCGTAACGTTAATTGGCTCCAGAAGGGTTGGTTTAACAGCTTATCTGGCTCCAGAAGTGCAGCGATCCCCAAGCTCACATGAGGACCAAAGGTGGCTGCTCGCTTAGAGATGTGCAGTCCTGTTCCAGCCGAGCTCTGAACCTGCATCAACAGCACAGTCCCTAGTTTGGCACCAGAAGCAATTTAGTGCCGGCTCAGGAGGGAGGAATTGTAAAAACGCAGTGAATCATTAACAGCCCGAACCTGGGAGGTCTAAAGGAGGTCAGCAAGAAGGACGGCGGCTCTGCAGTGAGGCCATGAGGAAGTGCTGGAGCTGCTCCGCTCCGGTGCTCCCACCCCGAGGTGATCTGGCTGGAAGCAGATGAAAGCAGCCTGGGGAGGCACGGTGAATCACTCCTGTTGGGAGCCGTTCCCTCTTTCAGCAGCGACTGTAGCCAAGAGCTGAAGTGATTCATGATTGTTTCGGCTGAGGGTGGGAGACAGACAGAGGATGGCACAGCCCTGATCAATGCCTGTCGTGGGGCCAGGCCACGTCAGGTCCCACAGCAGCCCCAGGGCAGGAGAGCTGCAGACCCAGCACTGCTGGGGCTGCCACTGCCAATGTTGTTGGCTCATTACTGAAACAGGTTTTCCGGCTTTCTCTTCTGCCTCCTAAAGCTTCATTCTCCCCTCTCTAGAGAAAAATAGGAGCTTCAAGAAAACTTGTCTCTCCAGCTGTCTTCAGCCCCATCCTGTCCATGTGGGGTGCTGAAAGGGAGGACGTGGAAGGGAGAGGGCATCGGAGAGCAGGGGTGGGAAAGGGAAGCAAAGGAGAGAGCAGGGCTTGGAGGGGAGAGCGTGATCTGGCAGGGGGCAGGCTGTGATGTTGGGGTTCTGAAAACCAGCACTGAAATTGGGTGGTGAGGCAGAAAGGAGGGGCTGCAAGCACAGATGGGGGCTCTGGCTGCTGTTCATGCAGTCTCCCTTGAGGGGCTCCTAGCTTGACATGGCCTGCAAAAATGCCCAGAAATCCTGTGCACCTTTATAATGCTCTGGATAAAATTTCAGACAAGAATGAAAGCCCCAGAAAAACCTGGTTCCATGGAAGCCCGACACAAAGAGCAGTTAATCCTGGACCTTGCTACCTGTCACAGTGCATTGCACCTCCCCACAGCTGACCCCCAGCATGAAGCACTGCTCCTTTGCCTAGCATCAGGACCTAAGTCAACAGATCTGTGTTAGTGTTCAAGAGGGCTCTTACCAAATGGGGAGCTCTTGGAGGTGGGATGGAGAGCAGGCAACCATCAAGCCCTTTTATAGCTGGTCCCAGAGGATTTTGTTTTCCTGCTATTTTTAAGTTGAACAGGATTGAGTTTCACTGCAGGAAATAGTTCTCCTCCCTCCCACCCACCTTTCTCTTTTCTACAGCACATTGGAAGAGCAGCCTGCTGTCTGCTGCAGGTTTCCAAGAACCAGACAGTCAAACCACAGACAGGGCACTTGCGATCTGCAACCAGAGAAATAAAGGGCGAGAGGCTTGAGAAGAGATTCCCCTACTTGCCAATGCTCAAAATGTTAGGGTGTATGTGCTGGTGAGATTCATCCTTCCCCATTCCTTTAGACTGGGCTGAGATTGCAACTGGGATCTCAGAAGAGGTTTCTGTGAAGCCCCTAAAGACGGGTTGTTCATATCCCTGGAAGTTGCCCTGCCTTTCCTAGGAGAGCAACACTACAGAAAGACCTCAGGGTGCGAGCACAGCAACCTGCACTCAATGAATTTCTTCTGCATTATATCACTTGCAGAGCTGGACATTTGCAACAGCACTCAAACACGGGCTTAACTCTGCATTCCTGTTAGAAACAAATTCAATCAGTCAGTGCAATGCTCCTAAAACCTCAACATGTGTGGGCTGCAGTAACATCGCAACATGGATTCCTGCACACCAATAAATCTGTACCTCATTGCAGATGCAAAATGGGCATGCAGCACCCATGTTCTGGGCAAGATGCACGTAAGCCATTAAACTTGAAGCTCGAGCTCAATTCCCAGCCCATCACCTAGGATTTAGAGCAGGGGTCTGGCTAATTAACAACAGCCTGATAGTTGCTGTCTATAGTACACCAACTTTTAATCTACAGAATTCACAGCCCAGCAACAACTCCCTCAGTCCTTCCCCATTCTGCTGATACCGATCAATTTTGCTCACCAGACACAAACCCACCTTTTCTGCAGTGAGCCTGAGGCCAGACACAACTCATTTCTCCCATTTTCCTTGCAGTGACAGTGCAGACAATGCCTCCTTTGTAGGTGCTTCTACACGCCTGGTGGAAAACCTATTGGAGACTAGCACAGTTATATCAATAATCTCCTGTTTATTATTCCTCCTGGCACAGGGCTTGCCATTACCTTCCTAGCACAGGCAATGCTTTCCATTCATCTTTTCTCAGCCAGGTGTTTGCTCATTTGCAGCAGGGGGCTTCAAAAGAGACAAAGCTGCAATTGATGGGAAAAAGAAGACCAGGCTGCTGCCAAGACGGGTCCTCCCTGGGGACGTTCATAGTCATAGAAATGATTATTACAAAGTCTTTCAACCGTGGTTCTACACACCTGCTAAAAAAGCCTTGACTTTGCTTTCATTGGACCTGCCTTTCTGATGACCTTTGTTGGGCACCTGTTAGTCAAACACTTTTTGGATTCACATCCTTCCAGTGCAGCCAGTCTCATGCAAATAACTCCTTCTCACTCCACTGAAGCCAAGGACCCAGCTCTTCTGGGGTGTGCAGGAGGGCTGTGCCTGCAGTGGGACAACCCCCTCAAAGTGCAGGGTCTGATATTGTGTTTTTGGCCTACACTGTGATGGCAATGTGGTTTCAGACAGATTTAAGCATGGGCTTAAAGTGCAATAGCTCTTTCTTGTCAGCTCTGTGCGCAAAGAATTCCTTGTTTAGGGTAAGGGAGTCCAAAGACAGCGAGTTACTACTTGGGAATAACTTCACACAGACCGAAGCAGAATCAGGTGCCGGCACATGGGCACACTGGAGCACAGACATGGAGCAGCAGCAGGTAGGGCTGCTGAGTACACAAACCCAAGCAAGTGCCTGTTAACGAACTTGCAACACAACTGCAGAGCAGAATCCAACAGAGACTCCTCTGCAGAGACCTGTTTCAAGAAAGTTTAAGCAGCTATCTGCTCTCCTTGTTTCTATTAGGATAGCACAGAATAGCTAAGTACATGCACTTCTTAGGATCTCTGCTCAGCATCACACAGGTTTAAGGATTAAGTTAGGTAAATTTATGGTAACCAACCTCAGATAGCTTTCTGCACATCTGCAATGTATGGCTGTAGTCTGTAAAGACCGAATACCTGATCATACGCATGATTCAAAGTAGGAATTCACTTTGCCTGTTTCAGTACCCTTTGTAGATTTGTACATCCTTTGCACAAAGAAGGGATCCTTTATGCAGAAGGGCTCTACGCTTCCATCAGCATAAGGACCAATTTCCAATGGGCTATACTGTCTTATCTCCTATCCCATGACCTTCTGACTCTGATAGTTAGCTTGTGAGGGTGGACCCAGAGTTAACATTTAAACAAAATCCAAAAGGACATGTCAAATTAACCAAGTTCTTGGCTTTGGCTTGGGTGCAGAGCTTCAAAAACACCCACTCCCTTCATGTGACACATTGGTCTGGGAGATATGGCCGCCTCTACAGAGCTGGGTACATTTTAGGTGCATAAAACTTGAATGAATCTTCCTTTTCTCACTCAGTCAAATCTCACAGTGTGAGCTGCAGCAGTACAGCTGCAGATGTGGCAAGGCTTCTACAAAATACTTGGGGCTAGAAGACTTCTTGGCAGGGTCTGCTTGTAGAGTCACAGTATCTCCCCCTTTTTAATTGCACGAGGGCAAGTAGGATAAGTAGGATGCTTTGCTGGAAAGTGGTGGAAACATGGAGTCCTGAAAACTGAGCAAGATGCACAGGACAAACTAAGAATATCAGATTTGGGTTTGCAAAACAAATCCAGCTGGTGGAGGGAAGACGTGAATTAGAGCAGACACAGAGCAAGAGTCCAGCTGGGAAACAGACCACAGCTATCCTGGAGGAAAAGAGAGCTTTTCCAGCCCACCCTTCCCTGCACTTTTGTGGCAAAGCCTCACAGATTTTGAACCAGAACTGCCCTCTTCCTCCTCCTCTGCTCCCACATGAGCAAGCTGTCTGGGACATTAGCTCAGCTCTGCTCAGGTCCCACTAGGTTCTCTCTCTTCCTGCAGCTCCCAGCCTCTGGTAACAGATATCTCCGAGGCATGAGATGAACCCATCGCATTGTGGTTACTTCAGTTCCTTCCCTTTTGTCTGCTTTCAGGAGCCAGCACGGGCTCCTGGATGCAGATCACCCGGCTTGGCTAGGGTCCTCACCAGGGAAAGACCCAAGTCATTGCTGTTCAGACACTGCAAGTCCTGAACTCTCATTAGTAGTGCGAAATTGCTGCCTCAGTCACAGGAATTCACTCTGGTAATCCCATGCACAATCACGAGCTGGCTGCTCAGCAGGATTCGCATCTCATGATCTCAGGGACAAGCTCCTTCTCCACTCCCTTGGCCCTCCAAAAAAGCTGGCAAGGAGCTGCAGTCAAGCTCTTTGTGTTCCAGCAGGGTCACTTTTTGCCCTGCCTCCCAGAGAAATAGGCACAGAACCTGGGCTGCTGGTACAGCCCAGCAAGTGGCAGGGGCACCCACAGCCAGGAAAGACACTGGAAAAAGGCCCTAGGAAAAAAAAGTGAAGAACACTGCAGGGCAAAGAAGAAAAAAGGAGGGGAAATGCTGCTGGCTAAATGTCTTCATTCAGAAGTTATTACTTTGTAAATACAGCTCTTGCTCCTACTATATTTTCACCCCTTGGCATCACAGAGGAGCTATAAATATAGGTACTGATTATGCCAAAGTCTGGGGAAGGTGCTACAGCCTGCCTCAAAATGTGGGCTGGCACCCGTCATGTGCAAAACAAGAATGTGCTGTTCCTCTATGCAGGTCTTAACATTTCGAGCCAGACAGAGGGAACAAATGCCCGCAAACCACTTTATCATCATCAGAGACTAGCGAGACCTCATCTACATGCCTGCAGCCCTAGAATCTTTCCATGAACATTTCCAACATGCGTACTGCAAAAGAACATTTTTGTCCTTGGAACAGCACCATGGCGGGAGACTCTCACCCAAGGAGGGATGTCTAGGCTTGGCTCACAGCACTCTCCGACCCTGAGCACAGTTTGTTTTTCTTCTGGGTGCAGAAGAAGGTAGGCAGCGAGGAGCTAGATCCTCCCGTTCAACCTTCAGAGCTTCTTCACAGCTCAGTGCTACTCGAATCAAATGCCAGCTCTGCTGTGTAACTGAGAGCCCCGCGAGGCTTACACAGGCACTTTGGAGCAATTTGGAAGTTTACCACCAGGCAGCCCCTTGGGTAACAACATACCTGTAAATACCATGGGCAGGAAAACGGGCTTGTGTGTGTATGCGTGCAGTAGGTTCATAGTGATAATGCTGTCTGGATTTGCAACTGTCTAGACAATGGGAAAATTAGCATCATGAAACTGGATAGTTTTGTGAAATGCCCAGCCAAATATCTGGGAAATATTTTTGTAATGGTTCTCCTCAGAGGGAGATATGAGCCTGAGCCGTCCATTAGAGATGCAGTTCTTTTGTCTTGCTTTCTGGTCTGGGACAGAGGGCTTTAACTGAGCCTGCTGAGCCTCATCTGCCATGCTTTCCAGCCAGATGCCGGGTGCTACTGTGGAGGAAAATAAGCCCACAGCACAAGCATGGCAAATGAGCTTTCTGTAGGATGGAATTGCTGCTTTTCTCGCATGGAAAAGAAATTTCATCCTTAAAACTGGAGGTTAGGACCTCATGAGCAGTGTTTTACATCTGGAGATAAACAATTAAAAGCCTGTCTCCCCAGCTTGTTTTACAGCATACAACAAAGTCCAAATGATTTCTAGGTTGCAACATTTAGCTACTGCTCCCTATGGAGTAAAAGCTCACAGAGAGCAAGCAAGACTCATTCTGAACTTCCAGCCTGGAGCCCTGGGAGCCATTTTCTTAAATGATTCATCTTCTCAGAGAGGCACGGGGAGCTCTCCTCTCAGCTAGGACAAGAAGATGCAGCAACCAGGATTGCACTTATGGCTAAGGCTCAGAAGTCATTTGCCTCTGTGGTGTCTGAAAGGCCCTCCTCAGAGCTGTAAAGACAAGTTCTGCCACTATGGTTCTTGCTCCTGTAACAACCCTAGAAGTTCAGCTGAGCAGAGTTGGTGCCAGTGGGAAGAGGGAGGGAGGCAGGACCCATCCTTCCTCAGATGGCAGATACTTGAGGCTCTTGCAGTATCTCCATCCTGTGAAGAAATCGGGACAAGCTCAGACCACAGTGGTACTTGGGAGCCCTTACACAAAGGTAACAAGCCTGCTGCAGCCGAGCCCTTCTCAGAGAGGCACCAGTGTCCACAAGGAGAGAACACCAGATCCGCACCTGGAGGTAGGTTTCCCCAAACCAGGAATTTGCTTTAGATTTGGTTGCCACTTCATTGTCTTGACATTCAAGTAAAAAAAAAAGATATATTGTCCTGTTCCATCCTTTTTTCAACACCTTCCGTTGCTTCTCTGAAAACCTTCAGAAAGGGTAGGGGAGACCAGACACCAAGCACCTTATCTTTACCGAGCAAGGATGTTATCTTCCCCTCAAAGGAATGGGCTCTCAATTCATCTCAGGACAGCAGAGTTTAGGTAGTGGCTCAGTATTATTGATGATTGTCAGCCAGGGAACCTTTGGCTTGGTTTACCTTGTGGGAAGCCTTGAAAAACTGCTCTGAGCTTTCAGTGGATGTGTTATACAAATAAACAGAATAATATTTGCGAGCCCTGTGTAGATTCCAGGAAAATGTGGTGCTCAGACTGGGGCTTCTCCCCACGAACAGCAGTGGAGGCTTTCTTTCAGAGTCAACAATGACAACCAAAGGTCTGGATACAAAACACAGAAGGACTTTTAATGCAGAAGCTGAAGTTGCCATGGGTCACTTTTAGAGAGAACTCACATTTTCTTCTGCGAGGGGTTGTGTGATGTTTCTGGATGCTGTTCAGCAGCAGTTAAAAGAGATCTGGAAGGACAGTGTGTTGTAGCATGGGGTTTTGAAACCAACAGACCTGGCTAACCTGAGGAGGGAGATGTATGGTAAGGGATAAACTGCTGTGGGAGGCATGGCCAGAGTCATGCTGGTGCTAACAAGAAAGCTCCAGGAGAATCAGTGCTTGTTTGGGTATGGGTGGCTTGGCTGCCTAGGGCGTTAAGCTGGTGCAGTGCCCCAGAGCGCTCACAAGAGGAAACTTGAAACAGAAGCCTGAGCAAAGGATTGAGCTAGTGACCTTTTCTGTACTGAAAGACTCCTGTGGCATGAGGACACAGCTGATCCACAGCCAAAAAACAAAGCCTTCAAAACACAGCATGCAGGAAATGACTGGCACACAGTATGCTGCCAACCAGACCTCCATGTACCTGACGGGTGTGTGAAGAGAACCCTACGAGCCACCAGGGACAGGTCTTCCTCTCCAGCAGGGCACAGAGAAAGCACTCACAAAACCTGAGAAAAACAGATCCAGGGGTGTACTGAAAATGAGAAGCTGCCTTGCACCGATCCCACCATGTCGTCTGTCAGCGAGCAAGGAATTTTATTACAGTTGCACTGGCCTAGCTGAATTTGTTCTTTCAGAGACAGTGGAGGCTTAAATGGAGAATATGGGGTCCTGAGAATAGCAGTTATGGGAAAAGCTCTTAGCTCCTTGACTGGCCCTAATTTCTGATGAGGTATGCCCCGTGCAGTGACCCATGATGCAGAGCAGCACCCACAAGGCAGCCCTGGTGGCACCCTAAGAGACAGTTTGGATGAAGAAGGGAGGCCAGAAGCATGGGCAGGTAAATGTAATCTAATGTTGAATTGGCCTGCAATATTTGGAATGCGTTCAATGGTTCCAAGGTGTTCCACTTTGCCTAAACTGACCTAAGTGAAAGATTTTATTTGTTTTCTTGACAGAAATATTGAGAAGTCGCTAAACAAGGTCCCAGAGAAAGAGGGGTAAAGCTTCACCCCATACACTCAGGATTCAAACCAAGGAGGCCTGCTTTGCTCTGGAGATGAGTGCAGAAGCAGTTCAGAGAAACCGAACAAAATAAAAGCCTCTGTCCCCCATTTTATGTCAGAGGAAGATGGTATTTAAATACTTTTCAGATATCTTTGAAAGAATTTCCTACTCATGACAAAACAGCAGCACCAGAAAGCTAACATTCTTGTGCTGCAGATTCTGTTGTTGTTTGACTGTTCTGAGCTATTTCCTTGCTCCCATCCATCACAACACTGACTGGCCCATTTTTTCCCCCCTCCAGTTTTTGTAGAACTAATCTTTTAAGTTTTGTGGAGTTGATCTTGGCTCATGGCACACACCCCACATCTGTTTTTCTAGGCCTTACCATTTGACTCGGAATGATTGCGTTTTAACTTCATCCCCCCACTGCTACCGTCAAGTTTCAAAACAAAGCACTCCCACCACCAAGGCATACCCAGTGCCTGCGAAGGCACATGTCCCCTCACCTCCTGGTACTGAAGAGTGGAAGGTTACTCCAAGAATTTCAGCTGCTTATTTATTATTCTTTAAGATGATATGGTGAGAGCTGACAACATAAGTTAAGTACAATTATTCTTTATGAATGAATTTTCAAAGCTCTCCTTTTGGTTCTTACCCAAAATCCTTTGAAAGCACACCCGCAGATCAGTGGGACTTGACATACTCTTACTGGGCATGTTGTTTATGCTCCCTTTTGAAATCAAGACCTGATAAACCGTCCATCCCTGTTGGGCAAGTTGCCAAAGACTTTGAGGAGAGCCTGGCTTTGGACCGAAGACCTCAGCACTGCATGTCCCAAAGTGACCATGGCTTGCCAGAACCAGCAGGTACTTGGTCTCTCAAGGTTCTCCCAAAATTGAAGCTTCTAAAACTATGAGCCCTCTTTGAAAACATAAGGCCTTAGCTTCTTAGTGCCCTTCCTGAATTTCAGTTAGGGAAATTGGAGGGGAAAAATACAGGTTTCAGAAGGACAACTGCTACATCAGAGATAGGATATACTTAAGCAAGAGCACGTCTCTTGAGCACGTAGTCAGAGAAACTCTGCTGAAACTCTGCAGATTCGTGACCTTCAGTTAAATTTGGCTAGATATATCTGGAGTGGATATGCTTTCTACCACTCTGCATCTGGTAAGACAGTTAATAAATACTTCTTTCAGCATCATCTTTCCTGTGGTATTTTGCTCATTCTAATTTTGCTACTAGGCAGAACTCAGAAATGCAGGAATGTGAAAGTTAGAGGGAAGGTTTTGTCCCAAGTGCAAAACAGTCTGGGCTCCAGTGCACATTTCCTTTGGTGTGGGAGTCAAAACCCAACAGAAAAGATGAAGGCCACAGGTTAAAGGTAAATCCCTGCCGAGGTAACCTCTCTTTCCTGGCCTGTGAGCACTGCAGAGTCCTGACCACCTTTGCTGGGTTAACCCAAGTTCTGGATGGCTACAGAACTGAAATAGTAGCATTAAAAAAAGAAAAAAAAAAAAAAAAAAAAAAGATGTGAAAAGAAATTTTGAATGCTGCTATTTGGTAACTTAATTACCTTGAAGAACAAACAATGAGGGAAACAGTTTTCATAGGGGAAAACTAATAGGACTTAAGGAAAAAAGGTGAAGTCTTTAAACTTTTATACAGGGTAAGCTCTCTGGTTGCAATTAGGAAATGTTAGCTCAGTCAGGCATGGAGAGCTCTTCCTTGCCAACGTCCGAGTCTTGTTTTGTCTCTGATAATTCCACATTCTGCAAGAGACAGCTCATGTTTGATGGTAGTGGGTTCAACATATAAGGCTAAATGCTGTCCTGGCACAGTATGACCCTTCAAAAAAAAATAGGGAGGGAGATTTTTTTTTTTTTTTTTTTTTTTTACTGACAGTTTTATTGAAGATAACATGTAAGCAGCACTAAGAATGATTATTAGCTATGTTTTTCAAAGTCTGGACAAATTAATTCTCTTATTCAAGCACAAAGGAACAGCTTTAAAATATCTTAGCTGTGTTTTGACATGCAGAGAAACGAGGGATCTTCAAAACAGCCATTCTTTGCTATGAATGGTACCAGAATATGGCTTGTATCAGCGTACAGGGCCGATACTGTTCAGTGTCTCCACTTTCTCCATTCAGGTTTCCCTGTTCTGTTCCCCATTCTCAGCCCTTCCCAACTATAAGCCCAAGAGTTATTTGTGACCATCAGAACAGCAGCAACTGACTGAACCAGTGGTACCACGCGTTTTCTTCAACAGCAACTCCACATAACTGTTATGCCAACAATAAATGCCACATAACAAGGAATTAATCCACTCCACCCTCAGTCAAACCCTACTGACATTAACCCTTACAGCTCCTCGCTGTATAAGGAAGCCTGGGGTGAAGAACAATCTATTTCTTAGAGTTATTCCTGCAATGGGCTGCATCAAAACAGGGAAGACCATCAGGCAGAATAGCTGTGTTTGAAACACCTCCCTCTAGATACGTACTTGGCTGCAGGAAGGAGGAATTTGGAGAGATGGCTGATGGATGGACACATGGATGCATTTTAGTGCAGTATAACACAACAGGACTCCTTGGAAATGAGTGTTCCTCACTTCACTTGGCCCAGAATTTCTTGTGTCTCCTTGCAGCAGGTGGCCCTTGAAGTCCAGAGAGCTCCAAGCCACCCTGCTGTTTGTAGGATGGAGCTGAGCAGCCCATACTGCTAATTGGCCTCAAGCCTCCTATATTCATTCCTTCTTCTCACCCCCAACACAAAACCCTTGACAGAGCAGGCGCACCTTGGAACAACTAAGAAACCCCAAAGATCCAGATTTGGGAAAAAGCAGGTGGAGAGCACGAACAACACATTTACAGTGGTCACCTGAGTGCAGCACTACACAAAATACCAAGAGGAAGAGTTGAACATTATTTTCTTTTAAACTACAGATGGGATGCATTAACCACAAAGGAAACACAAGAAGAGCCTGTATCTGGAAGGAATAACAAACATTTGCATAACATGCATGGTGCATTCAGTGCTAGCAGGAGGTGCTGCACGAACCGTCCAACAGGCTGAGGACCTCTTTTGTCAATGGGATTGCAAAATTAGAAGCCTCCTCCCGAAAGTGGCCTGAAAGCAGTTAACTGGGAAAGAAAGTGGGTCAGTCTCCCAGGCACAGAAACCGTTTCATCTCTCAGAGTCTACACAGCTTCCATGTAACCCCCGTATTGTGCGGCAACCAGTTTCAGGATTCCATAGTAAGATACACAGAGCAAATTCATATGACCCCATCAAAATACAAAAAGTTTTACTACTTAAACCTGTACTGAAATTTGGGTACACAAGTGCCCTAGGTGGTGGCATAACAACCTATCACACAGGAACACCACAGGCTGGGGCTGAAAGCTGTGTAACTGCAGTGATATAAATATGCTGGTGTAGCAATACCAGTCTTCCTCTCCACTCTATCCTGGAGATTGCCAGCACAGCTTCTCTCCACCACTCTACACTGCCTCTCTCACATGTGTTGAGGTTGTAATAAATTCCAACTATTTTCTCCTGCAGGCATCAGTCAATAGTAGATGGCTTGAGTCAACAGAACTTAAAGTCATTTCAGGTAAGTCAGACTCCTTTATCTACCATCTCATCCCTTTTTTCTTCAGAGGATGATGTAAGAATGGATCCATCAGACCCATAACATATAGGATCACCCAAAGCTACCTCCTCACAAACTGTTGCCACATGTAACATCAGGGAACAAACCTTGTTCTTTAACATAAGTACTAAGGGCCTGCGTATTTTGGAGCAAAGGGAGTGTGGCTGAAATTCTTCCCTTGCTGACATTCTACAGTGCTGAGCTGTTAGGGCAGGCACCAGGAGCAACAAATGTAAAGTCAAAGGCATTGTAATGTAAGGAAAGGTTGGAGAAACACAAACAGAGTTGTCATAATAACATAAGCCAGAATTCATTACCCGTGTAACCAAAAAGAAACTACTGATATTCCAATTTCCACCCATAAATAGCTGTAGTTGGGGCTCTGAGTTTAAAAAGAATTGAATGACTTACCATATGTTGTACTGGGTGGTTTCAGTCGGAAGTCCACAAAGGATCAGTTAGACAGCAATTTTTCCTGTTGAGACAAAAACCAAGAGGTAAAAACTGCCTTGCCAAGCCCAGAAGATAAGCACAAAGACACATTGTTTTAAATCACAGGGGAGCAGAGTATGCTGGAACACATAAGGCACAAAGCAAATACAGACTCTTTGGGTGTTTAGACTACCGCTTGTCTGCGTTTTTGCAAGTTGGGTTGAATGAAAAACAATTTACAAGGAGTTCAGGGTTACTGCAGGCATGCCAGAGAGTCTCAGCAGCACAGGGAGTTGTTTAACCTGGGAAGTGAGCTTATTTACAGGTAAAGGTTCCAGGTGTTTAAAAGGCAACGAGGAGATGCAGCTCAAAGAGTGTGGTAGTGAGGAGCTGGCTCACAACTTCACAGCTAGACCTTGTCCTGCTTTTCCCTCCATCACATGCTATGATGTCCAAACCTCTTGGCAAATGGGTCCCACTGCAGCTCCCTGCCTTTATCCTGGACAGCTTCATTCCTGGAGATGCAGCAGTGAAGGGCATGGCCAGCAGGAGACATCCCAGGTTTTCCCTGGCCTGTTTCTGTGCCAGGGATCTACTTTGTTCCTGTGCCCTGAGCATCCCAGTTACCATCAGAAACAGACCTGGCATCCAGGCTTTCTAGTCCAGGAAACTGAGTTTACTGATGGGGGAGGTGTACAAGAGGCATGGAGAACCAGCAGAGGCCCTGCAGACACTTCACACTGGTTACTCAGTAGATCAGTCCTGGTGCCTATGGGAGAGGCAGGTTGTCTCAGTCACAGAAGACTGCAGACAGCAATTGAGGGTTGCTGCAGCAATGGCTGAGACTCAACAACCTCTGTCTTTACATCTCTTCCCCTGTGCCTGCAGAGATTGCAGGTTCTCTAGGACATGGCATATCTTTTACCTTCTACACTTGCAGGCAGCATTGCAACACTTACTGGGATCAATGGAGTATCCCTCAGCAAAGCAGTAAGGGGAGACTTTCCTTTAATCCCAATTTATCCCAGAATAGACTACTCCAGGATATTACCCAGAGTGTATTTGCCAAGCTGGTTTAAACAAATATGAGGAAGCTCTGTGAAGCAGGTCCCCTGGCGTCCCAGCCTCACCAGCTCCTGAAGGTCCCAGCCCAGAGGTTAAAAGGCAGGAGGGGAGCAAACAGCATTGGTTTTGTGTGACGCAGAGGGCTGAGAAATTTTGAAAGACAGATTATTCAAAATAAAAAGTGGTGCAAAAACAGATTAGAGAACTACCGTGCCGTGACTATTAATGAAGCGATAGAAAATATCAATCACTCCCCAGCCTCTGAAGCTTGCTGTGAGAGAAGAATTAGGAGATTTTATGTTCCAAGTACCAGGAAACCGCAGGGCCCTGGTGCCTAGTTCTCAAAAGAACACTGTTTGAATCACAGGGAGGAAAGCAGAATGCTGCAAAGAGAGCCAAAGGCAGGGTTTAAAAATAGCATCTTTCAGTCTAGTATCTTTTTTCTTCTTCTTAAGAGCCTGGATATAGGATCAAGTCAGAGGGTGGATGAAGAGAGCAGATTAGCCCTCGTGGAGAGAGTTTCCCTAAATACAGTACTGCTGGGTGGTGGTGGGGGGGTCTCAATGTCTGGGGAAAATGTGGCACCATTCTACCACCTCCCATCCAAAACAACAGATGAACACATTGTACTTCTGGAACGATTCTGACCCTGGCTGCATTTTGGGGCTATGAATGCAGACAGCAGAGGAGAGGGGGACACAAGAGAGACTGAAGTGGAAAGCTGGCAGCAGTGATGGATATGATGAATGCTTCCCCTGAGTCCAACCTAGGAACAAGCCATGCACAAGGAATGCTGCATCCTGCTTACACTTCCCAGGCATGCCCTGGACTGAAATGCTGAGGGATTCCTGTACCCCGTTAGTGGTGGCTGCAAAGTGGGCTTTCCTGTAATTTTGGAGACCAGCAGTACAAAGCTACTTTGGAGAGAACAATGCTGTTAAGGTATATTATGGGACAGCAGCAGGAAACAATGTCTGGTGCAGCCTGAAACCTAACACTTCTCCAAGAACTGTTTCACTTGATGTTTCACAGCCAACCCCCAGCACCCCAACTCCCCTAAAAAAAACAAACAACCCCCAAACCAAAACCCACCAACGCTATCCCCTAACACACTTGGAACAAGCACTTGCATAACCCTGCAGTTTGTAAACCCATGGCAAGATGTTGCATGTTTAGAAACTGTGAGGCAGAAAGGAAAAATTCCTTCTAGGAAGTGGAACTCAACTTCTTCATGTATCTAAATTACAATCAAGGGCTGATCAGGCTCCTGGTACCAAACTGCTGGCTTCCTCATATCATCTGTGGCATATATAAGACGATATGGAAGAACTGCACATCTCAAATCTCCTTTCTATGCATTTAGAACCTGATTTAGGGTATTTGAAGTAGCCTTGCAAAGAATGAAGTTCTGGCAGAACCATGTTAAGAACGAATTTGAATTTACAGCAAAGACCCAGGCGCCCAACAAGCAATTCAGTCATGTTTTGACACAGGAGAGTTCATGTCATGGCCTAGTCCAGGAAAACAAGTGGCAAAATCCTTTTCTGAAGGTGACTAAGTGGTTTGAAGCACGCTTATACCAGCAGACACTGGACCTAGGTGTCTTACCAGCTACCAGTTTCATGCTTTCCTTCTTTGTTTATCGGATAACTGAGGCAACAATATCTCATTCACCTCCCATTTTAAAGAAAAAAAAAATATATCCCCCTGAGAAGCCTTCAGATGCTGTTCTTTTCCCACATACAGCTCCAGCTGTTTTCACCTTTGCATTACTCGTTCTGTGCAGATCCAGGTCAACTCTGCAAATAACTTCCTGGCATTTTTAGAAGCCTTTCACTCTGTGATTTTTAGGTGGAATTTCAAAGCTTTCCAATAAGATACTTATGATTGGCCAGGAAGAACACACACATCATCCTTTCTCTATCTCTGTATTGGCTGAAAAGCTCCAGGATATATTTGCCAGGTGACATAAACTATGTTTTCCACATATCCTTGTATTCAGATTAGCTCTCCGCTAACAGCAATTCACCAGCAGTAAAATTGGCTATAAAACTCCGTCATCAGGTGTTTTGTGAGCCAAATCTCTGAAACCTTACACAGGATGACCTCCTGTTGCCCAGACCTAGAGAACAAGACAAAACTACTGCAAAGAGCTCGTTTTCCATTATCGCTGCACTGAATGGGCTGCATCATTAAGGCCCCAGCAGCAGGAACTGCAAGGCAGCCCCTGTCCTCAGGAGTTTAAGATCTGAGCCAGACAAAGCAGAGAATAGTCCTGAATTACCTTTTCTTGTACTGGGATATTTTAGATGAATAAAGCTGCAGGTTTTGGCACGCAGCAGCCAGCCCTGACCAATTTGCTTTGTATCCAGACTGCTTAAAAGGTACCAGGGTAAATTCATCCCTTTGATTTTTGTTTGGGCAGAATTCCAGGTCTCTTATTGAACTCCCATTTTTGATTGCACGCCATAACTGTGCCAGACAAATATCCATCCAAAGCAACAGCAGCACGTCTAGCAGATCCCCTGGGAGTTTACATTAATGTCAGTGATGTCCAGGCACCTTCTGTCCTTGTTCCTCTGCTCAGGACCATGCGGCCAGTGCAAACTGAACGATCAACAACACTTTACATGTGTGCAGAAGCAAGCCCGAGCTACCACAGTTATGACATGATGTCAACATGGGGAAAAAAAAGGAAACAACAAAAAACCTCCACACCTGTGCTCCTGACATGGTCTGGAGCACTGGAAGCCTCTCCTGGGAACCCAAAACAGTTGCTCATGTCTAATCTCTGCCTCAGTTTTAGCGGGGAATTTCCTCTCTGCACTTCAGGTGGAACAATATTTTAAGCAAAGCTATTGCAGCCTGATGACTGAAGAGGCAATTTAAGGGAAGGCATCCAGTAGCTGGAACTACAGCTCCATTATGTTATATTAACTATTGAGCTCAGTGTAGGAAGCCAGACAATTGCATACTGAATTAATAACGTTACTTATTCCATTTGGTGGAGCATGGAGGACACTTAATCGTCACAGCACTTTAGGTCAAAGCTGGCATCAACAGCTCAGCTCTGAGAGTGTTTTATGGAAAACATAGAGGTGGATTGAGTAGCTGGAAGTGAAAAGAGTGTGAATGTGTGAAATACAGCAGGTTTGGTAATAATAAAGTTATATGGCCTTGATTCTTCATTTCGCTTCTAATGCTCTGGCAACACTTTGTCTTAGGGAAGAATAACCAAGTCCCTAAAGATAAGTTTGGGTTGGAGCATGTAGAGGACCGAAGATCCTATAGACCTTTTTTTTTTTTTTAAAAAAAAAATAAAAAAAATATCAAAACATTTATTATTTTTAAAACAAAAAGTATCTGCTTAACCAAAGCAAGAAAATGTCACAGACATTTTTTGGGGGGAGGAAAAAAAGTAAATAAAATAATAAAAGCTCTGAGAATGAAGAATTTTATTTGGAACGATCAACTATTAAGTAAATGTTTGCAGGAAGTTTCAGCCGTAGGAACTCTACCTTTTGAAACAGAGGGATTAAAACATTACAGAACTACAACAGGGCTTCCAAGATATCTCCCCTGTTATGCTTCTTTCATTTCTCTACTTCTTAATTTGGGGCTCTCCAATTGCCATCTCTTTCAGCCATACGAACCAGCCATCATGAAAGAATCAGCATTTTTCCCCATCACTCAGCAGGAACAGCCTATCACTACATTTCTCAACCCTAATCACCTCCAACTGCTGTGGGTTCTAAAATTCAGTTTACTGGAGAAAAAAACAACTGATCTGCCATTTCCTGGAACTCTGATTTCCATGCCTTTCACGGAACAATTTCATTGACTTCACAGCAGCCTATCTGGATTTACACCTGTGTAAAAACAAGGCAAGAAAACTGACCCTTGGTGTGGAATATCAAGTTCATAAATGTGTTTTGTCTCTCCATGAATCTCCCCATCTACCAAGGTGAACAGCTGTTGCTATAAATCAGACAGTCTGAGCTGGCCATTAGAACTTCATCCAGATGATCCGTTTAAAATATACAAAGGCAAGGTTTTGGAAATAAAATCTACCCTGATGTCCTCAGGGACATCTTCTGTTGGAGAAAATCTCACAATTCAAAGCTAAAATTAGCTCACTTGAATGCTTTTTCAGGAGAGCTATGATACTCAAGAGTAACATTGCCTCGAGAAGGCCTGTTAGATGACTTAAGGGATCCTAAACATCTGGCAGCTTGGTACATACTGCTTTGGAGACATCTAGCATCTTTTTCAACTTCTCTGTGGGTGTAACTCTGGACTGTTAGCTCAAATGGCTGTATCTGGTCCAGTTCCCATCAACCATTCTCTCTATTTGAGAAGGAAACACTTGCTAAAGTCTGGAAACAGCTGGCAGAGTTGGGCGTAGCTTGTATTAACAAAACACGCTCTTGTTTCTGACCACAGGCTGCCCTTTAAGTTCTGGCTGCAACTGCCAAGGGCTCTTCATAGCTTTTAGGGTGAGACCACGTCACCCAGGATGTACAGGCTGACTGTTAAAGGTTGACCCTTGGAGCATAACACTCACTGACAGGACAGATAAAGCTTTATGCAAAGGTAGAGGGGAGCAGGATGAGTCCCATTTTACCAACTGGGAAACCGAGAGGCAGGGTGATCAAATTACTGGCCTCGTATTACTTCCCAGGGCGAGCAAGAGAACAGTATCTTCCTTTCTCAGGGGTATGCACTAATTCAGGTGGGTCAACATGCAAGACCTAGCCACGCACCATTCACCAGCAGTTTAAATCCAACCAGGACAGGGCTGCTGGACTGAACCTCCCACTCCTTTCCGTACATAGCACACATCTGCTCTCGTTCACATAAAAAGGTTAAATGCAGCTCAAAGGGGCAAGATGGTTGATCAGTCTCACACCAACTGCACAGTCACCTATTCCCACAACAGGCAGTCTCCTCTACCTTCATGGTCACAGCTTTGTCCTGAAAGGTAAGAGCAAGCGAGGTGTCACTGTCCTGTTAGGCTTTGTTGTTCATCTTTCTAAGGGCAGTGGAGTGTCAGACACAACATGAACATGGAAAAAACAATTAAACCCAGTCAGAGCACTACCTTGAGCCCCCAGACAGTCACAGAGAGTAACAAGCCCAGCTTCTTTTGCTCAGTTCCATGTGTTCTGAGACCATGAAAAGGAACTTTATGATATGCTGGAAGGGATGAAGTATTAACTATCAAAAACTAGACTGAAGTAACCAAGAGCATGGATTATTTTTTGCTTTGATACATGCTTATGTAAATTCAAATACATATGCTTAAATGCAACCTTTCTTCAATTCCAGCAGAGCTTATTAAATCTATTTAAGTGAGACAAGCTAGGCTCCGTGTAATGCCAGGAACTCCCCAGACAGTTTTCCTTCCTACTTAATATGATACTCTACAATTACACATACCAGAGCCTTTCATTCAAGCATTTTAATTTACAAATACTTTTTACATTTTTTTAATGTCCCTACGGGCAGGCAGGCATTAAGAGTCCACTTTATTCAAGAGTAATCAATCGAAGTGAGGAGAGGCGGCCTGTTTTGCTCCAGATCACGCACTGAAATACTACCAGAGCTTAGAAACCTCCTTCCTTGTCCCTGCTTAGTAGTCACTCAGAAATACAATTTCCACAATTTGATAGCAGATACATTCTCTGAATGCTGGGCCCAAAACTCTGAACAGAGATGTGGAGAATAAACTCAGTAGCCAAAGAAAAAAAACAAGGAAGCAAACAGAGACTAACCTTAACCAAAATTGTCCACAGTGAGGACCCCCTTCACCCTTTCTTCGGTAAGTTCCCTTACCAAGGGAGCACTACTCTCTGTCATGCAAATCTGTCAGGCCACGTGTCTTCCCAGCACAAAGCGTTTTCTAGGGGAGAGAGGTATTAATTACTAAATACTTACTAAAATACTTGAACTCAGCTGTGTGTTTTCTCAGCTATCACACAACAAACTGCACAGCTGCATACAATCCCAACACTCAGGCATATCTTTTCTTTTTTAACTTATCAGTTCCATTATTTCTAGAGTTTATGATGAGTTTTAAGAACATGATTTGCCCCTCTCATGGGCCCAAAGACAGAATCTGTTTAAGTCCAGTCTCCACAGCTCTGTGGAGCTTACAGAAAGCAGCCCAGTACCAAGAAATACAGGCTCCAATGGGATTCTTACCAAAGCCAGCCACAGGGCACCAGCTTGTCTTCTGCTAGGACTTCAGATTATCTCTATCAACCCCTAAGCACTGAGAAGCACTGCTGCTATTAATTCCAAGGCTTAAAAGCAATCCCTAAGAAGAGACACCCCTTTAAACTCAAATTTTTAAATAAATACCACACAGCCAAGTACCTTCTGCTCAGGAACGAACTCCCACATGACACCTTTGCTTCACACCTGCAGAAGATGCACCCTTGGGGTGGAGCTGCACAGCCTGGGGCAGGCAGGTGATGCTTTCTTTGCTGGGGTGCAGCCAAGGGCTTCAGGTGACATAGACTTCAAATGACAGGTAGAAACGAAGGCTGGAGATAACACTGCAAGTCCAAACCAAGCTGTGGCAGTATTTTTCCATATGCTCTTTGTAAGTGGAGTGTAATTGTACAGATGAGGAAGCTCCTACCTTTACACTAGAACTGCTTATGAGAGAAGCAACCTTTCTGGAGAGGTCAAATTTAGGTAATCGGGGCCAGCCATGCTGGTTCAGGGCCATGGAGAATCAACAGCCCCTAGGTATTACAAAATAAGCATCTCCCCTGTCTTTGCTTGGGCTTTATAGTGAGACAGTGACCTGGCTGCAGCGGAGACAGAAGATTAAACCCAAGGTGCAAGGGGCAGGCTGTATCTGTAGGAAGTGATCTGGGCTGCAGCAGTGAAAGCTGGGAGATGAACAGCCCCAGGGATGGCTCGAAGCAAACCTTGCCCCAGCGTTTCTGTTTGCAGGTCTGTTCCTGAAACACTCTGCGCACAATGTTTAAAGGGGATAAAATGAAATCTGCCATCCCTCCATGTAAATAAAGGGATTTGTCATAAAGCTAACAGATCCTGCTCTTAAGTAGTTCCCAAGAATATGAAGTGACAATGAGGTGCCTAAGAAAATAACTTTCCCACTGCCTGGGAAAAACCACTCCTAGGACAATAACTTTACAGCTGTGATTGATACAGGCTTTGCAAGAAAACAGGGGTCTGAAAGACTCTGTGTATGGTCTCAGCAAGGAGAACAAAGACAACAAAATAAAGGAGATATTTTTTAAGGGTCTGTGTCTTACCTTCAATTATCAGCTTGAAGGAAACGTTGCTGGAATGGTTACAGCCGGCCAGTTGCTCTGTAGGAATGTGATATGCACCTGGCAGGCACAGGGAGCAGTGAGCTGCTGCTTGTAGCATGTTGACCACCCAAGGGATCACCCTGGTAGGTCACGTTCATCGTGGGTTCCCACTAACTGTTGTGGTGCCACTCTCTGGCTGCCCTATCACTGCAGAGGTGATGTGGACTTTTTTTTTTTAAATGGCCCCGCAGAGAATTTTTAGAGTTGCATTGTACCCAAGAGGCTGAAGCAGAGAAACATGAACCTGTGACCTCCAGAGCTGAAACTCTAGGGCTCCACAGGAGTTTTGTGGTTCATTTACTATGAAGCTAGGTTTGCTGCCAGGTTTGAACCCCCAAGACTTCCTAGTACTACACCCTGATGGTCTCCCTTCGGGATACAGTACGTTCTCCTACCATTTCCCCATCTCTTCCCATGAGCTTGTGAAAACAAAGAAGCTCACGTTTGATAACTGCTCCACGCAGAATAATTAGGTGTGATCACAGAATCCAGCAATGGAAATCATTTACCCAGTGGGTCAGTCTCACTTTCCTGAAGAGGGCCCAGACTGTTGGCTCTCTCTTTTACTGAAGGTATAAATGGTTGCTGCTTTCTAAGAGCAAAGTTCTCCCAAAACTAAAGTTATGATGGACAGAGAACAAGCAAGCTCAGTTCATGAAGAAATACAACTTCCATCTTCATGTCACTCCACTGAGTTGAGGGCAACTGCAGCAGCACTGATGGTGGACTTACCCATCAAGGGGAAAACAAGGCTTCCTTCAAATCCTCTTTTATTTACTCCAGTCAGCTGTGCTGAGTGTATTGATTCAATCAGCTATTTCCTTAACCATAAAACCAGATGTGCGCCGTCACGGCCCATCTACAGGGACTGAATCAATGCCATTTAGAAAATGCAGAATAAAAATAAAAAAAAATCCCAAGAAAGCTGAGATATGCTGATGTTTGGAACTCTCAGAGTTTCATAGGTAAATTGCTTTTCTTCTGAGTCCCATTTATTTTTGTTACCTCCAAAGAAATGCTGTTTTAGCCACATTTCTTGGAAGCAGCGTTGAGATCTAATGGGTTGTTACTGATTTGAATTCTCAGGGGAGAGGCTGGAGAATAGAGGGAATGCAGTATTATCTTTGCTTCTGGGCATCAGCAACTTCTGCAAGCAATACGGTGCAGTACATGTCATTCTTTGCTGAAGCAATTAATTACCTTGGTCCCCAATGAGAAGAAATATTCAGCTTAAAAAAACACTGCAGCCCTTTGGACTTGGGTTAACTTCTGGGCGTCTGGGTAGATGTGTGGATTAGGGAGGCTGGAGCACTCAGTTTTTCTTCTCAGAGCATGTTCTGATTTTCCACTATACTTCTTATAGACACTGTCACCTGAGGCAGTTCCTCTTTGAGAAGAATCCCGTAAGAAATGTGGCCTGGCTTCTTCCCAGCTTTGAGTTCTGGCTACCAGGTCTCCAGGTCACCTATTCCTAAGGAGCAGAGGAAGAGAAGGATCTGAGGGCTGTGATGATTTCTCCATTTGCTGTGTCTTTCCACCATGGCAAAGGTGATAAGGTGGGGTCCACACACCCGCTAACACCTGATGAACCTCCTCGTATCCTGCTCTTGCCAGGCTAGAGAGGCAGGGTGAGCAAACGCCAGCACTGCAGGAGACTGGGGCTGCTATGTCTCATCTAAAACTGCAGCTACAAAGAGGAGAATTGTACAGGAGTGGGGTGGAATTTTCTGCAGAGTGCTTTAAGCAGTGTAGCTGGAATAGGCTACGTGCCAGACTGTAGACATTCCTAGTGCAGCTTTCCAGAATGTGAATAAATTTGAAATATATGTACAAAACACCATACAAGATGGGCCCTGAAATGCCTGGAGAGTACATGGCATTGCCTTTGTATCCTTAGGGTCTGAAGGGATTTCTGCAAGGCCAGGCAACCCCTTCAACTCCAGTGTCCATGTATGCTGACCAATTCTTTTACTATATTGAGAAATTACCTCACAGTGTCATACCTCTCTAATGCACAGACTCATTTCCCATTGATTTGTCCCTTAATTGCCACCAGAAGATGATGTAGCTGTAAAATACCACAAATATCATGGAGGCAAAGGGAACTTGAGATTGTGTTACTTTGGAAGGCCCGAGTGGGCTACAGAGTCTCAGAGTTGGTCCATCCTGAGATCCAAGCCACTAGGGTAGAGTCAGAATTGATTCACTGCAAAGGGAAGTGTCATTTTAGCAAATGGATAATTCAAATTTAGGAATCACTGAATAACACTCAGGTGAGCCATACCCTAATGTCTACCTAAACTCTATGCCTAATGTACATACCAGCTCTACATCCAGTCCTGTGCTCTTTTGACACTTCACGGAAAAAAAACACAGGGGTAGTGTATTGCATCACAGGTAGCAAATATTCCAGACCAATATAGGGTAAGTCCTATAACAGCTGAGCAGTCTCTGGGGAAAGACTGCTGCCATATAGATAGATGTGCTTTCCTCTGGTATAAGAGTCAGTGGGGGTCTTTCTGCTGACATAATAATAATCCTTCGTATCACCGAGCACTGCTAATTAAAACCAAAAGGAATAGAATATTTTCCAAAGATGACTTGCTATTTTTCCGCACTTAAGAGACTTGTTTGACATCCGAAGAGTGGAGCTCTGTGTTGGCATGGGCAAACACTTAAATTAGTCCAGAGGTAGCTTTTGTCCTTTAGTAACCATCATAGTTGCAGAAAGAAATAAGTCAACAGCAACAACAAACAGCAACAACAAACTCTGGAAACACACACAGCCAAATGTTGGATTTAAAGGCAGGAAAATGGCCTATGTACTGTTCTGCTCCTGACCTGTTCTTTACACTGTACTGTTTTGCACGTTGCTCTTTCTCTTCCCCAGAGCGGAGAGAAACCAGATCTTAAAACATTCACAACGAATTTTCAAATCAATAACATGTGAGACTTTGTCTAAAAGGTAAAGTTGTTGTAAAAATCAATGTCAGAGAGAAGGCTTTGCCAATTCAATTATACTTGTTCTTCTCAAGCTG
This sequence comes from Anas platyrhynchos, assembly GCF_047663525.1. Taxonomy (NCBI): domain Eukaryota; kingdom Metazoa; phylum Chordata; class Aves; order Anseriformes; family Anatidae; genus Anas; species Anas platyrhynchos. The sequence goes on from NC_092602.1 coordinate 3,708,753, forward strand.
AAAAAAAAAGGAGAAACAAAAAAAGGAAAAAGATGTGGGCTTATTTCAAGCCCAATAAATGTTCCTTGGGCTAACATCCCAATTTTGTAAATATTCTCAGGGTTTCTCAAGCCAGGTCCCCTCAAGGGGTCGTAATTAACTCTAAATAGGGTTACCTTGATTTAAAATCAGCCTCATTTCAAGCAGTGTTTCTGCCTGTGTCCACAATTTTAAAATAATGTTGTGTCCATTAGATGGCATGAAAGCTTACCAGAAATAGGAATCAGCTTTCAAAACTTAAACACAAGTAAGTGTGATTAGACATGGCAGCTGTCTAGAAAATATTCAGCTTTATCACTGAGTATTGGGCAAAATATGAATGATTGTACCCATTCCAGTAAGCGCAGAACCAGAAAGGCTCCCACATTACCCTCTGCTTCTCGAGGCAAGTTTCATTTTAAAGCTTGACCCCAAAGAAAAAGAAAACAGCAGATATAAGTACAAACAGCTGTGCTCCTGCTGGCTTAGCTGGAGACTTCAAGGAGCTTGTGAATCACTCACCCAAAGACATGCTGTATACAGCACCCAGCCAAAGTGCTGAATCCAGGCCACCGCGGGTAGAGTGAATGGTGCGGCAAAATCCTCATACAGCTGTGGTATCACAAAGGTGCACGTGGCACAAGATTTCCTCTCTGGCCACGATCTCTCTTTGTCCCATACTACCTGTTACGCACCAACCTCTCTCATGCTGCACATGGAATGAAAATTTTTTGGAACAATAATAATATTTTTGATCTGCATTCATAGAGGATAGTCCTGAACTGTATTTCAGGTGCTGGAAGCTGCTTCAATGCCAAATAATATAGACAGAATCAAGAGCTCCAGTCTCTGATCTGGACTGCTTGCATTTTTTGCCTTAGCATGGGCATGCCACCTCTGTGCCTCGTGGATAGGAAATAACACGTCTGTCCTGAAGGGCTGACTAATGCACACCCTGATGTGCACTTGGTACAGTTTACTGCCAGACACTTCTCCCTCCACCAGAACAAAGACATGGCAACGTCCTTGTATCCAGGTATAAGGCTTGCCACATCCTGCTCCTTGTCAAAAGGCTGTCAATAATCTTCTCACAGCTGAAAGAAAATGCCTAGGAAATAAATACCAACACCAGTAATTTAGGTGCAAAGCCAAACTCTGAATGACCCTAGCCTCTCTCACATGACAGAAATCTCTTATAAATATACACCAAATACAAAATCAGTTACAGAAATACCCTGAAAAATCTGTACTTGGTTAAACTGAAACTAAACCATGTCAGGAATTTGGGTAAGTTTTTGCTTAAAGTCTATCATTATTGGCACTTGATCAGATACAGATAAGTTAGATTTCCAGCTTGTAAAGAGAATAACACAAAAGGAATTGGAGTAGATTAATTTCACATGTTTTGTTTCAGGACAGGTAGTTTTTTAAAGCACTAAAGCTATGTTAATATAACTCTGCATTACAACGGAGCTGTAATTTACAGGAAAAGTTTTAAAGCCTGTAGTCCATGCATTTTTGCAATGTTTAAAAGGCTTTTTTTTTTTCCCCAATATGGTGTCAAGTGAGTAAGATTCAGAAGGTGTTGAACACATTATTTTATTTATTACTGTTTTTACCAAACACTTAATCACATTCTTTTATTTGTTCCTCACCAGGAGAACAGAGTTCAAAGGTGTATTTTGTGACTTTTTAAAAGTCACGTTTCTCATTACATTTTGCTTATATGCTACTGTAACACCAATCCCAAACACAACTGGGGTTTGTCTGTGCCCTCCGTAGAGTACCTGCACTGAAGAGCTTACTACTGCAACAGACAAAAATAGAAAAGGCAGAAGCACTCCTTGCATTTCACATGGGGAAGTGTGACAGGGACAATTCAATGCTCTATCCAAGATCCTGTGGTACCTTTGGGAAAGGGAGGCATACGACCTTTAAATCCCTTGAGCTTTGATCTGCATCCTTAAACACGTCATCTGTTGCCCAAGAACGATACAGATGGGTCTCCTTGGAGGGGTGATTGTTCCCTGCAGATGTTCCTGACAGCAGCTATCCTAGCACTGTACATTTTTATGGCTGTCCTGCAGGTGATGCATACGAAGTAAGAAGCTGGTGGTCATTTTCCTGCTGTGCAAGAAGACAGCAACTTTGAGCATGAAGTAGAAATAGGGAAGTAAATAACTGCACATGACCATGAAAAATAGTAGTGGAACACAGTAGTTTTCAGAGGAGGTTATGAAAAGCACAGGAGCATTCTTTGAAAGGATGTGGCCATTTGGAGTAACCGCATCTCAGATGCTAGGACCAACCTATTTATGATTGCTTCTTCCCAGAGGAATCACTTCAGGGAAAACCGTGTTCATTCACAATGCCTTACCGACACAAGTCAGTCTCCCTCCAGCACCACACTGAAAATGCAGTTCTAATACACTTCTCACTAGGACACTGAAGACAAGTGATGTTGATAAAGAACTCTGGAATCTGCATTTCTAGGGAAGGGGGTTATATCACCAGGATTTATGATGAAAACCTCAGTAGGCAGAGCACATTGCAGGACACAAACCTCAAAACATCCCCATCAAGCCTCCTTTTCTCCAGAGATCTCTGCTAACACTGCAGAAGCAATAAAATACTTTAAACATACTGCATGGACAATAAATAAAGCCAACTGTCAAAGTAAAGACCAACAGATCAACTGGATATGCTCCAAAAAATATCACAGTGCTTTTAAGCTATTTCCTTTTCTGTTAAAAAGGTATCGTATCTGGTTCTTTACCTAAACCATTGCTAGACAAGAGGGAAGAGATATTAAAACTCTTGCAGACATTAAAGTATTAGAACACTCTAATGTTTTACTGGGGAAGAAACACACAATGGGGAGGGAATATCCTTGCAGTATCTTTTCACAAGTTAACTGGCAGCACTAAAAGCCATTTATTTCCAAAAGCCTGGACTGATGTTACATTGGATCTCATGAAAATAGCCATAAAGTCTGATTTACCAAAATGACTCCAATGGCTTTAAGCCTTGGTGAATGACAGAGAACCCTAAAAGTAGTGTGAGTCTATAAAATCAACACAGTGTTTGATATAAATATGGTTTTGCAAGTTAAAATGAAAATATTGAATTTTCTATTAGGAAATCACAGATAATAGACCAGCTAGGGAAAAAAACAAAACAAAACAAAACACAACTGTTTGAAGACCATGAACTTTGTAGATATCGGTATGAAAGGCAAGCTTTTTTAGAGTATAATCTCATTTTTATTGATTGTCAGAAAAATGAAAAACCCCTTGCACAAGGTGATGGAGAAGTCCTACTGTGACCCGGCTGTAGATATGGGGACTTGAATTAATCTTGTGACTTGTTTTAACTGAGCTGCTCCTGCATGGTGCTGGTATTTCTCTCATCAGACACCCCTGTGAGCCAGACTGTGCTGTCATTTCTACTCTACAGGTGGGGAGCAAGGGCAGACAGGAGTAAGGAGTAAGGGGCCAGAGTTCTAACTACACTTGTTTAAGGAAATTAAAGTATTTGTTGAAACACAGCTCAAGCATGCCCATACACAGCTTGATTCGTTCCTAGCCCACTCAAATAGGAGTGTACTAAATAGTATAAAATACAACACCTGGATGTTATGATGAAAGGTCAGAACCACCTGTTGCAGAATATGCCAGCTACTGTGATCCCAATGGCTTTCCTGTGCTCATCCTCACTGTGACTATCAGCAAACTACACAGAACAGTTGCAATTTCACTGGCCTCAAGACTGTGAAAAATGCAGCTTGTAAAATGCAACAATAAGGATGCCATTGGTATCTGCTCCAGTCCGTTCATATGTCAACAACCACACCACACGGAAAGGTATTCTGAATGCCTAGTAAATGGTTTCCATATAATTTTAGGGAGGAAACTGGCTTTTCAAGTTAGTCCCTGTAAATTCTGAAGACAACTTAATAGGTCAAGGAGTTTCTGCCAAAGGAGCTCTGCCTCTGCTGTAGAAGAAACTCGCTGAAATTTGTAGTCATTCCCTTGAAGACTTTCTGAATTGTGTCTTTAAAAAAAACAACACTCCAAGACAAAGCCAGCATCACTCTCCTGGTGATAATGGTGCTTACAGCCCTTAAGAGAGACTGTCCACAAGTATAATTTCTCAAGGCAAATCTGGACGGTTTCTTAGCTGCACATTTCTCTTTTAGTTTATGTTTGAACGCAGACTTGGGATAAGTCCAAGAGCTCCTTCAGTCATCCCATGCTGCAGTTTTACCCAGGTACTTAGGAGATGCAGAGCATCCACACACTGGTTGTATTCCTGTGTGGCAGGCCCCTGAGCGAGACTGCAAGCTCCCAGAAAATGAAGGCTTGTAGGTGCACATTCTGCCAACAAAGTAAGCAACCTTTAAAAACACAGGCTTAGAAATATGATTAAAAGGCCAGGTAGTCTCTAAGCCAGAAGAGAATAATCTCTCTGTCTCTGTGAAGCCCCTTCCTTTCCAGCGGCTGTACTGGCTGTTGCGGCCAAGCCAGAATGAAAGATGCTTTGCATGACTTTCAGTATTTACTCTCACAGGAAGCTCAGTATCCTGTCTGGCTGTTGGTATGCTCACCACCTGATTCCAGCACACTCCAAACAGCAAAGTCTTTTTACACAACTGGAATGTACTGCAGTTCAAATGCCGGGAAGAAAACAAGCAAGAAGGGCTGCTCCTGATTTGGTAGGGCAGCGTGCTATTTGCTTAGGCGTTAGCATTGAATCAGGCTCTTTCTGTGGCAGCCCAGCAGAGAGGCACAGCACTGTGTGGCTGTGCACTTAGTGAGTAATGCAACGGGGACACCCTGAGACCTTGGAGTCCTGTGGATCCTCCATGCTACAGCCTTCAGCCATTTGTGAGGTGGCAAGGACCACATCAAGACCACGAAAAGGAGTTAAGGCCTGCTTTACTCTTTAGGGCAACAGATAGTTAGCATGTGTGCAAAAATTGTCCTTCCAATCAACATTTCTGTGATTCTGTGGTGGGAATTTACCAGTAAAAGAGTGATTCCATCACCTTTCCATTCGGTTCTGGGGCACTTTTTGTGTTGTGGGCTTGGGCCCACCACTCAGAGTATGTTGATAGACTGGAAAAGATTCAGACAAGAGCTGTGAGATGAATTAAAAGGCTGCAAAATTGCTTTTAATCAGAAGCATCCAAGACTGCAACTTACTCTTCATGTTACGGAGTGATCTTGCATTCTGTTGAAGCAGAAGTACGGGGAACAAAACTGATCATAGGCTTTTCATTCTGGCAGACAAGAGGTATAATGAGATTTGGTGGCAGGGGCCTGAAGTGAAAATTTCTAACAACTGGAGCAATTTATTAAGGTAGCAATCAACTCTTCACTACTGGCAACCTCTGAAGCAAGATTGGACTCCTTTCTCAAACACATATTCAGTTCAAAATACATTGATCTGGAACTGATTTTGATTACTGCAGCCTGTGTTATATGGCAGACAAGAACTGATGACATAGATTCTCTCTTTATGCTTCTACAAAACTAGGAATCTTCCAAGAAATTTGGCAAACCTCTGATTCCTTTTTTTACAAACATTCACTGACTTTAAGATACACGTTACTAGACCTACCCAACTGACCTGAAACTACAGCCCAACCACAAGTAACATCTCCCAGGGAGGTGGTTCATTGCTGAACCCGTGCAATTTTTCCCCCCAACTGCATTTTTGGAGTTGAATAAACTTAGAGAAAGTTCACAGGTAACATGTGATCTGTAATTTCATACAATAGCTAGCTGTAAACCCTCTGGCTGCGTTAATTCAGAAACCAAAAAAACCCCAAGATACATTTCTTAAAAAGCAATTAAGAAAACCCTCCCAACAGCACACAAATGAACAATCTCAGGTTGCACATAACACAAAACACACCCGGCATTTTAATTCCTAATAAGCAGAGCAATGCAAACACAACTACAGACATTGTTTCCTAATTAAGAGAACGTACCCCGGGATGTTTACAGACCCCTATGGAAATGCATAGACATTTGGTTGCCTAGCAAATAATGGAAGCTGAAAGCTGTCTCAGCTAGGACATTCATGATTAGGCTGGCAGGGGTGGAAATAAAAGCTCCAGGAGCAAATGTAGGGAACAGTCCCACACTGACCCAGGAAAGGCAAAGACAGTGCTAAGGGGAGTTATGTAGAGGTACGCCGTAACAACGATTTCTATTTGGATGTTAGCTTACCACTACTCAGCATGTGCAACAAGCTGAATTCAGACTGCCTGTAGGAAGGACCTGGTGGAAGCACCCACACATGGATGCTGCTGTGTGGCTTGGGAGCTCCTTTCCTTCAGGGCACGATACTGCTGGGCAGATGGTGCATTTGTGAGAAACTAGAGTCCAGTCGGCTCCAGCGTGAGGCAGCAGTGTGTGTGCAAAAAATCAACCAGAGAGGCTCATTTGCCACATGGAGGTGAGAGCAAAGAGATGCACGTGGCACACCACCTACAGAATGTGTTTCCTGATGGCTGGGTAGCAAAATGCTTCGGACAGCTGGATTTATGAGCCTGCACCATTCGTGACTGTGGCCTGGGTCTCTGAAAGGAGAACCTCCTGGGGTCTTAGGCTCAGCTGTGTCTGAGAACTAGTTCATACCAACCCCCCAACCCTGCCTTTGCTTCAAGCCATGGAAAGCAAGTTCCTATGCTGCTGGCTTTTGTGTTTCAATAAACAAAGGAATTTAAACGAACAATTTAATTTTTACTGCCATTGGGGCTAGCTCCAAACTACACATTCTGAAGTTTTGTTTTCTTTGCTGTCACAAGGAAACTCTTGTACACAGCAGCTCTACTTCCAAATTATAACACCTTCATGCTGATGTTGGTTTCATCCTCTTGGGAAGGGGAAATAACAAAGCCTGGCTCAAAGGAACAACATGTTTTCCTTCAGGTTAAGTGGTCAAATAGATGTGGGAAGATGGATCATACACTTGCTTGTGAAAGGAACTGTTTTCCCCAGCATCGTCCCCCATTGTGGTATTGGTTACCACAGAACAAACTTTTTCCATCCCAAATACAACAAAGAAGTACATCAGACAGAACTACCTCCAGACTATGTTGTCCTTCCACAGCATTCCTTCACCCTGGAAAAGCAGAAGGAAACCTGCCTGTATGGCAAGCCAATCACACAGCACTGCTGCAAGCATTTCCTGCCTTACTAGTTTCACCCTCTGTGCTCCTACAGCTGAAGGGTTCCAACTCAGAGCCTGGGTTTGAAAGGGGAGAGGAGCATAAGTTTGCTGGGATTTAAAGGTTGCTCCAATTTACAGGAGCTCTTAGTGCCCTGTCATATAACTTAAGTTACCAAGTTACTGGATATAACTTTAAGAGAATTTGGTTTTAACCTGAAACACTGAATTTTGTGTGTAGAAAAAAAACTTTTTATTTTATTTTATTTTTTTTATGATGAGGTGGCAGGAAACAAGGTAAAATTAACTCCATAATCATTAGCCAGTTCTGCTCCTGGCCAAACAATTTCCATGATTAGTAAGTGGTGTTTGCAGCAGTTCTAATCCCTCTTTGAGAAATATTTCAGATCAGCAGTTTTCAACCCTCTAGAAATTTCTTTTTCCAGTGCAAATGCGAGGCTTTAAATCGTGAATTTTAACCTGCTGATATCACCTCTCGTACCCATTACAGACCTGCAGCAACAGTCCACTGCCCTCACTAGGTCACAGCTGCTGCTCATATAACTGGCCCTATTTGTGTCACTCAGCACCAGCATTTCTACACAACTAGAAATTTTGCCTGCCTTTATTTTAGCACACAGAAATATAAGGTGTGGTGAAGCAGGGGGAAGGGATGTTTGCAATGGCTCTAATCTGCGAAGATGGTTTCCAGCTGCATTTCACATACGATTTGGGGTTTGGATGAAGTTTTGACAGAATTTCTCCATGAATTATGCAAGAGGCTGCTGGAACGCTGCGAGTACACAGATGCACAAAGAGACTTGTTCAGGCAGCGCTCAGACAACACGCTGCCATCTGACACGTGAACCAAATCAAAGCCCACTCCACGCTGGGGAGGGAAAGGGAGCAGTGGACCCCAGGGCTGTGGGGTGTCGAGGTGGGGAAGGCAGGCTGCTTGCAAGGAGGTGCTGCGATGCAGCACTAGATGGTGCTGTATTTTAGAAATAACTTTGCCTTGTGGGTGCTTTGATAATTGGATGCGAGCTCAAAGATGTGGCAAACACATACACATGCTCCTTTTAAGACACTTTCCTGCTCTCTCCAAGGAAAGTATGGGTTTGTTTGCTGGCTGGTTTATAGCATGGGATTTAATATGGGTTATTGACTTCACAGCTGCTGAGTGGTCAGTTAAACTCTCCAAATGTTGCTGTTTTCCCTTGGGTAGATAAAGGCAACTTCAGGGCACCACGTAGAGTGTCAGGAACAACGTTGTGTACCCATGTCTGCTCATCTCTAACTTAGCCTCTTCCTCCTGATTTACACTGGTGATAATCTCCAAAAGTCCAGCAGCAAACTCGTGCTTAGGCTTTGTTATCCCTCAACACAAGCTCACAGCTGGTGTTCAACTGCCAAGAAAGCTGAAACTGGGTAGCATTGGGCATGTGGCTTGTGCCAGGAATGTCCACAATGGTGCGTTTAGAGCAGCATCCTTCCTAGGGTTGTCACATTGCCACAGGCTGCATGATGTGAGGTGCTAGAACCCATCATGTCCCTGCTGGAAGCAACATCACTTGCTGAGGTAGGGCTGTTCAGATGTGACGGGGAAGTCACGGGATCCCAGGTAAAGGGAATGCAGAAATCTTTGAAATTAGTGGCCTAAAAGTCACATCTACAAGGAGACAGGCTGCCTCCAGGGTTCACTCCTACTGCTGTTTTTAACTGTCCTTCTGCTGGATCCGTTTGGTGTGTTTCTAAAGATGCCGGACACGGATTCAAAGCTGGCCAGTTACCCTCACTCTCAGCCACTCCAGCAGGCATAGCAGGCACTCTGCAGTTGGCTGCATCGAGCAAAGCCTTCTAGGAGCTCTCTCTGGGATAGGAAGGTCTCAGACACCTGCTTATTGCAGTGAGCTGTCCAAGGAGGAAGACGCACTCTCTTTCCTCCTAACTCCAAGCACAAGTAAGTTTGGTTTCCTGGCTACAAACAGGGCAATCCAAGCCAGGAAAGGGTAATTAATGTCAGAAAAGATCAGGGACGCAGTGCAGCAGAGCTCACTTGGCAGGAACACAAAGTAGGGAGGGGGAGATGTCTTTCAGTGAATCTGCTAAGTGCCAAACCAGCCATACAGTTGGCTGGGCCAGGCTGTTAACCTAGGAACCAGTCTCTTCAAGGGGTCAGTCAGCTTTCTCTATAGGGCATCAGCAGCCTAAGCACAGTTTCTTAGGAGGTAAGGATGGACCAAACACTTATTTTTAAATATGAGCCTGTAAAAAAGACCATGTAGAATGGAGGCTGGTAAAACCAGGGTGTCTGCAGGGATGCTCAGCAGAGGCCCAACTCTGGCTGGGTGCTGAGCAGCCTATCCCACTATAAAGCATGGCAAAGTTTAGTTTGGCAGGAGAGGCGGTGTCTAGCTGCCAGGGCCTTGGAGGGGAGTTGGAAGCCAAGGAAACACTATTCCAGTGGACTGATGCTTCACTCAGAGTCAGCCATTAAATGGAGATGGAAGGTTTGTGATCACATTTGCTTCATAGTCTGCAGAAATCCACCTTGTACAGATCTCCCACAGCAGATAAAACTCAGCTATAGGATATACTGTGCTCTAATCCCAAGAAAAGCATAGTAGCTAAAGGAAATGAAGCCATTCTAGGGCATGTCTAGGAGCCCCCCAAGATACATCCTCATGCTGTGGGAATTAGCTCTGCAAGAGTTGCCTCCTCTTATCCCCAGGTCCCTGTGCCATCTCTAATAGGGGAAAGGATGCCATGCTCAAGGGCTATGTACAAATTGGAGCACGGATAAGCAGAAAGAGGAGACTGCCTACGGCAGAGAGCAGGACAACAGAATATGTCATGTCACACCTGAGGATGCTATTTTGAGAGCTCAAGGCAGGTTGAAGGAAGTAGAGTTATTCTGCTCGCTGGGGAAAAAATGTTGGAAGGGGGCTGGCATCTCTCCCAGACTGGAGCGAGTGGTGCTGCAAACAGCCCAGGAAAAACAAAACACGCTTCCCTTTTGTAGGGAAGAGCAGCCAAACTGGGACTCACAGCCTTGGCTCAGAGTCCATCCACAAAGTGTCTGCCACAGTCTGCCCATGGGTTGCGTGGGCTGTTGGTAAGAGTTTGGGGCAACATGACCAAGCCCTCAGAACCTCTCCCTATCCTGCTCACAACTAATTTTAGCAAATAGTAGGAATCAAAGCACTACAGCACTCCAGGCTTTGACCTCCCCTCACTCATCTGTCAAACAAATAAGCTATCAGGGGTACACCATGCCACAGCCTCCCATTCTCTTCCAGTCTCACACTGTTCTGCTTAGTTCATCCAGTTTTCAGTTCAAGTTTTGTCTTTGCTACTTTGGCTGTATCAAGCACAGTATTTTTACATGGGATTCACCACATGTTCTATCTAAACAAGGCCTGTCTTCTATCTCTATGATTAAGTCTGTGGAAAGGAGACAGATCTATAGAAATCCTCAACAGAAAATACATAATAGGAAGACATTAGGGGCTACTCCCACTACAGATTACTTCAGGGAAAAATGAAAAAAAAAACATTTAAGGTTGCTACTGCAAGCTTCAATGCTGGAGGAAAAACATCTTGAAGCTAAACTGCAACAGCCCACAGCTTGGGGAGAGAGTGACCAAGGGACTGCCATGCTGGGGTAACTTGTCTTCCAAGATTATCCCCTCAGAAAGCCAAGCTAACGCAGCCCACTGGCTGGCTCTGCAGAGATTTTAGATCTTGCAGCAGGACAACCTGATGGCCAGGGGACACTTTTAAGCAGAAGGGAGAGGTAAAAATCCTGCTTTCAATTAATTGCATCACAGGGGAACCGGAGGGCAATTTGGATTAAACTATTAAGGCTCTTTCAATCAGTTCCCAAGGGAAGATCCGAGCATGGAGAATCCAGCCAGGAACAGCAAAGAGGGGAGCGAGAGAAACATAGTAAGGGTTGTGAGGAGGGACTGACATAAATGCCCTGCATAAAACCATGGGTTCACACCCATCTGGACCCTGCCACTGCCAGCAGTAGGGATGTGGGGAGGTTCAGGCAGCTTTCATGAAACCTGTTGCTTGCAGATAAGGGGGTCATTAGAGAGTGATTTATTGCTTGCTGACCTGCCTGGAGATCCCTCAGCAAAAGAAAGAGTGGTGCCCTGCTACCCTCATATACCCGGTTTGTGTGTGGCCCAGTTTCTAACTACTTATAAAGTAGCCTCTGTTTTAGAGGATCCAACTTCTCAGTCTCTCCATGGGCAAAGCCAGGATTTTTTTGGGTTCGCGCCTGTTGCTGTCTTTGGGATCTGCCTTACTGCTCCTTCTTGGATTAGAAAGTATGCACTACTGGCAGCTAGAAGCAAAGTCTCCTCTCCCCACATAATGCCAAAGACTCATTTCTTCTCTTCAAGTTTAAATAAAGCTCTACTGTTTTGAAGTGCTATAAAGGGCTGGCTTTTGTTCTGTAACTACTGATCAGAGCCTTGCAGCTCCAGGCCATCAGGCCACCACTCAGCTCCTCTGCACCCCACAGCCAGGCCAGCTGCCCCTGGCTGGACAGGGGAAGCATCTGTCTCACTCCCACTTGTAGGACCAGTTAACCAGACTGGATCCCCTGCTGGGAATCAGCCTAGAAACTGGGGTGAGCCAAGTGCATCTTCTGTATCCAGCTTAAATTCCTAAGGTACAGCATAAATACCTGACTGAGGCTGTGATATGGCAGCTTTTTTGG